>NC_057934.1:67832353-68132353 GCF_018555375.3 Anguilla rostrata
AGACAGTCACACTACTCTGTAGCGAGAGAGAGAGAGAGAGAGAGATAGGGCTGGAGAGAGAGAGAGAGATAGGGAGAGGGAGGGAGAGAGAGAGTGACAGAGAGAAAGAGAGAGAGATAGGGCTGGAGAGAGAAAGAGAGAGATAGGGGGAGAGAGAGAGAGCGACAGAGAGAGAAAGAGAGAGACAGGAGGGGAGGGTGACATCAGTTCAGTTCAGTTTAGGTTTGAGTTTAATGTCTGCCCAGCTTTCAGCACAGCGTGGAAATCAACTCAGTTTTAATACAGACCGACACGGTCACACGAAACTCATCAAAACCGCGCATATCTCACAGACAAATTAAACAGGATGGCATTACAACAAGGACACATCGTGGTACACATCGGACAGTTACAAATTACACACAATAAAGTAGACAGCGCGGTAACCCAAAAGCATTGGGTATGGCGTGATGGATCTTTCCGGAGATTGTGCTCTTCGCGGTCCCCGTGGAGAACCTGTTGATCCCCAATGGCTTCCAGCTGAGGGGCTGCTGCGTTGCCGAGGGGAACCCGATAGAGTGCTCTGCATCATACGGCTCTCTCCCTTTGGGTGGCCCTAGACTCTCATTACAGCTCCAAAAAAGGTTAAACATGATTAAGTTCAGGGAACAAGGCAAAAGTGCCAACAATGGAGAGCATTACATTACATTACATTACAGGCATTTGGCAGACGCTCCAGAGCGACGTACAACAAAGTGTATAACCATAACCAGGAACAAGTATGACGAAACCCCTAGAGAGAAGTACCGGTCCAAGTGCAGGGAACAACCGCATAGTTCAACTTGGACCCTGAAGGTTAAACTGATTAACACTAAACAACGAGAACGGCAACAACGCAGTCTATGGAAAAAATACAAGCAGTAGTTAAGACAGTTAATGCACCTAAGTCACCTATGAAACAGCTGCCTAGTTACAACCCTAAGCTTACAGTCATTTACAGGGGGGTAGGGAGGGATGGGGAGAGGTGCAGCCTGAAGAGGTGAGTCTTCAGTCGTCGTTTGAAATGGGTCAGTGTCTCAGCTGTTCTGACCTCCACAGGGAGGTCATTCCACCATCGTGGGGCCAGAACAGACAGGAGACGTGTTCTGGAAGTGCAGGTGCGAAGAGGGGGAGGTGCTAGGCGTCCTGAGGTAGCAGAACGGAGGGATCTGGCTGGCATGTAGGGTTTGAATATCTGGTGGAGGTATGCTGGGGCTGATCCCTTGACTGCCTGGTATGCTAGGACCAATGTTTTAAATTTGATGCGAGCTATAACAGGCAGCCAGTGGAGGGTAGTGAGCAGGGGAGTGATGTGGGAGTGTCTGGGGAGGTTGAAGACCAGACGAGCCGCAGCATTCTGGATGAGTTGCAGGGGTCTGGTGGCAGATGCCCGTAGTCCAGCCAGAAGAGAGTTGCAGTAGTCCAGGCGGGATAGAACCATTGCTTGGACCAGGAGCTGGGTTGAGTAGGTGGTGAGAAAGGGGCGGATTCTGCAGATGTTATACAGGAAAAATCTGCATGCCCGGCTTACTGCTACGATGTTCTTGGAGAGGGACAGCCTGTTGTCCATCACCACTCCGAGATTCTTGGCACAGGGTGATGATGTCACTAAGGTGTCCCCTAGAGAAATGGAAAAGTTGAGGAGGGGAGAGGATAGAGCAGGAATAAAGATTAGCTCCGTCTTTCCCGGGTTGAGCTTCAGGTGGTGATTGTCCATCCAGCTCTGTATGTCCCTCAGGCAAGCGGAGATGCGGGCAGGGACCTGTGTGTCCGATGGGGAGAAGGAGAGGAAGAGTTGCGTGTCGTCGGCATAGGAGTGATAGGACAAGCCATGGGCAGATATTACAGGGCCAAGGGATCTGGTGTGCAAAAAAGAGCGTGCATCGATATCCACTGTTGGGACTTGCCGTCACAAAGTCTCCTTGGACTGAACATTTTGAATGCGGGGGGAGGAGAATTATTGCTTTTATAAGTGGTTTTTTTGTTGTTGTTGAAAAGCAGGCGAAAGAGTGCGATTCTAAGGACGGACCGGAGCCGGAGTTTCCCCACCCACCTCTTTCAAAGCCACAATAAAGGGCTTGACGCTGTCGATGGGGCACCGCACAAGGTGGAGGACGACACAAAGAGAAATCAAACGCAGCACCCTGTTTACAGCAGTCACGTGTGCTCGACCTTATTTGTCTCCTGTAATTTGAGCAGGCCGGTTTTGCTGTGCAGCAGGATTCCCACTGCGATGACCTAAATGAAGAGTTCTAAGCAAAGCTGATTCCTTTAGGAATTTCCACACTTCTTACCGACAATTGTTTTTCCGACTTTTTATAAAAATTTCACTTTTTCAATTTCATTAATTGACATTACATAGTAACAAAGTGTACTGACAGACATTTTGGGTAATTCCCTTATTTTTTTTGAATCAGCTGTGTTGCAAGTACAACTGAAATTATCTACACCGTATCTACAGACGTGAGGATATAATATAATAATGTAATACTTTGGGGAATGCATGTCTAGCTAATATAAAATCCTGAACTTTCACAAAAACTTTGAACAGCGGGAAAAATTAATCCAGTGCAAGGTTCACATTTCCAGGGGGAAAAAACCCCACTGGCATTGTCATAGTCATGGATTTAGGCAGGATGCAAATGTTGGGTTGTAAGCCTGGTGATTCTGGTAATGGCTCAGTATTGCCCTCTGCTGGCAATATTAGAACTGCAGCTGTTGCTGGTCCTTCCCCAGCATCCACGAGCTGCTCGTGTTGACCTCATACTCAGGGACTCCTGCTACAGTTAAAACGTCTGGCCAAAGACGTAGGGCAATCAGCCAGTGAAACTGACCATTAATTTCATAGTTGTTACAAGCCGGTCCATTTAAATACCTGTGTTTCTGGATTGATTAACCTACGCTATAAGAGACACTTTGAAAATTGGTCAAAATTAGGAAATGGTATTCTTGAATTATTGTCAGACCTTAAATCTTAACAGAGGTAATGTTTACACCAGGAAGAAGGCAACGGTTATGTTCCTGCAAACCAATAAATTAAAGGGCAATGTTTTTTCTCAACCCAAACATACATTATGTGACAAAAAGTACCTGGACCCCCCTTGGTCTGGGGCTGGTTTTCATGATTTTGGCTGATCTTGCCTACCTTCTTCAGACGGGAACCTTAAAAAGGAAGTCCTATAAGTTGCTTTACAACTTCCACAGCAAGTCTTTCTGTTGGGTAGTATGGTTTTCTGTGATTATATCTGTGTAGAGAGGAAGTAAGCTTAGCACTCAGTCTCTTTGCATGCCCTAAAACTGTCATTGGGGCAATTGTCAAAAGGCTAAACGTTTGCCTAAAATCAGAGGCAATTGATTTAATTGTAATGCAAAACAGATTTTAGACACAAAGTAGGATGCAAAGGAATCATTTATTGCAAAAAATACAAATACATTTTAGGTAAATGTAGCCATGTTTTTTTTTCCATTGGAGGTGGATGAAAGTATACAGAAAAATTATTGTTTTTTTGCTGAGACTTTTTCACCAGGTCAGCTGTGTGTGTGTGTGTGTGTGTGCATGTGTGTTTGTGTGTGTGTGAGAGAGAATATGTGATATTAAGGATTATTATGACACCACCATCGAACCAGTATAACCTGATGCTCAATAACATGGTTCACAGAGACTATTATGGGACTGCTTTAAGTGGTACAATACAATAAAATACAAACAAGCAACCACAGGGATAATAACACACAGAAACATTCTTGCAATGTTTTGCACACCAAATGTTCATGTCAAAACAGTAAATCTAACTTATTTTATCAGTTTTTCCAGAAAATATTTCTAGTTGAATTAATTTGAAACATTATTAGCTAACAGAATTTCATAAATTACTCTAAAAGGGACACCTGCTGATATGATTTTGTTCAGGAATGTCCACCTCTGCCACTCCTTGCATTGTTCGAAGTTGATTCATGATTATAAACGGAATCTTCATCAAGCAATTAAAAAGGTCTGTGATCAAATATAACTGAGTCACAAAACTATGGGAAAACAAGGTAACTGTCCAAACTGGCTTCAGTACAACTCAAAGAAGTATAATTAGAATTGTTATATACAATACAGAAAATCAGACACAAAATGCAATGCAACTCACTTAGTTTCATAAAAATGCTAAGTTTGTGAAACGTTTGAAAGTTTGCTCATTTCCGAAAATAACGTAAATGTGTAGTTATAATATTCGCAGACACACGGTTACAATTATATTAAAATAAAATAAAGTCAGTTAAAAGTGCAGTACGTAAGTTTGTTTTCGAACACTTCTGTTAATATTTTGTTAAATTTCCTACACATCCCAAAAGATATCAACGAACTAAAAGGTCTATGAAAAAAAAACAGGTCTCTCTGCCTGCTCTGAAATGAGCCACTCAAAATTTCACCGTGCCTGTATCCTAACAAACAATCGGGCAGTTCTCTGCCCTGCCTGCCGGTCAGACCTGTCGTGTGTTCACATTTGCTGCCACAGCAGACAGGGATGGCGGGGCTACACAAATAAGAGCAGAGCAGAGGTAACTTTACTGCAGAGAGAGCTAGTGCTGAAGCCAGAACTCCAAACGACGCAAAGCTCCGGTACTACCATGTCATCTTATGTTTTAAAAGCTTCAAAACTATATTTTACACTGAATTTGACACGGAGACATACAGTTCACGAAAGCCAAGATCATCGTCCCAAGATCATGGGACAAACGGCAGCAGCTATGGTCTCTGCAGTCTAATGGAACTACTGTGCTAGCTTGTCATCTTATGTTTAAAACCTTTAGAACTATATTTTACACTGAATTTGACACGAAGACACACTGATCCTGAAAGCCAAGACATTTTTCAAGAACAATTAGATGACTCCCATTAGCTTGTAACAGCGAAAGCAGTGGAGCAGATTCTGTGACTGGTGACAATAAGCCGGCTAAAGTAAGCTAGCTCCCAAATGATGCAAAACTCCGGTGATTTAAAAGCCAAAATATTGTCCTGCTAAAATAAGATGAAACCCAAAAACAGCCAAACATTTTTGACTTACACACAATTTATATTAAATTGACCATAGCGACTTCTGACTGATAATGGAAAGGCTCACATATTATGTCCTCTGTCTCTAGTACTCTGATGCCAGGCAGCAGG
This sequence comes from Anguilla rostrata, assembly GCF_018555375.3. NCBI lineage: Eukaryota > Metazoa > Chordata > Actinopteri > Anguilliformes > Anguillidae > Anguilla > Anguilla rostrata. The sequence continues at coordinate 67,837,527 of NC_057934.1, forward strand.
CGTGCATGTGTTAAGAGGGAGGGTTAGGGTTAGGGTTAGGAAGGCTTCGGAAGGAGAGCTGAGGGGAGGGGTGGAATGTTTTTTTTTTCCCAAAATCTAGCTCTCTCTTGCTCATTTCTCCAAACTTACATACTGCATCTTTAAGCATGTGCAAGTGATTTGGAAAACACAACAAAATCTATGGCTGTAACCATTTCATTTCTACAAGGTTAACAATTATCGCACAGTAAAATGAAAATAGTCAGAAAATCACAAATCAATAAAACAACTTTAAAAAATTTAACAAAGAAATTCACACAAAATCAAGAGTGAAGGAAGGAATTGACAAAACTTGAAGAGTGAGTCCTAAATATTACACTTTCCAAAGACCGTGACTTTGCTCTACAGCAGAAATATTAAAATATTCCTTTAGATCCTGTTTATAACCCCAGTTTTTTCATCCAAACTAGAATACACCTTAAAAGTTATAGGCCAGCGACACTGTTCCATTTGCAGACTAGCATGCGCTCTCGTGAAATGCAGGCGAGCAGTATGGTAATATTGGGCAGCGAGCATACTACTAGTGTTGGCAGGCTGCAGGTGTTAAGACTGACTAGGGTTCACTCTTGCATGGGCTTAATGAATTTTACCCAAAGAACTGGACATCTTAAGGCACATTCAGGGCCCAGTTCACTGGTCTTTATTGTTTCTCAGGCACCTTGTTGCTCCTGCTGATTGTAATGCCATTAGCAACTGGTCCTTGGAAAGTAAAACCCAGGTAAAACTCAACATCCTCATTCTCATAAGGGATTGAATCTGAATTCAGAGCATGTATCATGAACGGCTTCTTTTGAGAGCCCTCAATGTAGACTCTGCCATCTTTTGTCCAACCTTGAACACGTTTCAGCATTGATTCAAGCTCTGGCATTTTCCACACATCTCCACTGAGCCATTTCATTCTCCTCTCTGACATTGAGAGAAGTTTGTTGAGCATTTCCATATTGCTCTTGTGAACAATCTTACTCAGTCCTTTTCCTTTGCCCAGAAAGAAGTGAGTAAAAATTCTCTTTTCTTTTTGAGGTACAGCTTTCATTTTGTTGCAGTAGCTTTTTTTGAGACCATCAACAGCTGCCATGACGATTTCATATTTGGCATCTCTGTCTTGCTGGTTGTCATCATCTTCAGGCCAGAACAGCAGCGTTTGCAAAAAAAGAGCATTAGGCAAAAATGTACCTCTCTCTTTTCGGAACTGCTGGCTAAGATCCTGAAGATCTTGAAGTGTTGCAAGCTTGGAAGAAGTTGCAGAAAGACAACCTAAGGCAATCTGGGAGGCTATGTATGTGACGATTTCTGTTTGATCTAAGTTACGCTTATTCCCAGAATAAACAGCAATGATCTGTTCTAACTCAGTACGTTTCTTTTCAGACAAGAGGGAAAAGATTGTGGTCATGTTACCACCACCAAGGACACAAATGTTCAAGCGCATCAAGAGACCTTCGTTAAGTTTAAGCAATGGTACCTCTCCAAAAAGTTTACCATAACAGGATGATCTTTTTGCTAGCCACTTTATTGGATTGTTTATCTTCATTTCAGAACTGAGTGATTCATGGTCTGAAGTGATCTCAGTCTGGAAATGAGTCAGGTCTTCCGATATCCTTTCAATGGCTTCCCACATGCTTCTGTGAATGCTTCTCAGTTGTCTGTGGAAATTTATCCAGGGATATTTCACTGCCTCTGGAACGTGCTCTGTGAGCAGGTACTGCAGACACTCAGAACGGCCTTTCTCTCCTTTTGGAAACACGTGGAAAATTAGCTTCAAAAAATCAAATGCTAGGTCAACTTCTGAAAAATAGCCTGAATTGTTCATGGTTTCTTGTTCCGAGTTGGCTGCTGCCTGAGCTGCCCTGAAGCACTGCATTGCTTCCAGTCCCGTTGCAATTGCATCCACAGTGTTTTCAGCGGTAACATTCTCGCTTTCAAGCAATTTGCATTTGGAATTGAACCACCTCTTGTACACCTGGCCTTTTGTGTCTAAGATAAAAGAATTGTTGGGCTTCTTTTTTTCTGCTACCTCTGCCCAGTACTTGGCTTTTTCGAACTTTTCTTTTGTGTAATGCAGTCGTGCAAGTTGCTGAGCAAAAAAGGCATCATCACCAAAACGCGAGTAGGCTTCCTCCAGAACTTCAACCGCCTTCTCTGTGGTTTCAGTCTTCAGAATGTGTTCGATGAGAGGGGAAAAGGAACTGTCATACTGATCACCTCTACTAATCTTGCTGCGCCTCATGCAAAGATCCCGCAAAAATCTGTGATAATCTTCTTTTCCAAAACTGTTTTCAAAAAGCACATCTTCTTGGAGGAGGTCTATGGCTACACTGCTCTGCTGCTCATCACTCCCTAACAGCTGGTGGAGAACTTCTTCAGCGACTAATGGATTAATCATCCGTATAAAACTGATGCGTGTCTTCTCATTTCTCAAGCGTATGAAAAGAAGTTTGGCTTGTTCACTTAATGATGACTCAAACAAGTGTCTTCTGAATCTATCACTGCATTTTCTCTCAGCTTCAGGTGTTTTCTTTAGATACAAGAGAGCCTCACAATGAGACTGAGAGAGATAGGAGTTTTGAACGTGTGTGTTGAGTAAAGCCACAAAGAGAATAAGGCGAGTAACGACAGAAGAGTGGTCAATGCCTTTCAGCAAATCAGTGACAAATTTGGTAATGTACGTCCGCTCAAATTCTTTACTCATCAACACAAATATCAAGAGGTGGTCTGGTGGATGCTGTTCTTCAAGTTCAATCATTTTCCATGCAAATTGTATTTTCTCATCAGGGGATAATTTGTGAGTCACAGCAAAGTTCTGTAAAGGTGACTCCTTGCACATTTTTTCTGGGTCACATGACTGTCGGCAGCTCAGAAGTACAAAACACAGTGTTCCTTGACTGATTTTCTTGGCTTTCATGGCAACTTCCAATTCATTCCTCAGGCTGTCTTGATAGTCCTTCTCATAGTCTTCCACCAGGAGGAGTACAGGAAGACATTGCTGTGGGTCTTTTTCCTCATGTTCACGCAGTTTTACAGCATGCTCTGCAACAACGGTCACTGGGAATGATGACTTTACAACCGCGCATCTTAGATCTTTTCTGTTGTTCCACAGTACCTGTCGTGCAACTGTGCTCCCACCACTTCCTGGTTCGTGGTATATATTGATGTTGTTGACAGGTATTTGGTCCCTACTCCATCTGGAAGCATCACTCAGAACTTTTGAAACATCTTTATATGTGTCCCTTTGGATAAATTCCCCAACAATTTTCTTTTCAGCAAGCCCAAAATTAATCCAGCGCACTTTACCTCCACTGTAAAACTGCTTTTCAACATTTTCTCTCTCTTCAGCATCCTTGAAGACACTTGAGGAGTTCTCACACTGATCCACACCCAAGATCTTTAAGGAAGACATCCTTTCTTCTTCAGCAGTTTCAAGCCGACACAATGCATTACCGTGGGTAGGTAAATGCCTGGAATTCACAATGCGAGGCTGAATGCTTTGTATTGTGGCATTCACGTGGCTCATTTTCATCCCTACAACACTCTTATTGTTTATAGTCTCTTGACTGCAAGACACCTGCGCATAGCCTGTCCATCTGCTGTGATTCTCTTCAGATTCTGAAATGCAAATGATGTCTCCATGGCCTTGCATCTCCGCATAGAACTCATAGAAAGTGTGAACCATTGGGAGTTCCACTGGTGAAGTGAGAAGAAAAATCACCAAAAAGGTTCCCAGGGGAAGAATTTGTTTACAGATCACTGACACTGCCTCCTTCAGAAGAGCCTTTTTCATTTGGATCCAGGTCATTTCATCACAGGGAGTTTCATTTCCCCGGTAGTCATTTCGTCCGTTGCAAAAAATCCAGCTGGTCTGTTCAAACAAGTGCAAATGGTTTTCAAATGCACTGATGGTCATCTCACTAGGAATTTTGTAACTCTGCAGGAAATGCAGGTTTGCAGCATGATGATCAAGGTATTTATTGCAGAATCCAGACAGTTTAGAATCAGGGTCAAAGTCAAAGACACAGAATATCTTCATATTCACCAAGAAGTCAATGCAACTCAAATGCTCCCTTTCAAATTTGTTTGTAACAAGAATGTACCACTGGTCTTTGTCTATGACTTTTTTTCCACCAGTCACTAACATCTTCAATTTCCTTCCAAGGTCTTGCAAGACATCAGGTGTGCCGAATAGATAAGACTGTTCAGCCTTTTCTCTCATTGCATCTCTGTCTTTCACACGCTGGTAGAACATATTCTGCTCACTAACTGGTTCTGTATTAGCCCCTTTTCTCTGATAGATTGTTTCCTTTTCAAACTCAACCTTTTTAGATGTTTCCGTAAAATTTGGTAGACGGACAGGGTAAACTTTGTTTCTCACAACGCTTACTTCAGGCACGATGTCAACTTCTATGACATAATGTTCTGTGCAGTTTGCAACCTTTATGAACTCTGGTTCGCGGATGCACATTCGCACATGTTCACTAATCAGCTTTGAAAAACTTCTTTCTATGTGATCAAATGCATCAATGTACATGTCTTTCTCCTTCACAGGAACACCTATCACCTCACCATGCACATGGCCACTGTTACCTTTACTGTCCATCACCCCAAAATGTATGGTACCATTTGATCGCATATTCATGCACGCAGAGCCAAATTTAAAAACCTCTCTAGCAAACTTGGCCTGCAGCCTTTCACGGGATAATGTAGCTGCTGTGGCAAGTGATTTGTATTCACGACAAGGTGTGATAAGGTCAGAAACACCAGATTCAGGCTGCAGTACACTGTGTTGCAAGTATGTAAATTCGGAACCCTTCTCGCCTATGGGTCGTGGTTTACAGTCCCTCTTTGTGGATAGCACACTCACTGACTGTTCCTGACTTTGTGACTCTGCACCGGTAGGGACTTGGGTTGCTCCAGCATCAGTGTCCTGTTTGTCTACCGTTTGCTGCTCCTTCTGATCTCTACCTTGTTTCTTTTTCAGGGCTTTTTGGGGTTCCGGCACTCGTAAAGACTCTATTAGCTTATTTCTTTTTTGGATGATCATGTGAGCCTTCCCTGATTTCATTCCAATTTCTTCAGTCAGATAGCTTTGTGTTAGTTCCAGGAGAACCTGCCCATCAACTTCCTCCTCTTTCATTTTCTCAATGTAGTTCTCCTTCACTTTTATGGACTTTAACCAGGAGCTGACATCACATTCCTTCCTTTCTTCAATTGGTAGGCAGTTACGTTCTTCCGCTTTGTAATAAAAACACAAAAACGCTTTTTTAAACATTGTGAAAATTAGCTTGTTTGGGCAGCATTTATTATATACGTACAGAGCTCCATCAATCTGTATAGAAAATAAACATATTATTTGCATGATATTTTCGAGGCCATTTCATCAGTGGTATGTGTGTGTTGTGTGTTGTGTTTTTCGAATTTTGCAAAGTAAACATGGCATAAGATAAGTTTATAAACGCGCCAAGTAGCAGGTTTTAGCCGATGTTAAGGGTTAACCAGAACACCAGCACTCGTCACTGATGGGCAGAGCTTGACACGCCCTGCTGAAAATTTCAGCTTAACGCAGCTGGTTTAAGATGCGTTTTTGACACTTCTGGTCCACCAGTTTTACCACCAGCCTACTCTACTAGCTTAACCAGCTTTGTTCACCTGGAGACTAGCTTTGACCAGCCACTGACCAGCTAGAAGTGTTGAAAACACATCTTAAACCATCTTAGAATCCCAGCTGGAATTTTCAGCAGGGATCCATGCCCGACCCGACTGATCCCACATTCTTCTCAGCCGGAGCCCGACCAGAGCCCGCGTGTCGCAGCGTTTTGAAAGTCCGATATGTACCCAATGTCGGCCACGCTAATCTGCATTTGGTAAAAGATTTGGTAAACATCTACACTTAAAATCTGTACAACAGAAAAAGTCCTCCTGGCATGTCTCTTGTTGAAAAAATCGTCGCCAAACCTAATTAGACTACTAGCGTTTCCCCAGTAGGCTGTAGCATGCTGAAGGCTACACAAATAATTCTTAATTTAATTTGTATAACAGAACATCCGAATTATAACCTACTGTAAAATAGACTCTGGTTTATAAAGTGCAGGCTAATTTTCCACGGCTGGAATCAAATAAATTTAAAAGACAATCGGGAGCCAACATTAGCATCGTCTATAGCCTACATACCAGAACCGCCTAAACCGTTAACAGATTTTACTCACTTTGTTATGGGAAACGTCGACCTGGAGTAGCCTACATGCTGATTTTTCTAATGCCGCAGAAAAAACAGCATAAGTAACAGTTATTAGCCGATGCTAAGAGCTGACCACTTCTAATAAACAAAAGTTGCCAAGACATTAGGATATATGACAGACATGTAATTGTTTTTCATTTTTGTTTAAAACTCCTAGAGAATATCAGCATTCGACAATTTAATAGCAATCGCAGTGACATCCTTTATCTCAGTAGGTATAAGAACAGAAATAATCTTGAATCAAGCAAAAACAACAAAAAAAAAAAAACAAACAACAAAAAAAAAAACACGAACCAGAGATTTCTTCTAGCGTCGCGACTTCATGATAGAAATGTTTGTGGTCCAGTATGCTACTACAAAATCAGAAATATAGCCTAAAGAAAATACATCTAGCAACCTCGTTCCTCCAATTATGATTTGTCAAGACTGTCCAGCTTATGAATTATAGTGTTCCGTAAGTTTCGATTTCCTGAGACACAAAGTTCCGCCCTTTTCGACCCAAACCCGACCAGAGCCCGCGGGTGGTTGCAGCACGTCCCGATTTGAACCAGACTTTAGTAAGTGTCAGAACAGAAGACACACCCTGGTTTGCGATAGCTATCTTCGATGTCCTTTTTGAAAAAAATGCAATTGATGTCTGGGTCCGATCAGTGGATGGTGCACGGCTATGGAAATAAATCTGTTTCACCAGATGTTGCATTTTAAATGCCTTTAAATTTCTGCAGTATGCGTATGCAGTGCAGCTACTGTGGCCTACGTCATTACGTTGTTGTGGTCTGTTTCACAGCTAGGCTACCGCAGAAGCTGAGTATCACCAAAATCCTGCTTGTAACACGCGATCCTGAGGTTGATCCTGTGATCCTGAGAAAGAATATCCAATATCCAATCAGTATTGATAGCTACACCTCGGTACCTAGATTGTCGAACTACGTCACACAAAACATGTAAGGTTAGCAATTGTACAAGCACAACAAATATCATCATCCTATAAAATTTTAATTAAAAGAAGTTTGAAAACACATGGATTTAAACAAAGAGTTTGCTCATTTATTTTGGATCTCAGCAGTTTGCATGTTATATTTCGGGGAGCGTAAAAAAGTAAGCAAAGATGTGAGAGGGAAAAAAATAACACCGCTAAAAACATCTGAGAGCTTCTAATACCATTTGAAAAGCAAAATTGAAAAAATGAAATCCATTACAAAATAATTAGCAAAAAAGACATTTGAAAATCTCTTCCTCTTTAATACAAAATATACATTAGATGCTATACCGTGATTTGTTAATGCACCCCCAATCCCCCCCCCCCCCCCACCACCCCGTCCGCTATCCAACTCAATTTTTTTTCTTTGCGTTTCATTGAATAAAACCATTCAGTGGAAAACTGCTTCTAATAGCAGACACCAAAAAGGAGTAAAATTCTTCCTGAAGTATCATGTTCAAGTATTTCCTTTCTGGATGGCAGTGTGAATCCTGGGTGTGAAAACGACACATCAATACATTAATACACCTTCGTCGTTATGGTGACCTGCAGACTGGGAATGAAAAACAAACAGCACACCCTGGCCCCAGAGATAATTACAGTTTTGACATAAAACAAGGCCATTACTATACAGATTTAAGAAAAAAAACGTTGGAAAGGTCAAAAAACAGCCAAGAGATAATACACGTTTGGCATAATGTTTTAAAACACCATCAGACATGATATCTTTCTTGTATGGGGCAGAATCAAACAAACACACAAAGCAGTACACTTCACACTTAAATTTCATATTCATATTCTTTCATATTCACACACTTTCATATTCACGTTTTTTTCATACTCTATATTTCAGCAGAATACCCCTGCACATGTATTTCACAGTGAGGTCTATCCGTTTGCTACAAGCACAGCTTACAGCAAAGATGTTCATTGTATACTTAAATTTTATATACTGTAAATCCCTTTAAATATAATTTTAACCTACTATTTACCTACTGAGGCGAAGATGTGGCACTTCATTATGCACTTGCCTCATAGCAGCAGTAGATACGTGCCTTTAAACACTACAAGCCCGGAAGCCTGCCATCAGTTTGCACTAATAAACTGTGCTTTTATGATTATCAACCGTGATGTTGAATCTCCCGAAGCCATGTCACATGGTGCCACACACGAGCTGTATAGACAACTGATAAAACCTCACGGGAGGGAGGATCATTAAATCTGCCCAAAATCTAAAAAAACAGAAACAAAAGAAAAGAAAAAAAAAAAACTAACAAAACAACAGTTACCCAATAATAAATTAGCAACCTTTGGAATTTAAACCTTTCACAAACACTCCCTGTACCATAAAATGCCTCCGGTTGAAGGCCGGTTCAAAGTTATTGTCCATGCGGACGGGTAAGGACTGCCACTGGAGTTTCTGTAGGTGGATGCAAAAGCAGTGTAGCCGGGGGGTATAAGGAACTCCGGCCACAGCTGATGATCCTTTTAAATCAGAATCAAACGCTACGGCACGCCCAGAACACTCCACGGCTTCACCGAGAGAAACACTTAAAACTGCGCAGAACGGCTGCGGCTGTTTGCAGAAGCGAAGTGTAGGACACCCCGGGCGCCACCACAATTTCTTTTGGGGGGGGGGGCAGGTGAGTGGGTTTACAGTGAGTTAGCCAAAAAATACGAAACGTTTGAAATATGAGACGTACGCACAGTCCCATGTGAGAGGCACTGAAAGCACGGGGCCCCCCCCGCACAGACAGACCGCTTCAACCGCTCTGGGCCTGAGGGTCGTTTCTCCGGCTCCACGGAGAGCCGTTTAGCACGCAGCAAAGGCACTTGGGAAGGGTGAGGCGCCCTCCGGTGGTGAGGTCCGAGCACTGCAGGCTCTTCTCTCACCAGCACGGTGGAGGACGGCCAGCCCTGGAATGTGTTCACCTCTTAAGGCATAGAAGTTGCAAAGCCAAGCCCAACCAACACCCCCCCGCCCCCCCACACACAAACATGTCCGTCTCTCACACGGAGTCCATGTGCGGGGGCTCCTCTGGCAGTTTGAGCTGCGCGGGATCTGGTGGGGGGGAATGGGTTTGTGTGTGGGGAGGCTGGCTTTGCGTAGGAGGGGGCGGGATTTGTGTGGGTGGAGGCGGGATTTGTGTAGGAGGGGTGGGGTTTGTGTGGGTGGAGGCTGGATTTGTGTAGGAGGGGGTGTGGTTTGTGTGGGTGGAGGCTGGCTTTGTGTAGGAGGGGGTGTGGTTTGTGTGGGTGGAGGCTGGCTTTGTGTAGGAGGGGGCGGGGTTTGTGTGGGTGGAGGCTGGATTTGTGTAGGAGGGGGCGTGGTTTGTACAGAAGGGGGCGGGGGCTCTGCAGGAGGGGGCAGGGTTTGTGCAGGAGCAGGTAGGAGCACGGTTTGTGCAGGAGGGGCGAGTTTTGTGTGGAAGGGGGCAGGGTTTGTGTGGGAGGGGGTGGGATTTGTGCAGGAGGGGGCAGGGTTTGTGCAGAAGGAGGCGGGGGCTGTGCGGAAGGGGCTGGGGCATGTGTAGGAGGGGGCAGGGTTTGTGCGGGATGGGGCGGGGTTTGTACAGGAGGGGGCGGGGTCTGTGCAGGAGGGGGCGGGGTTTGTGCAGGAGGGGGCGGGGTTTGTACGGGCGGGGGCGGGGTTTGCACGGGGGTCCCTCTGTAGTGGTAGTAAGGCAGGAAGAGCCGCTCGTGAGCGCAGGCGTGCATGGCCCGGTAGGTGTGCTGCAGCAGGTGCGGGAAGCGGGAGGTGAAGTAGCACACGAAGCCGTCGGGGATGGAGCCCAGCGTCTCCTGCACGGCGGCCGGCAGCTCCCGGTAGTGGTGCTTCTGCAGGGAGGGAAACGGCATCAGAGCACCGCTCGACACGGCCCGCCCCACGGAGCACAGACACGCACACATCGACCCTCACATGGGGCGGAAAGAGGAAACTCGCCACCAATGAGAACGCCCACGCCACATCTCTAATCGTAAACACAAAGGCCGCTGCAGCACATAGAAGCTTGCCTTATTCCTCATGGCTCGGAGCAGGTCTCGGACCGATCCGCCTTTATACGAACGGAACTTGCGCAGATCTGCCGAGAAGAACAAAAAAAGAAACAAAACAAAAAAAAAAAAGAAAAAAAAAACAGATCACTGAAAGTCATTAACAAATACGGAAGAATATGCATGAAAAATGTAATTCAGAATATGATATAGCAATATCAGGACTGCACAGTGGAGCACAGGTAGCGCGCAGGGCGTGACCGCAGTGCCACAGAGCTGCTTAGCCAGCACTAATGACACCAACGCCTACCTGTCTGTAAGGGGACGGTGATGTTCTCCCTCCAGTCCCCCTGCACCACCGCCCGCCCCCCTCTCTCCAGCTGTCGGATGATTGGTCCGTCCAGCGGCTCCTTCTCTATCCGGTCGCTCACGTCCTGCGGGGAACGCACGGCACCCGAAATGAGGCGGATAAACAAAGCCCCAAAGGGCAGCATATCCAGAGGGAGAGAGAGAGGGAGAAAGAGAGAGGGGGAGGGAGAGAGAGAGAGAAAAGCCGCGTTTCCACCAAAATTACCCGGAACTTTCAGTCCCAGGAACTACTTTACCAGGAACTAAAAGGTTCCTTCAGCCAATGGTTGTCTGCGTTTCCACCGGGGTCTAAAGTACCGCGAAGATTAGGCAAATTAGCCCACTGACGTTGTCGTCGGTCCATCTGTTATATGATTTCTTCTGTAACCCCATACTACCACCGAATATTTTCTAATAACCGGGACAGCCCGGAGGGGTTTATTCCACTTATATACAACTGGTTACCAACAATGACTATATATGGTTACTTTTGTATTTATTGATTTTCATATATCCTCTCAAACACATTCATTAACAGCAGAAAACATGCACACGTTGTAAACAATTTGCTGTTTTATTACTTTCTCGTCGTCAATTCCATATAGGCTAATCGCAAAATGACAAGAATAGAACGAAAACTCGGACTTGCGTGAAAATGTAAATTAGTAGTGGTACAGCCACCGTTTGCTTTCCTTCGAAGTTACTGCTAGCCGAGCAGCGAAGTGTGCCCTCCAGATGCGAACCATGCACCATAAATTAGTCCATAGTCTTCCTGGTCTTTTCGTGGAATTGAAAATGGCAGTAAAATTGAGTAAAATTACGGCAGTCTGAAAAAGCTAAAGGGAAGATTACTAGAATTAACCTGTTATTTTACCCGGATAAAAAGTGCGGAAGGTGATTTCCAGTTTGCTTGTACTGTATCACCAATGTTAATTATGCAGAACTACCGCATACCTCACATAACTGTATCAAACGTTTTGAGTCAATTACAACGGGCTAACAAAGAAAATCCGAAGAAAATATTCAGCAACCGAATTAATCCGTTTGAATGTTTTGGTAGCCTACGTAATATGCTGTCCCAGAACGAATGCTTAGCATTTTATAAAACGAATACTAAAGCAAGAAAAGAACAGAAGAGCACACGTTATAATTCCAAGACGTTGACAGGCTATAACAAAAAGTAGGCTACTGCGCCGCATAACATACAAGTTTGATTTGAAGTTATTATGAAAATAAATTGGTTTGCCGCTGCATATTTTCAAACATGGCGGGTAATGGCGGAAAATAAATACAACACAAATGCTACGAGTACTCGACCAATCAGAAATGTTCAGCGCTGCAAGCTCCACCCAAAAGGTTCCTGTACTTTCGGAAAGTACTACCCCCGAGCAGGAACGTTTTGGGGGGTAAAACAAAGCCCCCAGAACTAAATTTAGACCCTAGTTCCTGCGGTGGAAACGCACTGAGTTCCTCAAAAGGTTCCTAGTTCCGGGGTATAGTTCCTGCGGTGGAAACGCGGCTAAAGAGGGAGAGGAAGAGAGAGGGAGAGAGAGAGAGGAGAGGGGGAAGGAAAGGGAGAGAGGGAGGGAGAGAGAGAGAGAAAAGGAGAGAGAGGGAGAGAGAGAGAGGGAGAGGGGGAAGGAGAGGGGAGGGGGAGAGAGAGGGAGAGAGAGGGGGAGAAAGAGAGAGAGGGAGAGGGGGAGAGAGAGAGAGAGCGAGAGATAGAGGGAGAGGAGGAGAGGGAGAGAGACAGACCTGGAAGAACTGCAGCTGCTTCTCCAGGCCCCAGAAAAAGGGGTGCTTGAGCACGCTCTCTGCAGACGGCCTCTTCTGGGGCTCCATGCTCAGCATCTGCAGAATCAGGTCTGTGGCCACGATGCCTTCTGCGCAGAACAGAGCCCAATGATCAGCATCACTAACCACGGAGGGGACGCCGCTCACTCGCCGTCATCCCCAACGAGTGAAAGGGTGAGAATTCAGAAATGCAGTTCAGCGGACTAAACGCGCTGCGATTCACCACATGCTCCCAGAGGGCTGCGTGGGAAACCTTGCTGGCGGACCGATGGTCATCGCTCTCTTAAGTGAATGAACACGGCCCTGTCGGCTATCATCCATCTTTCTTCCTTAATCGGTCCTGACGTGGTAGTAAACACCCAAACTTCAGAGGTCAGAGGTCACGTGACACGCTTCCCGGAGAGAACATAACCGGTCATATCCACTGGGTGTTAGACAGGCAATCAGCAGCAAGGCAATGCGGCCTCCATGTGACTGAAAAAAGCATCTCACACACATGATTGGACATAAGCTCTATGACCTTGCAGGTGATTGGCTGCCTTATAAACACCCAACAGATATCAGTGGATGTTTTTTTTTCCCCAGAAGCATTTTTTTTTTTTTACCAGGCCTGTGAAGTTAGGAATTTTGCTACCGCATCAGGTATCATTAAAATAAATTAAAAAGATGAAAGAAAGCCAATACAATGACTGTTATTACACTTTTAAAAAAATCTTTGGTTTATCACGCAGCACTACACACACTACTCAACTCATGCATGGTAGGGTACAGGAAGCAATATGATAATCCTGTGAAATTAAAAGAAAAGTAGACTGTGAGAAATGAAGAAGTGACCTCACCGTGTCTGTCTGTCTGAAGGTGCTCCAGGCTGTAGGCGCCCAGGAGGATGTTGGCCTGCCGCTGCAGGGACTTGCCGAAGGGGTGGCGGCCTTGCGACACCACGTAGTAAAACACGCAGCCCGCAGAGAAGATGTCCACAGCGCACGTCTGCACGAGCACAGGGGGTTCAGTTAATCTCAATGCTGTTACTGTTGATTTTCCATAACAAACCAGTGCCTGCCCGCGGCAGATGGGTTCCCCCTCTGAGTCCGGTTCTGCTCTACGTTTCTTCCTGTTATCAGTCAGGGAGTTTTTCCTTGCCACCGTTGCCCTAGGCTTACTCTTTGGGGGCTGGTTCTCACGTGTGACTGCACTGCACACTTGAGGTGTGTACAGTGATAGTGATGGAAGTGCAATCACTGCATTGGTTATCAGGGCAGAGGGCGAAAGATAAACTCGCCCGCCCCAAAGAATTTTCCACCTGGATCTGCATTCCAGAACGGATATATTAAGAGTTTCTTATGCCTTGAGTTAGCCAACGTTTGTGTGACTTTGTAATCTTTCAAATATAAATCATACAGATGACAAGGCAAGTAGGTACAAAAGCTATTTTCTTGTTATTGGTTTTTAGTTTCAAGTATTTACTTATTTTATGGTTCTTGTGTAATAATGTGTCACTAACATTGACTGGCAGTATTGATGGTCAATGTTCAATGTAAAATTGGCTGACATAACGTTAATAATGATAATATCAAATTAGTCTTTAATAAAAGATATTTGTATAAGAAAACCTTCTGAGGACCTTTACATAGTCATATCAGTACAAAATCAGTGCACAGTACACAGAGAAATGTCTATTTTCATTTCAGCTCAAAAATTCACTACATTGCCCACCATATCAGTAATGGGTGAATTTTTCCCTGTAAAATCTGGGTCGGGCTATAACGAGTGTGTATGTCAGTGTGTGTGTGTGTGTGTGTGTGTGTGTGTGTGTGTGTGGTGCATGTGTGTGTCTGTGTATATATGTGTGTACGTGTGTGTGTATGTGTGCGTGCATGTGAGTGTGTGTGTATGTGTGTGTGTGTGTGTGTGTGTGTATATGTGCATGTGTGCGTGTGTATATATGTGCATGTGTGTGCGTGTGTATATGTGCGTATGCGTGTGTGTGTGTGTATATATGTGCGTATGCGTGTGTGTGTGTGTATATATGTGCATATGCGTGCGTGCGTGCGTATATGTGCGTGTGTGTATGTGTGCGGTGCGTGTGTATGAGTGTGTGTATATGTGCGTGTGTGTGTGTGTTATAGTGCGTATGCGTGTGTGTGTGTGGTGATATATGTGTGGTGTGTGCGTGCGTAGCGTGGTGTGTAATGTCGTGTGGTGTGTTATGTGCGTGTGTGGTATAGTGCGATCAGCTCGTGCGGGCGTGGCTGCGTGTGTGTGTATATGTGCGTATGCGTGTGTGTGTGTGCGTGAGTGTGTGTGTAGGTGTGTGTGTGTGCGTGCGTGCGTGTGTGTGTATATGTGTGTGTGTGTGTGTGTGTGCATATGTGTGTGTGTGTGTGTGTATATGTGTGTGAGTGTGTGTGTGTATATGTGCGTGTGTGTATGTGTGCGGTGCGTGTGTGTGTGTGCGAGCGTAGCGCGCAGTGAACACTCACGGGGTTGTCCTTGCAGTCCTCGCTCAGGACCTCCGGGGCGATCCAGCCCTCGGTGCCGGGAACGCCGGACCTGCGGCTGAAGCTGTGCCGGCCCACCGCCAGCTTCTTACACAGGCCGAAGTCCGAGATCATGGCCCGCACGCGCCCGTGCGCGTTGGGCACCGACACCAGGATGTTGTGTGGCTTCAGGTCCCGGTGCACTGGGGGGGGCAAGAGACACCGCTTTCATACCAGAGCCATTGAGTCCAGACCAGAACAGCCAATACCTGCCTACCCATGCTTCTGCCACGGTTTAGCCTGACATTGCCCTACGTTACTTAAATACTAAAGTTACGTATGCGAGTGCTGTGTGTTTGTATGCGAGTGCTGTGTGTTTGTATGCGACTGCTGTGTGTTTGTATGGGAGTGCTGTGTGTTTGTATGGGAGTGCTGTGTGTTTGTATGCGAGTGCTGTGTGTTTGTATGCGAGTGCTGTGTGTTTGTATGCGAGTGCTGTGTGTTTGTATGCGAGTGCTGTGTGTTTGTATGCGAGTGCTGTGTGTTTGTATGCGAGTGCTGTGTGTTTGTATGCGAGTGCTGTGTGTTTGTGTGTTTGTATGCGAGTGCTGTGTGTTTGTGTGTGAGTGCTGTGTGTTTGTATGCGAGTGCGTGTTGTGTTGTGTTGCAGAGTGCGGGGGTGCTGTGTGTTTGTATGCGAGTGCTGTGTGTTTGTATGCGAGTGCTGTGTGTTTGTGTGTTTGTATGCGAGTGCTGTGTGTTTGTGTGTGAGTGCTGTGTGTTTGTATGCGAGTGCTGTGTGTTTGTATGCGAGTGCTGTGTGTTTGTATGCGAGTGCTGTGTGTTTGTATGCGAGTGCTGTGTGTTTGTATGCGAGTGCTGTGTGAAGTTGCTTGGCAGTTTGGAAAATGTCATGAAACTCGAGTAGCTGCTAAGGGAATTTGGAGTCTATTTCTGCAGCCATTGAGAATCAGGTTTAGGGTTGAGGACAGGTTTCCTGGAAGTGAGAGGCAGAGTGGACATCGGATTGGATGAAAAAAGAGGGTGCGAGCTCATTTACAGCTTTCACGCGACCAGCATATGCATTGCGCGTGCCACCCAACAACCTGTTTTTCATGAAAACATTTGTGGTTGCTATGCAACCACAAAGCATTCTGACGCGGCGACCGCCTCGATCGCGAACACTCCTGGCTCCCGGTCCCTTACCGATGCTCAGCGAATGCAGGTGAGCCAGCCCGGACATGGTCTGCTGCAGCAGGTCCACCGGCTGCAGGCCGTGACGCTGGAAGCCAGGCTGCTCCACGTACTGAGAGAGAGAGAGAAGCACAAAGCGCTCTGCGTCAGCTCACCTGTCAGTCACAGCTACAGGACGTCCGTAAAGCAAAGTCCAGAGGAAGCGAGTCCAAAGTCCCTTAAAGCTTTCCTGTAGACCAGGGGTAACTAACCCTGTTCCTGGAGAGCTGCCGTCCTGTAGGTTTTCACTTTAACCCAAGCAAAGCGCGCCTCATTCAACAGCTAGACGTTCTGTGAAGCTGCTAATCAGTAGAGTCAGGTGTGCCAAATTAGGGTTGAACTGAAAGCCTGCAGGATGGTAAGATCTCCAGGAGCAGGGTTGGTTACCACTGCTGTAGACACACTGTGTGCATGTATGTGGAGTAACCCACGCACCCAGGTCTGCGATTGGTCCAGGTTTGGGGCGTGTGGGAGGGGCTCACAGAGGTAGTATGGTGAGTATATGCTGTACCTCCTGCAGCGTGGCGGCGCACAGCTCGATGGCGATGTACTGGAACTGCCGGTCCTTCTCGGTGCAGAAGTAGCGGATGACGTTGGGGTGCTCGTCCGACTCGCGCAGCAGCTGCACCTCGCGGTCGGCGAAGCTGAAGCACTCTGGGAGGATTCGCTTCACCGCCACGGGACGGTTGTCAAACTGGCCCCTGCGCCACAGGAGGAAATCGGGTGATTGGCCGATTCCCGCGAACGCTCACGCTTAACTTTAGCCGCCCTCACGGCTCCTGTGAACGCTTCCGGCATCCAGCAACCTGATTCGGTCAAATCCGAAAGCGTTCATTGGCTCACAGAAAAATCCACAGCAGCTTTTTGATTGGCTTTGCTCCGCAGCGCAGTGACTTACTTGTACACGATGGTTCCCTCTGCTCCGTGACCCAGCACGTTTTTCGGACTGAAGGAAATGTTTCCAACCCTGACAACACTGGACTCCTCGTCTGCTGAACACAGAGAAAGAGGGATCAGACACAAGCGATGTGTTTATTAAATATGAGAAAGCTGGGAGTTCATGACTCATGACTCGCTAGTTTTAAATGTATTGGGGTGCATGATAGCAAGAAGGAAACACCCAGTTCAGGAAGTGGAGCGGTCATTTCTGATAAAGATTTAACAGTACTGCCAACGTGGCAGGCAGGGCATATTTGGAAATGCTATGTCTTGAGCATCCACCCATCCTCTATACCCGCTTATCCAAAGCAGGGTCACGGGGGGTGCTGGAGCCTATCCCAGCATGCATTGGGCAAGAGGCAGGAATACACCCTGGACAGGCCGCCAATCTATTGCAGGGCACACACACCATTCACTCACACTCTCATACCAATGGGCAATTTAGAGTCTCCAATTAGCCTACCTGCATGTCTTTGGACTGTGGGAGGAAACCCACAGGGACGCGGGGAGAACATGCAGACTCCACACAGAAAGGCCCCAAGCCAAGACTCGAACCTACCACCTTGTTGCTGTGAGGCGACAGTCCTACCCACTGCACCGGTTTTATTAAAATCTGTAAAACTCCTTCTAGTGGGGAGACTGAGGTTCAGTCCGCAGTGCGGCTGACTCTCACTGCCCTAATATGAACACCCCCCCCCCCCCCCAATCTGGCCCTGGGTCCGATTCCCCCACAGCACTTTCTGCACTGTGATTGAGTGTGTCTATCTATAATCTGTAACCCTCTTTGCCTTCCCCCATCTGATTACAGGGGCAGAAATACACAAGGAGGCCGGGGGGGCGGTGGGAGTGGGGGGATGGGAGTGGAGGATGAAGACCCCCATCTCTCCCGTGCAAAGCGGCGGCCGAGGGGCAGGGTACCTCCGTCGTCCTGCTCGGCGCCGGCGCCGCCCGGCTCGGGCGCGGACAGGTCGGAGTGGTTGGAGGCGCGCGGGGTGAGGCTGGGGCTGCTGTTGTTGGAGCTCTCGGCCCGCGCCCGCGCCACGTCCAGCAGGAAGTCGGCGTCCGGCGGCAGGTCGGCGGGCGGCTGGAAGACCAGCTGCTGCCTCTGCAGGAGCTCCAGCTTCTCCTCCATCTGCCGCTGGAACTCCTGGTGCTGCAGCTGCTGCTGCCGGTGCACGCTCTGGCAGGGGGCGCACACACACACACACACACACACACACACACTGAGCCACACCGCTGCAGTGCTCACAAGCAACTAAATACTGAACTTTTATCAAACAGAACTTTTTTTAAAACCAAAAACAATGACTAATTAACACAGAGTATGTATTTATTCTACTCACACATGGTGGAGAAAATTGCAGAACACTAGAGGGCCCTTTCCAAATAAGCCAATGTAAAACTATGCCACCTGGTGGACACACTTCGCACTGCAACAGTAAGTCCGATATTTTGCTCAGCGTGGACCACGGCAGTTGGCAACGGAGGAGGTCTTCACCTTGGGATATGCGATGACGAAGGCCACCCATCCAGCCAGGAGGAAGGTGCAGAAGATGATGGTGGCCATGTCCTTGAGCATGGAGTCCACCGGGGCCTCCACGCGCGCCGGCCTGCCCCCCTTCTCCTGCACAGACGTGACCGGGGGCCTCGCGGTGCTGTCCTCCATGTCACTGTCATTCACCTTCTGCTGCAGCGCAGAGGGTCCGCACACAGACACACACACACAGACACACACACACAGACACACACAGACAGACACACAGACAGACACACACACACACCCACACACCCACACACACACACCACACACACACCCCACACACACACACACACACACACACACACACACACACACACACACACACACACACACACAGACAGACAGACACACACAGACAGACAGACACACACAGACACACACAGACACACATACAGACAGACACACACAGACACATACACAGGCAGGCACAGACACACACAGACACACACAGACAGACAGACAGACACAGACAGACACGCACAGACACAGACAAACGCACACAGACACAGACAGACACACACAGACACAGACAGACGCACACAGACACAGACAGACAGACAGACAGACACAGACACACACAGACAGACAGACACACACAGACAGACACACAGACACACACAGACAGACAGACAGACAGACACACACAGACACACACAGACAGACAGACACGGACACACACACAGACACACAGGCTTTCACCAGTTTGCATAGATTTCCCACTCAGAAATACTACCAATAACAAATGCCTGAGATTTATTTTGCAGGAAATTTAACTGAGGGACAATAATTCACAGTTCATTCCGATGTCAGCATTATGATTTAAAATGTTTTCCTTCTTATTTTTGCCATGAGAAAATGTAGGAGTTAAGACTGAGAGGCAGAGCTGCACATTCGCATGGTCAGACAGACACACACACACACACACACACACACACACACACACGCCCCGCACCTCTTCCATGGGCTTGTCCGCGCTGGGGGGGATGACGTTGCCCTGCTGCCGGGGTATGCTGTCCGGGAACCGCTCCAGGAGTTTGTGGTGAGCGTTTGGGGGCGTCTCGTGGTGCCCTGGCCCGACAAGAGACAAACGAAGGGCGAGAGACCCTGTGAGTACGTTACCACGGCGACAGAAATCGCCACAGACGTCACCACGCCCGTTTAACTGTTCCCGCGTGCATCACCGGTCTGCCTGAACACTGCAGCAATCCAGCGCCTTTCCTCAAGGCCAACAAGACTAGGAAACCTAGCATATGGCTGGACCTAACACACGTGACCCGGCCGACCAATGGCGTAACTTCATAACTCGGCCGACCAATGGTGTAACTTCATAACTCGGCCGACCAATGGTGTAACTTCATAACTCAGCCGACCAATGGTGTAACTTCATAACTCGCCTGACCAATGGTGTAACTTCATAACTTGCCTGACCAATGGTGTAACTTCATAACTCGCCTGACCAATGGTGTAACTTCATAACTCGGCCGACCAATGGTGTAACTTCGTCAGTCAGCCAGTCAGTCAGTCAGTCAGTCACAGACATTCGCGTCTGTAGGGCTGGCCCCCGCTGTTGCGGTCCAGCCGAAAAGCAGGAGGTCTGGGAGAGACCGGAAGGCTGAGCAGCAGCCCCCTAGCCGAAAAACAGGGACCCCTCTGCCCTGCTAGGACAACTCAGCTTAAGCTCATTGTCCCTGAGGGAACGTTTGCAGTTGCATTTCAGCCAAAAAAAAAAAAAAAACGGCACCGAGGTGGAAACCGCCTGACGGTCCCGAGCAGAAGAAGAGCGCGCCGAACGCTGGTGAGACCGGCGGCGGGAGCCGGGGCGGAGAGGAGCGGGCCGTACCGATCAGCAGCAGGTAGTTCCTCATGAAGTTGACGCGGTTGCGCTCCTTCAGGGCGGTGGAGAACTTGACGTCGGTGCTGGGGGTGATGACGCACTCCTTGTCCTCCCCGCCGGCGGGCCCCTGGCTGCCGGGCCCCTCCAGCAGGGGGAAGGTGCTGCCGCGGGGCTGCGAGAGGGGCGCAACGAAAACGCGAGCGGACCCGTCAGACAGGGACGTTACACACACACACACCTGTAAACGCTTTAATAATCACAGGGCTCAGCGTCTGGGGTTTCAGCTCAGGTCAAACCTCAAGAGAACTTTCCTTCGAAGGCACCGAAACCTCCGGGAAATGCATTTATAGTGAAGTGTCGTGGTCAAGCAGGTACACACACACACACACACACACACGCACAAGTGCGCGCGCACACACACAGGCGGTATGAGACCACGAACCCGTGGCCTGAGCCAGAATTGGCTTGACAGCGCTTTGACTCATTCCAAACAGACGAATCTGAGGAGACGGACGACGCGCTGACGCATCTCTTACCACAACGGTGACGCCGTCGTGCACCAAGGACGGCGACGCGTACAGACTGGTGGAGTACTTCCCCACGTACAGGGTAGACCTGCGGAAGGACAACGGAACAACCGATTCAGCCAAACCCCATCATTTCATGACCGAACGCAGCTGCGAGCTACAGGATCATTCAAAGGCATGTCAAAGCACAAGACGCCCGAAGAGATACTGCATCCAACCACCTGCAAGCACGGACAAGGTCATACCCCTTAACGCAATGACCAAACTATAACGTCACATCTTCTTATGTCTCTCCCCCCCCCCCAAAGAGCGGATACAGTAGCTATTGCTACGACATGTTAATAAGTAATGCACAGAGGTTGTAAACATACATGAATGAAGCTTCCTACTCAATGCACCACTTTCAAACAGCTCCTGTATTAACGTTACTATTAGCACCTGCCTGCACAACAGTTTAAGAAACCCCCCCCCCTCCCGCAGAGAGAAGGCTCCACTAAATAAGCTCAGTCAGCGTTTCTGCAGGCGAAACGGACGAGGAGACCGTGCGTGCGTGCGTGCGTGCGTGCGTGCGTGCGTGCGTGCGTGTCACTCACATCAGCTTGTTCTTGGGCTTCTCCTTGGGGAAGGGGTACTTCCACTGCGTGATGCGGCCCACCTCCCCGGACATGAAGGTGAGGTAGCGCAGCGTCTCCACGGCGACGTTGGTGTGCGGCACCTTGCGCAGGCCGTCCCGCTGCCAGATGTACATGGCCACCACGGGCGAGTCGTAGTTCTGCACCCACCGCACGTCCCCCGACTCGGAGTCCACCGTCACCACCAGCCCGTCGCCGTTGGACACGAAGTGGGCCGCCTCTGCTGGACAGGCAGGGCAGTGAGACGGACGACTGTGTGTGCGTGTGTGTGTGTGTGTGTGTGTGTGTGCGTGTGTGTGTGAGTGTGTGTGCGTGCGTGCGTGTGTGTGTGTGTGTGTGTGTGAGTGTGTGTGCGTGTGTGTGTGTGTGTGTGTGTGAGTGTGTGTGCGTGTGGTACGTGAACACGGCTACACAGAGCCGAGCCAAACACGTGCACATAGAATAATAATAAATAGAAACAAGGTCACACAGCGTCATTGATACGAAGCACCATGAGTGCTAATGGCTCCCCCTAGTGGAGAATCTTCAGCCTGCTAAATGCGAGTGAGTCTGTGTGAGTGAGTCAGTTACAAGCCGGGTCCATGAGGTGCTTCGCATCTAAAAAATATCAGGCAGACAATTACGTGTGTCCTCAGAAACGGCAGAAGATTTAGGGGGGAAATACTCGCCCGGGGCGCGCCATGAAACACCGCACACGCGCTGTCAAACACCGCACACACGCGCCCTCAAACACCGCACACACGCGCCGTCAAAACACCGCACACATGCCGTCAGGGCCTGTTCCCAGCTCCCAGAATGCCGTGCACTTTACCATCCAGCACCACGGCTCCATGTCAACACTAACGCGCCATTTCCTTATGGGGGGAATACAGCCAGCCGGACCGAAGCGTTGGGCTGGGCGGGAAACGGGCGGAGCGGCGGGACCCCCCCTGTCCCGGGACTCACTGTATTTGCTGCCGCCGTCGTCCTCGTCGTGCAGGGTGGAGGCGTAGTCCGAGTAGGTGGCGTTCCAGCGCAGCTCCCTGTTCTTGATGTCGTACATGGTGATGGTGTATTCTGAACGGCGAACAGCGACCTCGTCATTCCCCCACAGGCCCTCCCCGGACCTTCACCTCCTCAGTCCAACCCCTCCACATTTCACCGTTTACCAGTGTCGATTCACTGCGCTCTTACTTCAACTGTCATGTGATTTATTATTGTTTTTTGTTTCACATAATCTAAAGATATTGTACAGCGCATAAACATGAGACGTGTTTCGGGTCATTTGCCTTCATGTGAAAAATCACGTTAGGTCTAACAGGAAGTTAATGTCCTGCAATGCAACCTGCTAATTACACCTGCGCTCCCCTGGGGACGCACACAGTATTGCATTTCCTATTCTTTCCAAAGGGGCATTCAAGTTGTGGGAAAAGAGTGCAACCTGATCTGATCCCCCCCAGCCCTGGGAAATGGGGACGCAACCACAGTGACGGCAGGCTTTCACACCACACCCACAGCCAGAGACCGTCCCGCTGTGGGAACCCTCTCTGCAAGCGCCTCTCGAGTTATGGAGGAGTGGGGTGGGGGGGGGGGGTGGGGAGGTAGAGGGAGGGGGGCGAAGCAGTGGCGTACCGTGTGCGCCCGGTACAGCAGGAGAGTGAGGGCCACAGCCTGTTCTCGGCGAAGGACGACGTTAAGGTCTGCGCTCTCGCCGTCACGCAGGTCACACACGCTACACAGGTCCGCTTCTGCCTGAGTGCAAACACCGCACACACGCCATAAACACCGCCATAACACGCCACGCTGTCAAACACCGCACACACGCGCCAAGCCCGTCACACGCACACGCGCCCTCAAACACCGCACATGCACCGTCAGGGCCTGTTCCCAGCTCCCAGCATGCCGTGCAGGCGCGTTACCATCCAGCACCACGGCTCCATGTCAACACTAATGCGCCATTTCCTTATTGAATTTCTCATTGCCCTTCATCTCATCATTTCAATTTTACTTCATCATTTTGAAGTTGCGATTATGGAATTTTCCTCCCTTAAAAAACGTGGGGATAAAAGCATCCACTGCAACACCGGAGACGCACAAGTGCTGCATTAGTACCAGCGTGACACTGTGTGTGAGTCACTCAGTGCATTTCAGGAACTGGCGTTATCGAGATTTGCAGGGTACCACACTTTTGAAAACGCAGCAGCAGCAGGTCGCTCCGCTTAGCTGATACAGATTCTGACAGGGCTGTTTCCCGCACAGTTTGCCCTTGTCGTGACTGATATTATGAAGCAAGCCAATTTAACACACACTGCTCTGGTAAAGAGCATCAATTAAATGAATAGATTAAAAAAAAAAAAAACTCATTATAATTAAACAGACAGCTAAATTTTTTCAGTGGGAGTGAGGATAGATCGATGGCCCCCCCAGTGGTGGTCAAACGTCCCAGGGTGGTCAGGACAGCAGTCTCTTCAGACTGCATCTTGCTTTCCCTCCCATTCCACCCCCTAACCCCAGCCCCACCCCTCCGTCCCCCCCGCCCTCTTTGGCTCACTAATGTGATGTGGCATCTATGCTCACTGGTCTCTAATGAGAACGTCTGCAAAATGAGTACGATACAAATCACACTGATTACAGGTTCCCTACTCATGAGGAGAATGACACGAATTAATATCAAGACCTGAAACCTGATCAATCACAAATGGACGACCAAAACTAACTAAATTCAAGATGAAGTGAATATAGCCTCAAGCCAAACTTGAACAGCTCAAACCATATTTTTGAAAGTTTGGTTCACCCTCAGCAGCCGGAGTAACAGAAGGGTGCAATGCACATTCCATTACATGACAGAGTATTGAAAAAAACCCAAAAACCCAACTGACAGTTACACCCAGGGGACAAACCCATTTGAAACTCACCGTGAGTTACGGACCAAAGTAAAACAACCGGATCTCCCAGCTTTCCTAAGTACACAAGCAGGGCAAACTGGGCCCAAATGCATTAACTGTAGCCTCTGCAACTCTCTGTTTGAAGCCCACTGCAGAAAAAGTTACACACACACACACACCCTAATCTCGATTTCAGGGCAAGTTTACAGGCAAGGTGAAAAAGCCACAGAGCTTAGAGGACGTACTTGGCAAGGGGCCCGCTGCCAAAAATTAGGCAGCATTATCAGTTCTTCTTCAATCAGCCAGCCGGGAGTCAGTAAGCACACTGCAGCAGGTCTCGATGACTAGTTTTTCCAGGTGACGGCTCTAAGAGCACGCTTTGCACGCTGAGCAACATCGGTGAGGGTCAGAGCCAATGAGAAAGGAGCCCGGCTTCAACTATGCAACCGTAACCAGAGCAACCAGAGCGGGCGTAACCGTTCACCGTTCGTTTGCCATTAAAGAAGCCGAGGGCCCGTTGGAAGGCCTGGTTTCCCGGGTTTCCGTTCTGATGGAAATCAATAGGAAAATGGACGCTCTCAAACGCTTGCGACGTCGTTGTCTGAGAGCCTGCAAACCGGGCGCGGGATGCTGACGGACAGCGCCGCCGACGCCGCCGCCGTTTCCGCTCGTCTGGTAAACGGCGTCAGGAGGGACGCGGGGGTCCCTGAGGGCCTTACCCATGTAGAGGACGCCGTCGGAGCTCCGGCAGGGAGACGCCTGGACCAGCTCCGGGATGGTGAAGGGCAATTTCTGCAACGAGACGGAGACCCCCCCCATGAGCAGCTCATCCCAGAAAACGTGCACTCTGGGCCTCTCTCACGGGGGTCGACCAAAGGCCCATTTCCATGAATGACCTGCCATGCCATGATAAGACTACTTCCACTATCACAGCTTCACATGCGGGCTCACACATGCAAAGTGATATGCATATGGGAGGTCACAGGTTCAATTCCCAGGTAGGACACTGCCGTTGTACCCTTGAGCAAAGGCACTTAACCAGCACTGCTTCAGCATATATCCAGCTGTATAAATGGATGTAGTGTAAATGCTATGTAAAAAAATCATGTAAATCGATCTGGATAAGAGCACCAGCTAAATGCCTGTAATGTAAATTAATCTCTGGGGTTCCATAAATAATAAGCACAAGTCTGACAAGTGTTTGATCTGCAAGCCAGGCCTTGAACACTCCAAAGGTCTCAGGCTTCTACTACCGGACCTGGAAAGCTGTTCCAACTGATACTGGGGAAAAAAAGCATCCTGTTTGACACGCTATTCAAAATCACTTTTAATTCATTTCCATCTATGCTCTTCTGACAAAGATCAACCTCTCATACGGTATCTCCTGTAGTCCGCTTCATGAATGCTTTTACAGTTTTAAAAACTTACATCAGGAGGGGTAATACAGAAGCACTGGGTCGAATGAACACAGGGCAGTGTGAGCACTATCTGCAGGCCAGTGAACAGTGCAGTGTGAGCACTATCTGCAGGCCAGTGAACAGTGTGGTTAGGGCAGTGTCATTCACTATGTCTCAGACAGTAACATGCATGACACTATCTGCAGGCCAGTGAACAGTGTCTTAGGCAGTTTAGACTATCTGCAGGCCAGTGAACAGTGCAGTGTGAGCACTATCTGCAGGCCAGTGAACAGTGTGGTTAGGGCAGTGTGAGCACTATCTGCAGACCAGTGAACAGTGCAGTGTGAGCACTATCTGCAGGCCAGTGAACAGTGTCGTTAAGGCAGTGTGAGCACTATCTGCAGGCCAGTGAACAGTGCAGTGTGAGCACTATCTGCAGGCCAGTGAACAGTACGGTTAGGGCAGTGTGAGCACTACCTGCAGGCCAGTGAACAGTGCATTTAGGGCAGTGTGAGTACTACCTGCAGGCCAGTGAACAGCACGGTTAGGGCAGTGTGAGCACTACCTGCAGGCCAGTGAACAGTGCAGTGTGAGCACTACCTGCAGGCCAGTGAACAGTGTGGTTAGGGCAGTGTGAGCACTACCTGCAGGCCAGTGAACAGTGTGGTTAGGGCAGTGTGAGCACTATCTGCAGGCCAGTGAACAGTGCAGTGTGAGCACTACCTGCAGGCCAGTGAACAGTGCGGTTAGGGCAGTGTGAGCACTACCTGCAGGCCAGTGAACAGTGCGTTAGGGCAGGTGACACTATCTGCAGGCCAGTGAACAGTGCGGTTAGGGCAGTGTGAGCACTATCTGCAGGCCAGTGAACAGTGCGGTTAGGGCAGTGTGACACTACCTGCAGGCCAGTGAACAGTGTGGTTAGGGCAGTGTGAGCACTACCTGCAGGCCAGTGAACAGTGTGGTTAGGGCAGTGTGAGCACTACCTGCAGGCCAGTGAACAGTGTGGTTAGGGCAGTGTGAGCACTACCTGCAGGCCAGTGAACAGTGTGGTTAGGGCAGTGTGAACACTACCTGCAGGCCAGTGAACAGTGCGGTTAGGGCAGTGTGAGCACTACCTGCAGGCCAGTGAACAGTGCGGTTAGGGCAGTGTGAGCACTACCTGCAGGCCAGTGAACAGTGCGGTTAGGGCAGTGTGAGCACTACCTGCAGGCCAGTGAACAGTGCGGTTAGGGCAGTGTGAGCACTACCTGCAGGCCAGTGAACAGTGCGGTTAGGGCAGTGTGAGCACTACCTGCAGGCCAGTGAACAGTGCGTTTAGGGCCGCGTTAGGGCCGCGTGAGAGGCGTGGCGGTGGAGCCGATACTCACCGTCAGTCCTTCGCTGTTCTTCCCTCCGAGGGAGTAGAGGCTGCCGTCGTTGGGGTCGGGCAGAAAGGCGGGCCTGTGACACACAGCGGGGAGAGAGCCCTGCTCATGAGCGCGCGTGTCCCACTGAACTCCTACCCAAACTACACATCTCAGAAACTCTAAGTCACCGTTCACCGGCATCAATCCTTACTTCACTCCTAGTGTTTCTTTGCGCCTACATCAGAAGCATGCACTGTGTACGCGCTTGGATAAAAGCACTATATAAATGCCATATTACATTACATGTAATACAGAACACATTACACTGGGCCTTCCTGCAGGGGGTGGGGGGGGCACAGGACAGTTAAAGCAGGGCCTGTGAAACAAGGGGAAACTCCCTCAGCACTGATCCCCTCTGCTGTACACACTCATCTATCTGAGAGAGAAGGGAGGCACGGTCACTCACTCTGCCATGTGTGTGGGCACCTGGAGCACAGGATCTGAATGAGGAGGAGGAGGAGAAGGAGAACAGCGTTAATTCATCAATCGATAAGCCATTTCTCTTTTCTTCGGAAAGTGCCATCTGCAACATGCACACCAAATGTGACCAACACAATTGCACACACACACACACACACACACACAATGTCACACACACACACACACACACACACACACAAATGTGCACACACACGCACACACACACACGAACAGCTTTCGGGAAGATCATTACACAATCTGCCAGTGGGCGGGGGGTGGAGGGGAGGAGGGTGGAGAGGGGGGGGTTGGGGTGGGAGGGGCTGTAATGTAAACAGGCTGCATCTCCACGCAGAGCGAGCTTGAAGAGAGACCTCACGCGGACCGCGTGCGCTCTGGCTCCTCACAGGATATCCTCCGGGCGGCGGGTTACGCTCGCACTGCAGGTTTTGTTTACTCCGGCGTGCCCGCACGGGCGGGCCGCGCTCTACAAAAAGGAGGGCCAAAACGAAAACGCTGAGCGCACAAAACAAGCACGCCGCCGCTGCGCGCACAGTTCCAGGAACGCGATTAGCATTAGCGTCGGCGACCGTGCGTGCGTGTGTGATAACGCACCTGTAGTACTGTGCAAACACCCCCCCCCCCGCTCCCCCCCCGGCGGGGCGCACGTGCTCGCTCGGCGGCAGACGGGAGCTCACGGACGCGCGTCACAGCGTCCCGAACGTGATTAATAGGACCGGGAACGAGTCAGACTCGCTGCCCGGAAAAAAAAAAACCAGCCGGGCCTGTGCGTCAGGTACCGGACGCAGGTGAGGGAGGGAGAGAGGGAGGGAGAGAGAGAGAGAGAGAAAGAGAGAGAGAGAGAGTGAGGGAGAGAGAGAGAGAGAGAGAGGAGAGGGAGAGAGGGGAGGGGAGAGGGAGAGGAGGAGGAGGGGAGGAGGAGAGAGAGAGAGAGACGCCAGCGCGTGGGGCGCTCGACAGGTGCGCGTGAAAGGAGATCGCCTGCCGGGCGTTAATATTGAAACGGCGTTTCGGGAACATCCGGGGACAGAGGGTTTCCTGTTTGTCCGCTCGGGGTCGGGGGGCCTCGCTCGTCTTCCCGGACGGGAGCGCGGGGCGGTGATGTCACCGACCGCTCCGGCTGGCCTTGATTAAAGGCCACCTCCGCTGCCTGCGTCGGGTTAATGATTACCGCCGAGCATATGTCGCGCGGCGCTCGTCTATGAAGCGGAACAAATGGCTCGCGGAAACACCGCGGCTACCGCTCGGGGGGGATCACGTCGTCGAAAGCACTCGAGGGCCCCGTACGCAGGCTGGAATCGACGTTCGGCGTGACGGCTAATGTGTCCGGCCCTCGCCGACACAGACGACCGCCTGCCAGCGGCGTGATTCCGGTGCCGGGTTTCTCAACGCGAGCTTTTCAAAACGAGGGCTAGCACGATGACAAATGGCCATTCAACAGAGACGTTTTTTTTCCCCAGAGGCCATTTATAGCGAGGCGTTCCTGGTAGCGCTGCGGCAGAGCGAGGCGGAGGAGGAGGAATGACGCGACGGAACAGACGGAAAGGACGGAAAGACGGCGAAAAACGCACGTGGTCGGACAGACGTGCGACAGCACTGTCCGCTTGACCTGGCAGCGCCATGTGGCTGGGGAACTACAGCGCTGAACGGTCATGGATGGAGATATACATTGTACACATACACAACAAACAAACAAACGCAACAAACACAGCAAACATAGCAAACACAGCACACACACACACACACATACGCAACAAATGCAGCAAACACAACACACACACACACAAATGCAACAAACCCAACACCCACAACACCCACAACACCCACACACACACCAAGACACTCTTCTTCCGAAGCTAATGTTTTAAGTTAGCCCCACAATAATGTGATAAACTTGAACGCATGTAAAGAACACTGCTGACAGGTACACCCACATTCCACTGTCACTGTTTTGGGCTCGAGTCATAGCCGCCTTACCCAATGGAGAATGGTCTTCTGTACAGAGGCTGCTTCCTCTTAGCCTTGTTAACTAACTGACACACAAGTTTAATAAACTGTTACTAACATTAGCTTCATGAAAAAGTTTCTCAGCAAACAGCAAACAAACCAATTTCTTGATATGGGTTTCGCAGTGCAGATTACACTATGTTCTGTACTGCCATATAACCTCAATACCCCATCCAGTATCACATGGCTGACCCAGCCCTGGCAGCCCAGTCTACACCACTACTCTCACACTTAAAACAGAAAAAGAAGCAACCTGAACCAGGGACACCGGAGGCCCAGCAGACATGGCTCTCACTCTCTCACTCTCTCACTCTCTCACTCTCTCACTCCCTCACTCTCTCACCTCACACTCTCACTCACTCACTCACTCTCCTCACACACACACCACCCTCACTCCTCAGGTTCTCCTTACTTACTTCAGGGCACTTGAGGAGCGGACCGTGCTGCCGCGTGCAGGTGCCCGAGGAGGGGACACGAAGCACAGCTCCGCACGACACGGCCGCCCGCAGTGCACACGCAGAACACACACACACACACACACACACACACACACAGAGAGCGCACACACACACACACACACAGAGCGCACACACTTAGCAACGGCCCCTTACGCCGGCCGCCTCCTCATCATCATCAGATGACCTCTGATTGACTTGATTGATTTTATTTGGTCTCAAAAACAAACACTAACAACACATCACACAACACAAAAACAAAATTTAAATCGTATCGAACATGAAGCAACCAGGGAGACCAGGACGACCCATAAAGTCGAAAATATATCGCCTTGTTTCCAATGGGGTCCCATAGCCATAGAGCCACGAACTTAAAACCTCCGTGACAGCAAAACAGGAAGCAGGATCCTTTAACTGCCGTAGCAACAAGCGTAACCCGCGCGCGCACGTGAAGAATCGGCACACAGAGATACCGTGGATACACAAACACGGGGATACGCAAACGCATGTACAGCGCCAAACAACAAAAGCTTAAACTAATCTCGGGTTTTTAAATAAACAAGTGGCTTTAGCCACTGAAAGACAGGAACCATCTGAATAGAAAAGTATGTTTTGTTAATTCATTCAGTCATAGATCCACCGGTTCATTCAACGGATCGGGGTTGAGTGAATGCTTGAGCGTACCCTGAATGAACACATTAATCCAGGCGATGTCCTCGTGTAAACTTCAGGGACGTCAGTTATTCAAATGAGCACGTGGCTGACGTCGAGCAGAAGGCCTAGCTTCAGCAGGAGCCTGTGCTAGAACACCGCGAGAGAACACGACAAGGGCATGAGGAGAAACAGGTCCAGAGATTTACTCAGCTGCCAGCTCACTGCCAGGCTGTTCTAACCGCCAACATGGTCCAAATGGGAGAGAAGTCAGAGAAGTGGCAGCAGGGCCTTTTCCCATTGGCCACGGCGGGGCAGCCTCACAGCCCTGGTGGTGTGTGGGCCGGGGAGGGCTGGGTCCACATGGAGCCGGTCTGTTTGAGAGCCGCCTCCGCGTCCGGTTTCCTCTCTCCCGCGCGCTCCGAACGCCGAGGGGCCCCGCGGTGCCAGGGGCCGGGGGCCAGAGCCGTGCCGAGGGGCCGGGGGCCAGAGCGGTGCCCAGGGGGCCGGACAGTGACGTCGCGGCGGCGCTACCGCTTTGGCTCAATCCTACGAGCGCGCTCGCCATCACCAGGCAGCAGTGCCCACACAGGGGACCCGACCCTGCCCGGGGCCCCCTTCCCAGCCCGGCCAGGGACGCGAGGCTGGGCACTGAGCACCACCGCGAGGAGCGCGCAAACGGAGACGAGCCGGCATCAGCGGCCGCGCGGAGCAGGGGCTGCGTCCGCTCACGCCGCGAAAAAAAAAATCCAGAGCCCAAGAGCGACGCTAATAGACGAGTCTACAGCTTAACACCTGTGTCACGACTGAGCCCACGTACACCACACTGGCCTGTCTTTACACCAGCGTCGATCCTCACGCAGTGACTGGTCAGAGGAAA
The DNA here is from genome assembly GCF_018555375.3 of Anguilla rostrata. Lineage (NCBI taxonomy): Eukaryota > Metazoa > Chordata > Actinopteri > Anguilliformes > Anguillidae > Anguilla > Anguilla rostrata. Next base: position 67,869,187 of record NC_057934.1, read on the forward strand.
AAAATACACAACAGCCTATTAAAACTCTCACCAGCACCTGCGGTCAGAATATATCTGCGCACTACAGGCTACTTATCATGGGCTTTCCCCACCACTCAAAGCACTTTAACACACATGACAAGGCAGCTAAAAAAAAGGCCCCAAGGGGAGAAACAGAGAACAGGGCACTCTGAGCACATCATAAATAATTAATTTTGGGTTTCACTGAACCAGTCGGCCTTTTTCAAACCGTTTCCGTGACGAGCCTGGGCTGCCCTTTCACTTCCCATTGGAACAGAGCTCTGCTGTCCTATGTCCAGAACTGTGTTTATAAAGGGTTAACAGACAATACAAGTAAACCTGACCAGCGAGATACCAGCAGTTTTATTTATTTATTTATTTATTCTGCGGGGGGTTACAGCAGTGATACAATTAAATTAGAACAACGCTATTTACAGCAGTTGCCACTATGTGCATTATGAGTGCAGTTTCCTGCAATAACTCATATTTGTCAAATACCGGTTTCTAGCAGCTTGTAGGGGCAGCAAGGCTAGTAGTTTCGTTTGTACGCCAGCTGTACACTGCACAATGGAATCTAGCCAAAGTTTTTTTTTTGTGTGTGTGTGTTTACAGTTTAAACTGACTGAAAACACAGGGCAGTTTATACATCGATGACGCGACTATGCATATTAAACGGTAGTGCTGTTTCTCTGGCTTGTTTGGCTACAGTGCGGTAATCTTTGAGGCTTCTTTGAAGCTCACGGTGATAGTACACACCTGCAATCTTTCCCACTCTAGCACAGCCTCACGTGTACCTATCGGAGAGAGGGAGATACAGATGCCTCCTGTACAAGAAGTGACTGGGCTGACGCCATTCACACAGACAGCCTTTAACAAATCCCTTTTGGTTGTTAAACAGGGCAGCCGAGGACCCCCTTTTCTCTTCTTCCCCCGAGGACACGTTTTCTCATGAATATCTGCTGCACCTTAAGCCCTGTGCTGATGTACAAGTACACGATGTCCGCATGTGGAAAGCATCTGCTGAAATATTCCTGACGTTCGGGCGACTTGCACCACAGTCCAGGTCAGGGAGTTCGGGAGAATTCCTACACTGTAATGTACTTAGCAGCGAGAGCCAAAGAAACATTGCACAACCACCCCCCCCCCCCATTACATAATGCAGCACCAGGAAAGGGAACGACACCCGTTCGATGGTTCTGAGTCCAAACTGTGGAACAGGAGGCCGCTAATTCACGATAAAAAATCCTCCTCTGTTGCTACTACACGCGCACACAAGCACGTCACGCTAAGCTCTCGGTGCGCGGGGGGCACTTAAGCACAAGCGATTAGCCCCTGGGCCCCAACAGATGCATTTGCTAATATGCTAGCCCAAGAGAAGTCAGAAACAGAGGACAACAAACTTAGGCAAAAAAACGCACATCAGCCCTGGTAGCGGATGAGCAAACGCGACCAGAGGTTAAATTAGAAGACAACTACACGCGGCCTTCCTCTCTTTTTTTAACAAAGGCCGTTCGCACTGATAAACGAACCGCCTCGATGGGGGGGATCCTATTATTCCAAGAACCACTTAAGCCACTTGCGTACACAACACGGTTCTCACAAGCCAGAGGAAACGGAGGCTTAGTGCGCATCCTGGGGCGCAAAAAGAAACCGTTAAAAAAATATTTAAAAATAAAGCCGTGGTCCAGTTTCTAGATTCGCAGGAACACACGCATTTACATGGCGCGATAAAAGAGAAGGCTGCCACACAAGCCACACAGGAACAGAAACCCAGCTGGGGAAACCAGCAGCTGTCCAGCGATTCCAGTGAAACAGGCCTCTGCCCAGCTCGCTCAGTTTCAGACCTCCATTTGGAAGAAAGACTCTTTATTAAACTACAGCATCCTCTAATCGCCCGGCTACTTTTTGTTTTTTTCCTGAAATGACACAGCATTTACGGTTTTTATAATTCAACTCCAGACCCACTCATGAATAATAAAATTGCACAGTAGCCTTGACGACGCTGCAAGTGGCTCATTCGAAAGACGTTTCATTTTACAACCGCTAAATCAACACATTAGGCTAGTACAGAACATAAGCAATAGATTTGGACTGAAACGGATCCCACTTTGCGAAAAACAGAAAGCAAGTTTCCGTCAGAAAACAGGACAGACACCTCACCACCACTACCATCCTTAAGATACCACAGTTGATATGAAGCAGGAAGCACATAAACAAGAGAGCGCATCGTCGTTTTTCTTTTTGCCATGAGACAAACTGCATGTTGACGACAAGAAGATTGGTCTGTATTTTCTTTCAGTCAATTAGAATGTTTTTTTGGATGGTCCTCTAAAAGAACACTAAGGTTTACAGGGCAAACATACTCTAGTCTAGGTTCTGCAAAATGCCTGCATGTTCATGAACAAAAGCCGTCTGTGACCATCTTGTTATGAGCAGCGCATCACCGTCTTTAATGACGTTCCCCTGACACAGGTTGATAAAAATTGCGATCTGTACCATAGAATGTCAGGGACAGTGACATAGCTCAGGAGGTAAGAGCGGTTGTCTGACAGTCGGAAGGTTGCTGGTTCGATCCCCCGCCCTGGGCGTGTCAAAGTGTCCCTGAGCAAGACACCTGACACCCTAACTGCTCTGGCGAATGAGAGGCATCAATTGTAAAGCGCTTTGGATAAAAGCGCTACATAAATGCAGTCCCATTTACCATTCAGTGCCGCATCACCCCCAACAACCCGGGTGGCACCTTCAGGCCATGGGAACCATTCTGTCCTTTCCTCCGTGACCCGGACCCTTTTCCCTGCAGCGGCCCTTCTCTCTGGCGCCCTCGCTTATGTCAACACGTAATGGCGGTCTCTCCCGCAGCTTCTGCGATGGGACCTCACGTGGCAGCGGCGTTTTCGCTGGGCGCACCACGTTCCCTGTGACTGCCCTCCTGATAAGATATAGAAGTCGGGTGCCCGGCTACATGATTCCACCACTTAATCTCCTCATAGAGGGTCTAAAAAAAAAAACCAACAGAACCTTGTTTTTTTTTTTTTTACTATGCCCACTGTTACCAGGAAAGACATGCCAAGTTACTGTGCATGTGTGCCTTCTCCCAATTTTCTCAAATTCTGTAGGCTTCTTTTCTCTCTCTCTGAGAAACCTATAAACTTTGATGAAGGCCTTGGCCTACATATAAGTAATGTCTGAGACACACGCATCAACACGCATGGGACTGCTCCTTGGTTTACAGAGAGGAAAAAAAAAAAAAGATTGAACCAAATTTCTTTAATACCCCATTTGCATATGCAATGTAACATTTATTACTATTTCTTCATATATACATGCGCCATCGGCACCCCAGTCACACTCCAATCACTACATAAATTGACACTTCTATAATAAACACTAGGAAATGGCTATGTGAAACTGCACTGACCACTCTGCCTAATAGCCTACCTTGCAGGCCTGATTCTCTCATATGTACAGAGCCTACCGATTGTTTGCTGTACTTTGCATAGTAGCACTTCGCCCTCTGATAATGCCAGGCTACTTCTCAGGTCTATACATAACACACACACACACAGCCAGATAAGGGGCTTCGTGCAGTCAAATCAGACAACTACTTCGCATCAATGCAATATACTACTACCATTTTATCAGTAGTAGTAGACTGCTTGGGCTTATTCATTGATTCAGCTGTACTTCGCTGGGCCTTTTTAGCTTTAAATCAGTTTAAGGAAGGGTCACGTTGCATGCATTTTAAACTCGTGTCCTAGTAGTTAACCGAATGTTGTAGGAGGCCATGCAGCCACACTAATCGTCCAAGTCCATTCAGAGATGCATCGTCAGATTCGATGTGTCCATACGACATTGTACTTACCCAACTAATGCACATTCGAAATGTTTATTTTAAATTCGTGTATTTACAGGCACAAACTGCTCTCTCCGAATATTACACCAACCACAAACGTGGGTTTCACAATACACACAAGACAAGACTTGGAGGTAGCGGGTCCTTTGGACAGCCAACTCCGGCTAGGAAACAACGCCGGTCACATTACGTTATCCAGCTACCGTAAAACTTACTCTCAGTGTTAGTTCACGAAATAAAAAAATGGGGTTTGCATCAGTATACTATTCCAAGTTCACGATAAAGCCTAATAATATGCGGGTTACTCCACTAGCTAGCTGACACTGCAATCTCCGGTTCCCACCTTTAAAAAAAACAATAATGCTGCAGCTAGCAGCTGATGCAAAATTACCGGTGTCCATACACAAGTTACCCGTTCCCCTAATTACACAGAAATAGGCACCGGGGTTCAGCCTCGGCACAATATGTGCTTGCACTTACTAGTGGCATTAGCGAACTTACTAGTTAGTAACATCTTGCTTTAACGTAGGCAAAGTTTATACGCTCGGAATTATATCAATATATCGATGCGACACATAAATAACATAACATTGAAACGGGCCCTTACCATCTGGAACGGATTCATGAAGAGCAACGTGAAAATGCTCCACACAAGGGCCCGGCTACACACACCCCAGCTCATCTTCTCAGATCAATAGCGTAGACAGCGCTTCAGATGGACTTCTCGTATAAATACAAAAGATGGGAACGTTCACATATACTTCGAAAGTTGAACTCTTGTCGATAAAAACACTCGGGCTCCAGCGCCGTGTGCTCGTAGTTCCTCCATTACTCTTCTTCCTACAGTTCCTTCCTTAGCGTGTTTGGCGTGTTGAAACTCTGGAGTGACGTCACAGCTAGCTGGAACGAATGGGAGAACTCCTGCTTGGGAGAACTGTCGTAAAAACGACAGTCCTCAGTACAGTTAGTTAACGTGCAAATAAATAAAAAACGGACCGAATAACATACAATTCTGTGGTTTTCAACCTTTTATAGTGGTTCTTCAATATTGTCTTTGGTGTACAGACCTACGGTAGACTTGCTAACTTGTATCATTACAATTACATAAGTGTTGCTTGTACAGTGTGTTCTATCGGATACATGCCTGCTGGGATTGTAGGGCACTATACATTTAGCTAGCCTGATGTTCCTTGTTTGACGCATTTATTCAAGCAGGATAATGCATTATGGGAGGTACTCGGCGTGCTCTACTCACTCAAGTCGATTTTAAAACGTTCTTTGTTTGCAGAAGCGAGAATACAGTTTTAGAAATGAAAGAAAGGCCAGCACTATTCGTCAACTTTTTTCATATTTTATTTTCCAGAAGCAACTACTTCGTACACCTTTCAGCTATCCTCAGCGGGTGTATGACCAGCGGTGTAACAGGTTTTTTATTCTCAAGTAAAACTTTATCAATTAACACCAGTTAGCCACAGCGTCAACAAAGGATCAAACAAGATACACTGGGCTACTCAAATACACATTTGCATGATGTCAGTATCACAAATTGGCATTTTCTAAAGCGACTTGGTATATTCTTAAGGCACACATCCCCCGCCAAGCCAAACAATGCCTACCCAACAGTTTGCGACACACCTCTCCTTATTGATAAAGCATTTAGTTGGTTTAATGGTGGGTCTTTTGGGTTTCTGAATTGAATTATACTCTAATTAAACATGCAGCAAAATAATTATAATGGCTACTGAAAAGCTATAGGCCTAGGACTGATTAAATTGATTTTGAAAGATCTTATTAATGACCTTATTTACATGTTCGAATTTTGAATTCTGATAAATCGACATTAGTTGTCACTAAACTGATGACTCCCAACAACAGGGGCACGATTTTTAATCAAAGCTAAAAACGAAATATTTTATACCAATCTTAATTTACAACGAAATGGCTAATATTTTGCACTTAACACTTTGAGGACTCTGGCGGACAGTTTGCCGTATAGGCCACTGTGAATTCCATTCTACAATTAACAAAAGGTGAAAACAAAAACAGAGTATTTGTTGGAAAAAATGTGCAAGCACGCACTGCTCCACATTATCTTGAATTAATCAGGAGATAAAACTAAAAATAAAACTGTCCCATTGGAAAGTCAGAGATAAACATCTCAACATCTCATTTCATTATTTCAGCCTTTACAGAGCTAATTGCTAAATGAGCTTGCTACAGTCACAGAAACCCCTTTACCAAGGCCTAAATTTTAGTATAACTTAGCACATACAACGTTTAAGTGTCTCACGTCTATGTTAATTTAATGCAATGTGTTAATTTTAAGTATGTGATTGGATAAACTAAAGACATCAATAAGGGCAAATGGAGACACTTTATTAAAACAGCAAGCTTCAATTCTCAATAGATGATTATGTGAACTGTGATATGGAACTCCATACATTAGAGAATATACTGGTATATTTTTTATCCGGACTTTTAATTTTAAAAGTTATTGCACACAGAAAAAAAGGGCATTCTTCAGATTGATTTTTAAGACATGCAACCTTCATAAAACGTTACATTGTTTCACCAAAAAAAGTTCACATGAACAGGAATGCTCTTCATTTTAATCACCAATAAATTAACAATGATATTGCAAATTGAAAAACATAAATGTGTTCATTACATCATAATTCCACCATAGTTATACAAAGGGGACAAAAGAACAGAAAGGCCAACAACATCACAATGAAAAAATCACAGACAACACGAAGGCCAGTAACATAACGGTAGAGAGCGCTCAGAGGAAATTATAAAAAAATAAGGCATATATAATGAAGACATGATATGAAAAGTTATCGCAAATATGGCATGCTCACAGGAGGAATGTACACACTTGGGAGAGTCATTTCCTTCCACAGCTGAAAAAAGAAATCTCCCAAGAAATGCCAAAAAAAAAAAAAAAAAAAAAAAAAAAAAGTTTGTCTCAAGATTTGAACAGAAGTGAAACGTGTTATCACATGAATTTCCAATAGCATATGACAAAAATATTTCACTTTCATTACTGAAGGAGCAGCGGGGAGCTTGTTCGACTTGAGACCAGAAGGATTCGAAGACACCAATCCGATTTAATCTGTCCAATCCAGACAACGGCATACCCTAAAATGTAGGACATCACTGCATTACCTGCTATAATCATTCACTGCAGAAACACAACAGAAAATTATTTCCCATAAAATATAGAAAGCAGTACATATTCAATTGCCTAGGTAATTAACCGCCTTCCTCTTTATACAGTGCTATACATATACTATCATTTGTTAAAAGATAAAGACTGTTTTGACTGCCGCTTTGAGTGAGGCGTCTACCATTCATAATGTTCTAAAATGAAATGAGAATTATTTTTAAGGGCATACACATTTCAAGTATTCATTTTGCGATCACCATTTCTGCTATTTTACCTCAGCTACACAATGAATTATGGCAAGGAGAATCACATTGCACCTATAACCTAACTGTAAACAATACGAGAGTGTTAATCACAGATGCAGCTTGGCAAAATAAACAGAAGCTCAAATTATAAAAAAATAAATACATTTAGAATTATAGCATTCCAGAAGAGCTTTAGACACTTAGTGTGGGTAATGCTGGATTAGGCTTTTTCTCAGCACAGTAATTAGGATTGAGTGTCATATTCTCCGTTTCTTTATTTTGGGAGGGGGGGGGGGGGGGGGTTGGCATGGTGCCGGGCAACCTCAGTAAACATAACATGGACCCTCAACATTTTCTTTTGTTTGAAATTGAATAAAAGCACGTAAAATGTGTTGCCAGGATATACACTGAATGACGATTTAAAAGTCACTAGCTACTGTCCTTAAAATGATTAAACATTCTTCGCGGTATACTCTGCAAAGCCTGTGAGAGCAAGAACCCCTCAAGAATTTAGTGTGCCGTGGCGAAGGACAGCCAGACAGGGAATGGTCAGAGATGGCTTAAATTAATCTCACATGAGTGTCAAAGCACAATTGTCAATCTGACTGGTCATGACTGTTTTACTCATTTGTACACATATATAAAGTGTTTATAGAAAAAAAAGGCAAAATAATCAGATTCTCATTCTTAGTAGTGCATTACTTACACACCCACTATCGATAGCCTCAGTAAACCATTTGTTTTGCACTGCATTCATAAATCAGACGAACTACTCCGGAATAGTCATACATTCATTAAAAAGTGTTAAGCCCCTATGTACATATATATTTTTTTAAACATACACAACCATGTGATCAGAGCACAGGACGTATACATCGCATCACAGAACGCAGCGGTACTGGTGACGGAACTCCCATAAGCTCGCCTGGAAGTTTCCAGGCTGTCTCTTTGACATCAGCGTGTGTCAGAAAAGTGTGTTCTCAAACTGTGTTTCTTGGCTAGAAATAGCTGTACGCACTGAGTATCGTATCTTACTGAACCTGCGTTTTGCAGTTGTCGGTGACCACAAAACGCACTTTTTGTACGTCGCTTTGGATAAAAGCGTCTGCCAAATAAATGTAATGTAATGCAATGTAAAAGAGTGCCTTCAGGGCTGCGGCATTCAGCTGGCTTGTTCACGGACACAGAAGTGTTAATCTACACACACACACACACACACACTACGTGGGGATGGGGGTGTGTGTGTGACCACACAGAGGAGCCGGGCCGCGGGGCCAGAAGGTGTGGGGGGGGGGGGCTAGGCGGCCGCTGGCACAATACAGGGGCACATTCACCAGGGGCACTGCGTGGACCACGTCTGCAGAGGCTGCTAGAGCATGTGCATTAGATGCTAAAGCTTATGGCAAACAATTAAACCGACACACACATGCACGCGCACACAAGGCACACACACATACACACACCTAACTCACATGCACATCCCACACACACACACACACACGCGCCCACTCATATGCACATCCCCCCCCACACACACACACACACACAGACTTACTGTTTTCATTTCTAACTACAAACCTCCAGCACATCCACTAGCAGACTTGAATGCATGTATGCATGTATGTGTGTGTGTGTGTGTGTGTGTGTGTGTGTGTTCTTAGTTTTAAAGTATCGAGTGCTAAACGCTCAGGCACAACATATGCAGAAGAGATAGGGGGCGCCACCCCTTCTGTCCGCCGCGCCCAGCGTCGCTCGTCTGAGACGTCTGGCGCGGCGCCTGTACATCACAGTTCACGGTAGTGCTCTCCCCGGCTGCGCCGCGCGGCAGAACAGGTTATTTCACCGGAGCACGAGTCCGCCCCACAGCAAAGACCTCATTATCCTGCCCTGCGTAACCTCACTACTGATCATATTTCTCCTTCGTTCTTCCAAGACTAAGCACTCTGAAAGCAAAAGCACTCCTGCTCCTCTTCAGCTTCGTAGAAGAGGTAAGGTGACAGGTGAATGCATAAATGAGGTGTTCGGTGGACACCCCCTCAGCCCCCCCCCCTCCCCCCCCCCCCACATTGTCTCCCAAACAACGATGAACATCTCAGTGTCTTTTCTTCTCAAGTCAAAGCAAACCAAGCAGCAAGCAAGTTTGTTTTTTTTTTTTTTTTTTTACACTTCATGGGTCGGGACGCAATTGGTCCTGTTCCGTTGGTGGGGGTGGGGGGGGGGGGGGGGGGGGGGGAGGGGCTGGGAGTGAGGTCGGATGTGTGTGGGGCCTCGGCCTTCGCACAGAGACGCGCTTGCAGGAATGTGGCACCAGCGGTTTTTTTTGGGTGGGTGGGGGTGGGGGTGGGGGTGGGGGACAGGCTGCTGCGCTCCCTCTCACGCTGCCTCCCTCTCCCCTGTCCCCCCTGTCCTCCCCTGCCCCCCTCTCTCCCCCGCCCCCCCCCGTTGTCTAATACTGTGAACAGCCAAGCTTCAAATGCCACCTGTGGACAGCCCTTCGGGCTCCGAGGGGTCCGAGTCCTTCGTGACCTCAGGGGCCACAGGGGCCACGGGGGCCGAGCCGAGATCGGAGCGGGGGTCCATCGCGGAGTGCATGATGTGGAGCCACACGTCATCCATGTTTGGCATGACAAAGATTTTCTGTGGACGAACAGGAAAGAAAAGGGGGGGGGGGGAGGAAAGGAGGTTAACTCCAACCAGTAGAGAGGTCTTGCCATGCCTACGTACACACACACCTGCGCGGCACAGAGGAAACATTTAAAACAGGGAAGAGTAAACAGCGTGCAGTTGGCTGATGGTAAACACCCAGGTAAGTGCAGTGAATCGTCGCACGGAAACAGCTGGCGTAACGCATCGACTTCTGGAAAGTTCTGACAGACGCCACCAGCGGAGAGAGATCCTGGCAGGCCTAAAACAGTGCCGTGCTTTACAGCTCAGCTTGCGGGAGATAAAACCGTTAAGAGACTGCAGGGTTGCTGCGGGGCAGCTTTCTAGATGCAAGTGGATAATTGCAGAGTGTAAGACGGCCACAGGCATGCACAGGCACTCTGAAGCCCCTGGTGGGTGTGCGGCCACAAATGAGTAGATGCTCCTACAGACTCCACCCAGCTCTCAGGCAAAAATACTCCAGGGCATTCCTGCTAATCACAGAGGGCAGTAAGAAACTCTCTCTCTCTCTCTCTCTCTCCCACTTCCTCTCTCTCTGTCTCTCCCTCGCTCTCTCTCTCTGCCTCTCTCCATCACCCCCTCTCTCTATTTCCCCCCTCTCTCCGTCACTCCCTCTCTCTCTCTTTCTCCATCTCTCCCTTGCTCTCTCCCTCTTCCCCTCTCTCCCTCTCCCCCCTGTGTTTACTAAACACACACGTCCACTCCGTATTTAAAGGGAACACATAGAGAGGGTACAACACCTCCGGTGGAATAATGAAAGCATTGGCATTGGTGAATACTCTGCGTAGCTGCCAGCCACACACAAGGGGCCGGCCACCCCCACCCCCACCCCCACCACACCAACCGCACTTTTCATTCTCCTCGAAACCTGAGAACGTGCTAACGGCTACTCGCACCTCACAGCCTAACCGCAGGTAATGCAAACCCTCTCTTTCATAACCCCCCCTCCCCCCCCCCCAGCAATTAAAGCACAGCTCACAAGCTTACCATAGGCTGGGGCTCTCGGACAGAGCAACCAGCAGCAATGCAGACCCAGACTACGGTAAGAGGCGATATGACATCCGTCTCTGGAGGCAAGAGGTTGCAGGTTCGAGTCCCTGCTGGGACACTGCCGTTTTTACCCTTGAGCAAAGTGCCTTAACCTGCATTGCTTCAGTACGTATCCAGCAGCGTAACCGTAAATGTAAATGCTATGCAAAAAGTTGCGTAAGTCGCTCAGGATACGGGCGTCTGCGAAACGCCAGTAACGTAACGTAACGTAATGTAATGGCAAGAAAACGGCGTTTACAGCAGCTCCCGGGGACTGGAGCAGTCTTGCCCCGAGCACCACCACACCACAGACTGCAAAAACGAACCGCCCGGCACCTCCGGCCACACCTGAAACTCCTGGTCCAGTTTCTTCTCGATCCAGTCGGTCACGTGCGCCAGGGTGACCTCCCGCTCGCCCAGCTTGGGCCGGGCCTTCAGCTCCAGGTGCGGGGGGCTCCGGAAACCGTACCTGCCGGAGGGAAGGTCGCAGGTCACACCCCAATCAAAGTCTAACTCTGCCCTCGCCCCTTGGGTCATACTGATTAAGTGGGTCTCCCGACCAGCCTCATATTCACTGACTGGTAAGACATTTTACTGTAAGATACACCAAGGCAGATTGTGGGTGCCCTTACTTCAGTGTCAAGTATAAATGCAGAATTCGTGCCTGCTCCCTAAACATTAAATTATGTTATCTCAAACAGGATTTTATTTAGTAAAAACAAACAAACAAGCAAACAAACAAACAATAAAAAGGATCCGGTGAACTAACCAAGCTGAATATTTTTACAGACAAGCATTTCCTAGGTTCAACCAGCAGATGGCACACTTGAGCCTTTGTGAACCCAAAGCCGAATCCCAGAAAGTAATTTCAAAAGTAGGGAGGTCAGCAGGTCCCAACTCCATTAGACTGTTGGCTTCATTTGCAACCAAACTACGCAGCAATTATTCTCAAGAGCGCACTGACTGAAATGCTGTTTCTTTGCTAAACAGCTTTCAAACACCTCTGAAATGAACAACCTCACTGCGTAAAACAAACATAAACACATACCTCTAGTGTAACTAAAAACAAATACATTGAACAAACTTTATAAAAATGAAACCATTAATTACATACCAAGGTCATGTACCTTTGATTTAGAGATTTATTAGGGGGAGAAATAATCATACCAGCATTCTCAGTTCTTACCAGCTAGACAGACTCTGATCTCATACTGATAACGCACCAATACGCCTCACTGATAACACGGATAGATGTTGTCATAGGAGATTGAACAAAGGAGAACGGGTACAATCGCGGCTGAGGTTTTAATGAAATTTGCGCTGATGTAATCTAAAGGTAATATCCCCTGGAGCAGAAAGTACCAGATCCTGTCGGTCGGGGGTGGGGGGATGTTGACGGCCAGCGTCCCCTGGCACTCCTGCACCTCCACGGTCAGCAGCAGCGGGGTGTTGGACACCTCCTCCATCTTCTTCTTGATGAACTCCGTCTCCGTGGCCTTCTGGAAGTACTTGGACTTGGTGATCTTGTCCACGAAGCGCATGATCTTGCTGGGCTTGTGACCCCCCACGTAACTGCAGGCAGAGGAGAGCGGGGGGGGGAAATGTCAGGGAGGGGTCACGGGCCGTACGGGAGGGGGGGGGGGGGGGGAGACATCAGGGAGGGGTCACGGGCCGTACGGGGGGGACACATCAGGGACGGGTCACAGGGCCGTACGGGGGGGAGGGGGGACATCAGGGACGGGTCACAGGGGTTCCCCCTGGACTGAGGGAAGGAAATGTAGCTTATTCTTCTGCCTAGTTGGCTCTGCAGAGGTTAGGTCTGAATAGTGTTCACTGTGCGAACTAAACTGTGTTCTTGGCTAGAAATAGCTGTACAAAGTAAGTATTGTACCTTACTGAACCTGCGTTTAGCAGTTGTCTACGACCATGAGATGCACTTTTTGTACGTCGCTTTGGATAAAAGCGTCTGCCAAATAAATGTAATGTAATGCAATGAAATGGACCCAACACCCCACGTGCTGGGTCATGTAGAGACAGTGCAGCGTGTCGCGTGTGTGTCTGTGGCGGTTCCGTCTGCTTCGCCTCCCTTGCTCTCGGTCTACCAGTGGGTTCTCCCACCCTGACAGACTACATCCGTCACGGCGGCGCACTTTGCGTCAATCACGAGTCATCATATCATTTGTGTACGTCAATTCTGGAATAAGCAGTGACTTTGTTTTTATTATTGCTCATTCTTTCTATATAATAAGCATATCAATTACTAAAAATATAACATGAAGGACTATCAATAGCCCTCACCTCAAACGTATCGCTTTGGAAAACAGACTGTTCCTTGTAAACATGATTTTATCAAAGAAAGAACATAAAACTGGGCAGTCTCTCATATATGACGTGCACTGGATAGAAAACATCTAGGCAACAGACAGACTAAATTAGTCATTTGTGGCATCGGAAGCAAAAATGACCCATCGGAAACTCCCCATTGTCTCTCACTGTAGTGTTATCTTTATTCATATCAAAGTATTTAAGCGAACAGGCTGATAAATCACCATGGTAACACCTCTAGCTTTGAACGGCCGGGTGCAATGATGTCAGGCGAAAAACAGGAAGTGCATTTTAAACAGCAACAGGATCTGCATAGTAACGCTGCGCACATTATCTCACATTGTCCAAAGACCCTTATGTGTAGTGTGTGTGGCTGTGTGTGTGCGGCGGCGCGTGCGGCCGCTAAAAGGCCGCTACCAGCAGCTCGCTTACGCAAAAAGGCAGTTTACAGACGGGGGAAACGCGCTTGTGAAAATGCGCTTGTGAAAACGCTCTTGTGAAAATGTGCTTGTGAAAACACGCTTGTGAAAACGTGCTGGTGAAAACACGCTGGTGAAAACGCGCTGGTGAAGACGCGCTGGTGAAGACGCGCTGGTGAAGACGCGCTGGTGAAAATGTGCTGGTGAAAACTGGTGCAGGAAGTGCATTTTAAACAGCAACAGGATCTGCATAGTAACGCTGCGCACATTATCTCACAATGTCCAAAGACCCTTATGTGTAGTGTGTGTGGCTGTGTGTGTGCGGCGGCGCGTGCGGCCGCTAAAAGTCCGCTACCAGCAGCTCGCTTACGCAAAAAGGCAGTTTACAGACGGGGGAAACGCGCTTGTGAAAATGCGCTTGTGAAAACGCTCTTGTGAAAACGCTCTTGTGAAAATGTGCTTGTGAAAACACGCTTGTGAAAACGTGCTGGTGAATACACGCTGGTGAAAACGCGCTGGTGAAGACGCGCTGGTGAAAATGTGCTGGTGAAAACGCTCTTGTGAAAACGCGCTGGTGAAAATGTGCTGGTGAAAACGCGCTTGTGAAAACGCGCTGGTGAAAAGAGAGAAATGAAGAGTAAGGCGGGGCGTCTCACCCCTCGGCTCCGGGCAGGATGTTCTTATCCGGGGCGACATCTGGGGGGTCCTCTTCATCGGACGACCCGGCGCTGGAGGACTCTTCGTCACTGTCAGCCAGGCAGTACGTCCGTGGTCTGTACCTGTTCACACACACACACGCGCACACGCGCACGCACACACACACAGTCTCAGTGTGTGAGAATCATGACATCACTCTGTAAAGTAAGACCAAAGCCTGGCAGCTGAATCCCTCAGCGACCCACACAAGTGAATTCCCTTTCTGAAAGTGGGATGGAGATGTGCACTGTGCACAGAGTAAACAAGGCACAGAGAGAGTAACGGCTCGGTATAGATCTCAGAGGACCTCACAGCACCACAGAGAGAACCAGAACGTTAGGATCCAACCGCCATCCAACACTGACAGCACAGAACCTGGACACAACGTTCTAAAACTGAATCCCCACCAACTTAGTTTTTCTACATGAAGATATCCACCAGGTAAGGAGGAGACTGCTTTGCCGATTGACATATTCCAAGTAAAGTTCTTTGAAAATGAAAATTTGCTGCGTTCTGTCAGATAGTAGATTAAAGTCTCTTTGGTAAGGTAGGGCCCAGGTAGAAGTGGGTGAGTGCTAAGAGCCTATGGTCTGGTACTTAGCTCCAGCTGGGCTGCAGAGGGCTTTCTGGAATGGTCCAAAATGCAGGCTTTTTCTGCCAACCACCACGCCACTACACAGATATGCTAATACAAGTGTTCCCTGCACGCATATGCAACCTTACCCTTCACCAAAACAGAAACGCACAGATACATATAAAAGAAGACATACAAGTACGGGAAAAAGCAGAGACCGCACATGTAAGTCTTGGCACTTTAACAGGTCATTTTGCACTCAAATGGGCATCGTGCCATTCTATCTTGATACATTTACATTTAGGCCTTCTGCATACACTCTCATTCAGAGCAGTGTCAGTGATGCAGTCGTACATTTTAATTTAATACAAGCAGCTTTAGCTCGCATGGTCTTTGCTACATCCATCTATTCCAAAAAGCTTGCCAAGATTCTCTAGTAGCACCTCCTCCAGCTTGAAAACTTGGGATCCCTCCTGTTTGCAGAGGGATTGGTTTTGATTCTAATTAAGCAGATGGCTTCACTGAAGTCCTTGCCCAACTTTCACGAAAACAAAGCCGCATAGAGATCACAGCAAAAGAAAAAGGCCTTTATTAAGCAACTGTGGAGGTAAGGGGTGTAAGCTTTGCAGCCAAAAGAGCCTGGTGGTCTGCAGTGAAGAGCCATCGGCTGATGTTGCTATATGAAAGTGACGAAAATAGAAAGTAGGAACAACACTCGAGAGAGAGAGAGAGAAAAAAAAAGCCCCCAACTGTTCCAACTCACCAGGTGCAGAAAACATCCACAGACGAGAGCGTCCAAAGACAGTTAACGGGGGGAAAAAAACACAGTGCACAGAGAAGTTAGCGGGTAACCGCACATTAGCGACCCCTGACCCTATCAGAAAAGCTAATCCTCTCATTAGCATGAGCTTGGCGGAGAATGTCACTGCTATGTGACGCTCACAAAATGCCAAGTGGAAAAAAAAAAAAAAAAAAACCTCTCTGATCTCTACATTTAAGGCTCCGCCACTCAACTTTGCTTTTTCTTTATTTTTTTTTTTGCAAATGACAGTTGAAAAAGTAGGAAATAAGTAGGAAGCAAGACTTGAAAGAGAACAGACTGCACTGACACTCAGGCAGTCAATCTGAAGTAAGTGACAGTATATGAAAGTAGAAAGCTAGCGTGGTGTATGGGTAAGGATTAGGCTGAGGGTTAGAGAAACTGTCACCCTATCTGCACAACATAGCTTCAAAAATGACAGCTTCACAAACTAAACAGCTAAGACAGAAGTAGAAAAAAATGAAATAAGCAGCATTTTGTGACATTAAAAAACTAAATTTCAAAGACATCACAAACAAACAGAGAAGACGCTAATGCTCTTAGCGCACGTCCCCGCAGCCCTTACCCGTCCTTGCCCGGCTCGCCGAGCCGAAGCCCCTCCCCCTCCTTCCCGAGCCTGGCCAGGTTCATCTTCGTCTCCAGGGTCATGAGGAAAGACCCGTTATAGGAGATCTCCAGATCGAACCAGAGTCCTGCAGAACACGCACACACACACACACATATACACACACGCACACACACACACACACGCACGCACGCACACACACGCACACGCATGCACACACACACGCGCACACACGCGCACACACACACATACACGCATGCACACACACACATTTACATATGGTTACATATTGCACATTGCGTTGTCCTTCCTGGTCTGTAACATGGCACAGGCAGAGGTGGCCCTGCAGTCAGTGAGTGTTGAAGGCAGAGGTGACCCTGCAGTCAGTGTGTGTTGACGGCAGAGGTGGCCCTGCAGTCAGTGTGTGTTGAAGGCAGAGGTGGCCCTGCAGTCAGTGTGTGTGGAAGGCAGAGGTGGCCCTGCAGTCAGTGTGTGTTGGAGGCAGAGGTGGCCCTGCAGTCAGTGTGTGTTGAAGGCAGAGGTGACCCTGCAGTCAGTGTGTGTTGGAGGCAGAGGTGGCCCTGCAGTCAGTGTGTGTTGAAGGCAGAGGTGACCCTGCAGTCAGTGTGTGTTGGAGGCAGAGGTGGCCCTGCAGTCAGTGTGTGTAGAAGGCAGAGGTGGCCCTGCAGTCAGTGTGTGTTGAAGGCAGAGGTGGCCCTGCAGTCAGTGTGTGTTGGAGGCAGAGGTGGCCCTGCAGTCAGTGTGTGTTGACGGCAGAGGTGGCCCTGCAGTCAGTGTGTGTTGAAGGCAGAAGTGACCCTGCAGTCAGTGTGTGTGGAAGGCAGAGGTGGCCCTGCAGTCAGTGAGTGTTGGAGGCAGAGGTGGCCCTGCAGTCAGTGTGTGTTGCAGGCAGAGGTGGCTCTGCAGTCAGTGTGTGTTGAAGGCAGAAGTGGCCCTGCAGTCAGTGTGTGTTGGAGGCAGAGGTGGCCCTGCAGTCAGTGTGTGTTGCAGGCAGAGGTGGCCCTGCAGTCAGTGTGTGTTGCAGGCAGAGGTGGCCCTGCAGTCAGTGTGTGTTGCAGGCAGAGGTGGCCCTGCAGTCAGTGTGTGTTGGAGGCAGAGGTGGCCCTGCAGTCAGTGTGTGTTGAAGGCAGAGGTGGCCCTGCAGTCAGTGTGTGTTGCAGGCAGAGGTGGCCCTGCAGTCAGTGTGTGTTGGAGGCAGAAGTTCGCTGAAGCGTGCAGACTTTGTTTGGATGGGCATTACTGAGGGAGCTCAGGGAGCCCGGTGTGTAAACCCCTCCCTTCACAGCCTCCTCTGCCCTCTCCTGCGCACTCCGTCTTTCCCGGGCCCACCCTGGCTCCCCTACATCCCCCTCTCCATCCCTCCTTCCCTCCCTCCCTCCCTCCCTCCCTCGCTCGCTTCTTCCACAAGCCCCATGTAACTAACGCAGGTCAAAGTTGGATTTCTGCAGCAGATGCTCTGAATCTCTCAGTCTCTCTCTCCCCCCCACCCCCCCACCCCCGCCCAGTGGGTGGGTTGGGGGGGGGGGAGTTGGGGGGTGAGAGCGGGAGAGAGCGAGAGATCACACGGTCCTTTGAAAAGGAGAGAAACAGTTGGACGCGGCGCGTCTCCCTCCTGGCGCGGGGGAGAGGGGCTGCTCTCTTTTTGAAGACAGCGGGACGCCGCGCCGCGTAAACATCGACGCTCAAACGCCAGCGCTAATCTGGGTTACGCGCGTCCAGTCCCTCGGGGATCCCACAATCCTTTGCTCTTCCTGTTTCTGTTTTTTTTTTTTGCGGACCGAGACAACCCTCTCTCTCGGGGGGGGGGGGGGGGCCTCCATCACACGAAACTCTTCCTCCGTGGCACACGCATGCATCACACGCCATAACAAAGCGAGATTTCCACTCGGAAGGATTCCTGTGAAACGACGCCACTGGATATCTGCATTAAATATTCAGGTGAATGTGTACATCACCTTTTTTCATCTACACTTCAAACCAAAATGAAGCGTAAGGGGGGAAAAATGTGTCTTTTAAGCTCTGGCTGTGCAGTGCAGGATGTGTGGGCTCATCTGGTCAGTGCTTATGCCAGCCATAATATCGGCTGCCCCTTACAGGCCCCCCCCGCGGTAAAAATCTAGTACCTCCATAAGAGATTCCTCATATTACCCCACTGCTTAGTGAGATCTGAGACAGACGAGATGGATTCAAAATCCCCAGGGCAAAGTCTGGAGAAAAGTGTCACTCACACCAAAGATAGCTCATCTGTCACAAAAATGACTACAAAGCTGCAATATATAAGAAACACGTTCGCTCTTAAAAAGGTAGAGGGTGCGCAAACCGCTACACGGCTACAGCACGCAGTCCTGCTGTTCTCAGAGAGCATTTAGCATTCTAAACTTGAACCACTAGAGGGCGCTCTGGACACAGAATTAAACCACGAGATAGGAGCAAAGACACATCCTCTGCTCACAAACACGCGATGAATTTCACGTCAGGAGCTGCACACGTTGACCTTTCGCGCACCAGGAGACATTTCGAAATCGGTCACCGCAGAAAGGAGCGGCGAGCGGCACGACGCGCGCGGGGCAGCGGCCGCCGACGGCCCAGCTCCGAGAGGAAGCGACGCCCCCCCGCGCTTCTCCTCTGCAGCGCAGGGCTGGGCTCTCAGGGGGTCATCGTGAGCGACGGCAGGCCCCGGTTGGCTGAGGGACGAGCGCGCGCTCTGGGAGAGAGCAGGTGGCGGTACGGCCCTGCCCGTATGGCGGACGATGGCGGACGGCGTCAGCAGGGCGCTGCCGGTCCCGCCGATCCCGTCCTCTCCACCGGCTTCGCTCACAGGATGGGGGGGTCTGACAACCGAAGACGCGGCAGCCCCCCCCCCGCGCGGCGGGTGGACTGATAGAACAGAGCAGGGGTTCACCCGCTCCTATGGCAATGGGGGGGTCAGGGGTGTGCCTCGGCCGGGGGAGGGGCGACACCTGGCCCTTATGAGCCCAGCTCAGTGACACCACCAGGCTGGGACTCCACCCACCTGAGCCTGCTGTGACTGGCTCCGCCCCCGCGGCGCGGCGTGGACACCCGGGGGCCGGCACAGAGGCAGCACACTTCCTGCTTCCTGCTCGCTCCGATGTCAGCGAGCTCTGCTGCGATTGGGGCGAGACCCCGTCCCGGTACACCCACAGCGGTACCGATCCGTGAGACCGTGCATCCCCTCTCCCAGAACCCCCGTCCCAGAATGCACCTGGGGATCCCTGCAGAGAGACTGTGTTCAGGAACTCCCCACCTCAATCCAGAGCTCTGTGCAACATGGAGAACGCTCCTGTCATACAGCCCTACCGAAACACAAGTCAATGAAAATCCATACTTTGTAACAGTTATCTATCTAATTAGTTCTGTAAAAGGACGGAGTGTAGCACAGTGGGTAAGGAACTGCGCTTGTATATATCTTCAGTATATATCCAGCTGTATAAATGGATACAATGTAAAGTGCTATGTAAAAAGTTGTGTAAGTCGCTCTGGATAAGAGCGTCTGCTAAATGCCTGTAATGTAATGTAATGTAAAAGGAGGCCCATCAAGCAAAAAGAATAAAGAATTTGAGAGTAAGAGAGTCCCTGTGTTGCCTGGATGAGAAGAAGCCGCCTCACACTCCCGATTGGGCGATAAAGGGAATGACTCTGATGTGGATCTCAGGGGTTTATACGGTCCGCAGAACTCCCAGCAGGCTCTCCTGCTTCCTCAGCCACCGCGAGCGGCAGGCGGAATCAACTTCCGCTCTCATCACGTCTCATCTGCGCGGCGGGCGCCATCGGCAGTGAGAGGAAGAAGAGGAGGAGCGAGGGGCCAGTCTGGCACCAGGGGCCAGACGCAGAAACACGAAACAGGTAAAAATGACATAGATGACACCATTGAGTCTGCGTCAATGCACTCTCGGTCTAATCTTTTAATGGCGGCATAAAATATGCACATCAGCAAAGCTCTCAAAGTCACAGCGTGCGGGGGGATGCAGTGACATCACAAAGCAATAACTCCAGGGAGCGGAGGGTGAGGAGCTGTTAAAAGCAGTGCGCTTTGGAGCGCACATTAACTTCATCATACTCGGAAATGACACCATAAAAAACTCCTGCTGTGGGATGACTTCACATGATGTCATAAACTCGCTCATCGTCTTTTTCCTTCAGATCCGCGCACCGTTGGATTTTAAATAAAACCCTCCAGCACACCGGATTTGAAATAAAACAGTAAACGCGAGGTTAAAGTACCGACTGTTTCAATTTTGAGGGTATTTACATACATATTGGGTGATTCTCGTGAGTCTTTGCATCATTAGTTCACGCAATGAAAGAAAACAAAGCAGCACAGAAACAAGCAGGAGCTGAAGATGGCTGCAGTACAGGCCTGGCAGAACATCACCAGTGTCTGGTGAGGTCCACGGGGCACAGACTTAAGACAGTCATGAAATGAAAAGGA
Organism: Anguilla rostrata; assembly: GCF_018555375.3. Lineage (NCBI taxonomy): Eukaryota > Metazoa > Chordata > Actinopteri > Anguilliformes > Anguillidae > Anguilla > Anguilla rostrata. Next base: position 67,890,017 of record NC_057934.1, read on the forward strand.
TTTACAACCAAGCACTAAATATGACATTTTTAGGATCTATTTGTAATGATACTTTGCTAATTTTTTTTCAGACTATGAAATATTATTTTGTAAATATTATTTGTCTAATGACCTTTGCTCCCCTAAAATGGAGGGAATACATGTGATTCCTACACCGATCACCTGATAAAGCTGACAGTCCGTACTTTAACCTCATATTCATTGCTTTTATTTCAAATCCAATGTGCAACAGTACACGGAGCCAAAACAACAAAAATTGTGCCATGTGCCTTTAGCTCTCAACTGCATATTGTTATTGTGAAACTAGCACAGTGCTACATTGTACGAATGCTCACTCAGGGCTATCGTGTCTTCACAGCCTCGAGCTCTCAATATTTTTCTGCGGAACAACAAGACGTTCTCCACCAGGAGCCAATGAACCCTCAGAGTACACTGTGTCTGTCTCGCGAAGAGGCCGGTTCTAGAACCATCCCGGTTTGAAGCAATCAATAAACATCACCTTCAGCTCTGTGCCCGACCCTGGGCTGCCTGTGCTTGTGTAGCTAGCATTTTAGCATTTGATACTTCAAGTCTGAGCGCTATACACACCAATCCATCTCCAGTCAGAAACTCCCTGCCCGATGGGAAACGTGTGCTCTCTGGATTTTTACAACACTGGCTGTTGTTTTCTCTATTTCTCAGGGCATTACAGAATCAGCCGACTCTCACAGTGCTCCGATCCTCTTAGTCATGCGCCTGGACGGGGTGTGGGGGGGCCGGGATGGGTGGATGGGGGGGGGGGTGGGGGTGGCAGTCACAAGACACCCCTGCCCCCGTCCGTCTGTTCGAGGACGGAGCAAGAGCGGTCTCCACAACAGCGTGGCCTGTGTGCGAATGTGGGGCGAGAGCTTTTCCATCTCCCCCCTAGTCCCACTTGAAAGGATTCCAGCCAGGAGTGTGAGAACGGGGTCGACGCAGAACGGGCTCGCCCGACGCACCGCTCATATATTTCGGAACAGACTCGAGCTGAACCCGAATACGCGCTCCAGACCGGACCCGCGCAAAAGGTCGGCGCGCTCACGCGATACATGGCGCCAGCCGCCGCGTCCAATGGGTGAACTCGACACCGCGCGACACGGCCCCGACAGCTTCAGGCCAATCCCCGCGAAAGCCACGCAAATACCCATAATGCACGGCGAAGAGCTCCGACGCGCTCCCCCTTCTCTTCCCTCCCCCACGTACAGGCTGAGGGGAAAGGGTTCGCCCTCTGAGCTGATGACACTGCGGTCGAAACTAAACCATACGTTGCAATCGTGCGGTAAGCACGAGGGCGGCGACTCAAAATCACACGGTGATCAAAAGTTGAAGAACAGGCGAGGTGAAGAACAAAGAAGCACGTGACTGTTTCACAAGTGACACAAGTGAGCTCATTTCCCATTATAGGCCTTTCTGTATCCTGCCTGCCCTTTGGCCAGGGAAGAACCCGTTTCCTGCTGCTCAATGTCGTCTTCTGCTGCTTAATGTCGTGAGTTGTGCACCGGGTTGATGGATGAGCCAATATGGCCGCCGCTACCACCTCCCATGCCCCACAAGTAAATGCTACAGGGAGTAAAGCGGGACATTTGAGCCCCTGACTAAATTAAACGTCAGCGCACAGACATAGCACTGATTCACAGCACAGAGTGGGGACAGGGTGGGGGGGGGGGGGTAATTCACACAGCTAATAGCATACTCCTCATGGGGAATAATTCTCTCAAACGTGTCTGTGTGAGTTTTTATAAGGCCTTTTCTGTGTGCCTGGTAACCTAGGCCACTGGTAAATCAAAACACACTCTCCAGCACAATAGTACAACTCTTCACCACGGTTACGAATGTGGGGATTAAAATGGAACCTTCTCTTCACGAAACAAGATAAAATCCAGAAGCCCCACCCCAGAGAACACTAAAAAGACTGATACGTGCCAAACCTCAGTCATGATTCTTCCGAATTTTAATGTTTTTATTTGTGTCACGCAGGTTTGGCCTCCCGTTTCTGCGTTCGCTGTGAGAGTTAAATGTAATTCAGCAGCACACACAATGCCATAGTCGTACCTCCACTCGGTACGAGCTGAACTGAGCACCAGGGTGCGAAGCTCCTTTGAAAGGGCACGGACCTCACGAATGCGGGTGAACCGCAGGACCACCTGACCGACCGCCTGACCGACCGCCTGACCGACCACCTGACCGACCACCTGACCGACCGCCTGCTCCAACCCGCTTCACACACTGCGGTCTCACCTTGGTGGTCCACGGACGGCTTGGACGCCTGCAGGATCTTGGGAATGGCCACGCCCATGTCCAGCTCGGTCAGGGTCAGCTCGTTCATGAAGTACGGCAGCTGCAACGCACAGGCGACACGTCAGTGACGCACACACACACACACACACACACACACACCCAAGTCAGGCCCAGGTGTTCAGGCAGGACAGAGTGGGGAGATTCGGATTGGCTGAGCCTCCCGTCAGCACAGAGGGGGAAAAGATAAAACAATGGATGATGACATGTACGCGCTCTCCGTCTCCATGGCAGCCGCTGGCCACATCGGTCCGGCCCTGCTAGGCTGGCCAAAGCAGCGTGGGGCTCCTGCCTGTTCAAAACACCCGTAGCGATCAAACCCCCCCCCCCGCCGCCCCTCGCCCGGAGCAAACACTCACGCGTCTCCACAAGGACAAAATGGCCTCCTTCCAGTTTCTTTGATTTTCTGAAGTTCATGAAAAAGGCCATTTTAATGGAAGACGCAGACTCTGGTACTCTACAGGTGGAGTCACATGTCACTGCACTACGATCTTATCACTCGATGTTTTTGCACCTCTGCACTTGACTATGACTTTTGTAGCCCGTAGACCTGTAATGCCTGTAATGTAATGTAATGGAGGACTGTTCTGAAGGTAATAATCATGCACTCAAATGTAAAACCGAAGCTGCCAACGTGAGAGCACAGAAACACAGCCGGGACTTAGCGACACCCACCCTGATCTTGCTGAGCTTCATCTGGATCTTCTTGGACACCATGTCGGCCCAGTACTTCTCCCCAAGAAAGTCCCAGAAGATCCGGCCCACTAAGGCGTTGACCCAGGCAACAGACTCCTCCTCCACTCCGGGGCTGCCAGGCAACTGACGCGGTCGTAGGGTCGCGGACACGGAACCAGACGGGGAAGAAGAAGAGAAAAAATGAAATGAGATAATTATTTATTATCCGTCCCTATAGCCTGTAACTGCGGGATCCACACGATGGCCTCAGTGGGACGGATTCTTCTCTCGAAGCGCAGAATGGTAAATGGTAAAAGGACTGCATTTATATAGCGCTTTTATCCAAAACGGTTTACAATTGATGCCTTTTACCCATTCACACACACACTCACACTCCAACGGTGAAAGGCTGCCATGCCATGCAAGGTACCAATCAGCTCATTGGGAGCAATTAGGGGTTAGGTGTCTTGCTCAGGGACACTTCGACATGCCCAGGGCGGGGGGATTGAACCGGCAACCCTCCGACTGCCAGACAACCTCTCTTACCTCCTGAGCTATATGTAGGTACCAATCAGCTCGTTGGGAGCAATTAGGGGTTAGGTGTCTTGCTCAGGGACACGTCGACATGCCCAGGGCAGGGGGATCGAACCGGCAACCCTCCGACTGCCAGACAGCCGCTCTTACCTCCTGAGCTATGTGTCGCCCCACAGAAAACGCCGGCGTCAGCCCTGACGCGGTGCGACACGCAGCACGCGGCAAAGAGCCGTAAGAGGACGCCGCCGCGCGGGGACAGCCCGTCAAACCTGAACGCCATCACTCCCCCCCCCCCGTCCGACCCCTCGCCACGTCTGAACGATCCCGACAGAGAGGTCCCGGCGGCAGAGCGCCTCAGTGCCCACAGACACCACTCTGAGAGAGCCGTTTACTGAGCACGTTCTTCCACGATGCGAAAACCGGGCTTGCGCATGTTTATATATATAACGCGTCCTGACAGACCCTGGCCCGAAGGTCGAGTTAGCTCGATAGCACGTTAGCATGGGATGATGAGATCATATTTGCAGAGGGCTCCCCTCTCTCTCTCTGTTTTACTGAAGTGCCATCATTTCAGGCTGGTGTGACAGGGTGAAGGGGTGAGAGGGGTGAAGGGGTGACCCCCCCCGGTACCTTTTTCCCGGCGCCGGGGCTGCTGGCGGCGCTGTGGGCGGGGCTGGCGGCGGGACTCCTCGGGGCGGGGGGCACGTATTTGGCCATGTAGACGCTGTAGTCCAGCAGCATCTTCTGCTTGACGCCGCCGGCCAGCTCCTTCTGCCGCGGCTGCGTCATGGGCAGAGCCTCGTCCAGACTGCCCCGGCTGCTGCTGCGGCTGTGCGTGGGCAGGACGGCTGTGGGGGGGGAGGGGGGGAGGGGGGGAGGGGAGGGAGGGGTCAGGGGAGGGGCAGGGGCAGTGAAGGGGGAGGGGGAAGGGGAAGGGCAGGGAGGGGGGGCGGGGGAAGGGAAAGGCCAGGGAGAGGGGCAGGGGAGGGGCAGGGAGAGAGGGAGGGCGGGTCAGGGGAAGGGGAGAGGGAGGGGGGGGGGGAGGGGGGAAGGGGAAGGGCAGGGAGGGGGGCGGGCCGGAGACGGTAAGGCCCGAGGGAAGGGAGGACAGGGAGGGGCAGAGGGTAGGGAAGGGCGGGTCGGGGAGGAGGAGGACAGAGGGAGGGTGGACAGCAAAACCGTCACTCAGAGGAGATCAAATATCACCCTACATAACGAGATTCTTAAAACTGGGCAAAGGGCATACCTCCTACAGTCATTCTGTTACGCCCACTCCACGACATTCCTCATGAACGGGTTTGCTAGATTAGCGACCCCTCACGACATTCAGAGATACCAAGAGCTTTACATACATAAACCTAAACAATATTACATTACATTACAGGCATTTAACAGACATTCTTATTCAGAGCGACTTACACAACTTTTACATTGTATCCATTTATACAGCTGGATATATACTGGAGCAATGCAGGTTAAGTACCTTGCTCAAGGGCACAACGGCAGTGTCCTTACCCAGGAATCGAACCTGCGACCTTTCGGTTACGAGCCCAGTTCCTTACCCACTGTGCTACACTCCAAAACAATACCGCGGAGTGACTTGAGTGGGAGGCACAGAGACAAGAGCCCGCGTTGAGCAACGTTCAAATCGACAGCTTTTTGGGCTGGAGGGCTCTCCGGATGAGAACCGGCACCCGGAGACCACCTGCTCACACGAGAGAAAAAAAAACACATACGACAAAGATCTTGCACGGAAGAAGAAGAAGAAGAAAAAAAAGATGCGCACGGCTAGCGAAATGTAGTTATATAAAGCCGGAGACTTCAGTGCGATCGATACTATCTCTCTCCGTCCGTCCCACACCGAAATCACATAAAAAAAAACAACCGTGTCATATTTCCCCGAACGGAAAAGGTCCTACTCGGGCATCTCGTACTTCATCAGCTGCTGGATCAGGCCTGGCTTCCGCAATTACAATCTGAGAAACTGCCTCCCTAAAACCCACGCTAGCACGCAGGGTAACAGAACTAACTGTCAGTCGCGAAACTGTACGTTATTCACCATAACCGTGGATATTCACATTACATTTAATCATTTAGCCAAGACTTTCATCCTAAGCAACTTCCATGCCCATTAAGGCAAGCAACACTGCATATATATAATAATAAACACATATATTCAATAGTCAGTATAATTACATGCGGGCAGATTTCGCCCTGAAATGCCAGAGGAGCTTAATTGCACTCTCCCATGCAGAGGCCTGTCTCTGATGCAGTCCTCTGTCCCTTGGGCATGTTTACTCAAAACCAGAAATAGGAAATGGAGTCTATAAAGGCCATCCGTGATCATTACTGGAGACTGCGTGGCACGCAGACCATTATCTGGAGATCACGTGGCACAGTACACTCTGACTTGCTTTCTGTCTCCCCCCCCGCCCCCAACACTACCCCGACCCCACCCCTACCCCCAAAGTACCCGTGGAAGGTTCACCCATCCTGGGCCCTCTGCAGACACTTGTTGTTAGTCTGAGGACTCATGTTGGCCCCGTCGCTGGTGCCTTATCCCTTATATTCATGTCAGTGAAAAGCCTTCAGGACCCAGCAAGGGTTGCTGTGGGCCGGGCGTCACTAACTTAGCATCTGAGTGGACTCTCAAAGCCGGCTGACCTTCTTTCTCCCGGCACTAAGCTGAGCACTGATCACAACCAGAACCAGCCACCGCCCCGCGCGCAAAACCACGTCCGACGCCCTGGCTGCGCTCAGACGCGGACAAGCTCCCTCATTCATCGACAGGACAAGGTCGCCACTTGTCACCAAATTTGCTGCGTCAGCTTCCCTGGAATATCTTGCTGCCTTAATTCAGTTAATTTTTATTTTTTATTTTTTGCTTGACTTGAAGTGATATGGATCTCAGGCTGAGCCATGACCGTGCCTTAAAAAGGGCTGGGATTTGTGTGCTCTGGAACCATTACATTACATTACAGGCATTTAGCAGACGCTCTTATCCAGAGCGACTTACACAACTTTTTACATAACATTTACACTGCAATCATTAAGGCAGCTGGACATATACTGAAGCAATTTCGGTTAAGTACCTTGCTCAAGGGTACAACGGCAGTGTCCTACCCGGGAATCGAACCTGCGACCTTTCGGTTACAAGCCCAGTTCCTTACCCACTGTGCTACACTCCGTCGAAACCCCACAGTAAAAGGATTTTCACTCCCCCGGATTAGGCTGAGGGGGATTTGTGCTTTTTTTGGTAAGAGGGGAGGGACGGCGTGCACTCACCGCTCATACTCCCGGGCAGGCTGGAGGCCCGTTTGGTCTCCGACTTCAGCCGGGACGCCGCCAGCATCCGGCGGAACCACTCCTCCTTCTCCCGCCCCGTCCTGCCGAACAGGAAGAGGGTGTGGTCCCGGGGAGCCGGGCCCCGGCCCCCGTCCTGCGCGGCGGCGGCCGGCCTCTTGGCCTCCTCAGCCCCCCCGCCCGCCTCCGGCCTCTCCCCCGCCCCCACGGCGGCCTTCTCCTCCGCGGCCTCTGGCCTGTCCGCCTGGGCCTTGGACATGAAGTCCTCCTGCTTGCCCAGCTCGATGCAGATGGGGTACTTCTTGTTCCACACTCGCTTCCTCGCTAGGCTCTCAGGCACCAGGTATATCTACACAGCAGAAACACGACGTGTCACCCACCTGGGGCTAATGCACCTTATGAGCTCACCACTCATAACATGTCTGCAACGCTCCCAAGAGAATCTCACCATGAACCTACATGGTTTCCACTATGACCCACTTAAGATTAATGTGTCTTTTTGTGAAAACGTGTGACCAAATGTAAAGGGCACTTCACTGAGAAGCTATCTGTTCCTTTTAGCGTTATGGTGCATAGCACCAGTTGTGATGCCATAGTGTGCACTGGACAATCGCAACCATCAAGTAGTTCTCAACCAAATCACACATCTGCTGACTCCTGTCATTCCATATACACATTATACACATGAGTGATTACAGTGGTATGGAAACAGTTCTTGCTTTAAAAAACTAAGACTGCAGAGCAATACTAGACAGCACATAGAGGACTGCCAAAACTGGTAAATCAACAACTGAATTCACAAACTAAGAGACATTCATTTCTTCTTAAACCATGTTAATCAAAGGTCTTTCAAAACGTATGATTATGCAAGAAATCTACCCTAAATTGCAGAACAAACAAAATCTCCCTTTTTGAAAAGCTGCTGTATATGAGGAACCGGACACGGTAAGAGTGAAACACAGGCAGGAATATCACACGTTATCCAGGGTCTGATTCAGAGCGACGGCCCCTTAAACCAGACCCAGGCCTCGGGCTCCAGGGGGCCCCCAACCTTGCTGTCGGTGAGGTCGTAGATCTTCTGGCTGACGTAGGTGACGTCGGGTTTGGGCTCGTTGAAGGTGGCGCGGCGGGCGACGTTGCGTCCGGGTTTGGAGAGGCGCAGGGTGGACCCGTCCAGGCGCACGAAGACGGAGTGCGTCAGCGTGGCGTGGTACGTCTCCGGGTCGTAGTTCAGGATCTCGTTCATCCACCCCTGGGTCAAGGCCACAGAGGGGCAACACGTCAGACTTATACATTTAAAAAAAAAACACGACATTTAGGCAACGGGGAATCTGTGAGGAAGCCGAACACTACAATAATTAACGGAATAAAATGCGAGCGCTATAATGTGATAGTCACAAAAACAAAGTCATAAAAGTATTAATCTATTTTAGATTGCCATGTGTGGTAATTCCGTATGAGGTGATTGTGGCTATAACAAGCTGATATGTGAACCACACATAGGCATATTCCCAAGTCCACCAGTGCTGTGCCAAAAAAAATGTTCCTCTTCAGATTTTCAAAACAGAGAACCCTATGAATTTCTGTAGCACTGGCCAATACACATCTTTCCCTGGCTATGCCCCGGTCCATCCAGTCCCTATGAACACTGGAGCAGCCACTGCTGAGATCAGCCTTGGTGCTCTGCCATCTACGCGTCCATCCACCACATCAGTGTGGCATTCTGTGCACTTTCACCCAAACACCCCAGTCGCCCAGCTGGATCTCTGCAGGTCCAGCAGGACAGGTTGATGTAGCAGCGATTCCCTTTTCTGACAAATGTCCCCATTACCTTCTATTTAAGACATTTGTGAACACCATTTCTTAGTAAAAAAAAAAAAAAGGGGGGGGGGACAGGCCTGTTTTATTTGCCATTCCCAGCAGTCTGAAAGTGTAATGGGTTTCAGTGATGTATTAGTCCTGCTGCAACGCTCCAAAGTCACACCTCACCTGGGCGTGATGTATGACCGAATGTAGATGCACACCAACTGTATTAACACAAAGAACTGCCCCAGTCTGGGGAGGGACTGTCAGGGTAACTCGGTGTTCAGTTTTCCTGTGTACTTAATGGCGACTTGCGCAACTCGAAATGACCGGAATGCTGGACAAGCAGAAGAATAATGGCATTCACAGTGAATTTCACTGCCACGGCCAGAACAAAGCTCCTTTCATACGGTGTGTCACTCTAGACTTGCTCTACGTCTTGCTGTGCTGGGAAGGGGGTGGGCTGGGGCGGTTAGCGGAGGTCGCTGAGCTCAACTTAAGAGCCGAGAGCTCATCGCTAATCCATCTTACCCTCAGGGCAGTTACGCATTCCAAAGAATATTAAAATGAAAAATCCCTCCTTGGAAAGTTAACCAATGGTTGCGCAGAGGGCAGTTTCATCTCCTATAGCTTCATCTCCTTAGGTCACTGGCCAGCGTAAGCAAAGCAACAACAAAAAAAAAAAAGTCACCATTAGCCATATAGCAAACGTTGAAATGCAATAGTTTTTATAGGTAAATGGTAAAATGGTAAATGGACTGCATTTATATAGCGCTTTTATCCAAAGCACTTTACAATTGATGCCTCTCATTCGCCAGAGCAGATAAGGGTTAGGTGTCTTGCTCAAGGACACTTCGACATGCCCAGGGCAGGGTTTGAACCGGCAACCCTCCGACTGCCAGACAATCGGTCTTACCTCCTGAGCTATGTCACCCCTAAGGTGTAGGTAGTGTAATGCTACCAGTTGCCCTCTCACCGTGAGCCACAAAGCTTTCAGGTGCTTCCCCCACCCTGTGCTTTACTGTGACTGACGCAGAACACAGTTTGCTGCTGTTAGCACGTGACCCTGAACTTCCCTCAAGGGCCACAAACACTTTCTTCGGAAATGGACACGAATAACAAATTTGTCAGACTTTGCGAATAAAGGGGGCGACACAGCTCAGGAGGTAAGAGCGGTTGTCCGGCAGTCAGAAGGTTTATTTGGATAAAAGCGCTATATAAATGCAGTCCATTTACCATAGTAACTGAACTTCAGTGAGACGGGGCTAAGGACCCTGGGGAACAGACAGATGCATCCGCAACAACTACAGTTTCTACACATCATCTGAGCAGCTGCAAACTCCTCCAGGCGATGACTGAAGACTCCATGTCTTACTCACCCCTCATACACAGGGGCTGGACAGCAGCACACGATCTCACACACTCGACCCCTGACCTGGGAAGCACTTCCAAACTAAACCTGACTCAGCTACGAGCTTCCCGTAACTCAGACCGCACCGTCTGACTCCTGCTCCCAGAACGCGCCTCCCTGTGGAGGAGGTGCTGAGCGTATGGTTCAGATTCCAGAAGGCAGACGTATGTAGGGCTAAGGGGGGGAGAGCCAGGAGGACCACCACTCCAGTGCTGCTGCCATGCAGACAGGGGAAAGGGCAGGCACTACATGGGTGGCAGAATGCCACGTCCAGCCTTGTCATGCCACAGTGGGCACCGGGCGAGTGGCACAGCTAGCTGATGGGAATAGACTGCTCTTTAACCGGCAAATATTCCAGAGCGTTTCTAAAAAGCCCTTATTCTCCTCAGGAATTTACTGGCAAATATTCTGGAGCGTTTCTAAAAAGCGCTCATTCTCCTCAGGAATTCACTGGCAAATATTCTGGAGCGTTTCTAAAAAGCGCTCATTCTCCTCAGGAATTTACTGGCAAATATTCTGGAGCGTTTCTAAAAAGCCCTCATTCTCCTCAGGAATTTACTGGCAAATATTCTGGAGCGTTTCTAAAAAGCGCTCATTCTCCTCAGGAATTTACTGGCAAATATTCTGGAGCATTTCTAAAAAGCGCTTATTCTCCTCAGGAATTCACTGGCAAATATTCTGGAGCGTTTCTAAAAAGCCCTTATTCTCCTCAGGAATTCACGCTTCCAGTAAGAGCCCGACGGCTAATTGGCAAGCGCTAGTGTCAGGTCGTGGTCGTGAAGGTACTGTGCCGGTCGCTAACACTGAAGCGTAGCGATGGCAAGAGACTCAGCCAGGGACGTCCTGCTTCGACCGCTCTCCCTTCGCACTGAACTGAACCAGACGGGTCAGATGTGACCGGAAGCATCGCTTAAACGTTCCTGATTAAAGGTGCGCTACTCTAGTTTCACGAGGCCTCTTGGACGCCATTTTTGTCTTCCCCCTTTTCCGGCATAGAACTGAGAAGAGAGACAAAATGACTGCAGTGATCTTGCTTTACTAAAAAAAAAAGAAATCTTTGCTCGTGCATGCAGCCGACCGCAAACCAGCCTGCGATGATGCCCAGGTGTGAGACAAGAAAGAAAAAAAAAAAAGTGTGAACAGACAACGATGTCGGTTACAAGCCCATGCATTTTTCTGAAAGAGCTATCAATGCTTCACATTGAACCTCTGTTAAAATATTAAAGAATATCTCATTAGGATGCAGCATTGCTTCATTTTGAATGATAGAATATGGGTTGGAAAGGGGGATGAACGAGTGTGAGGGTGTGCACAAATCTATGTGTGTGTGTGTGTGTGTGAGTGTGTGCACGCACGCATTTCAAAGTGCAAGAATAATCAGTGTGTGGTGTTGTGTTGGCATTATTGCCCTCGTTTCATGTATGATCACATTATCTCCGGGATAAAATGTGAGTGCACTGCTGGAGAATTGCAAATCAACTGCCATTTCAAAAAAAGAAGGTCAGATAGCCAGGCCGCTAACCTTTTACGCTGGGCCCTTGAAATGTCTCTAAGCTTCCTACACACCACAGATGCCAGCTTCCGAATTGACATTATTTGGGAGCACTGGGCAAGGAAACCACTGCTGGTGAAAGAAAGCAATATTATAAGAGCAGCAGCGACTAGCATGGAGTAGATGCTCGGTGTTATTGCACCATTCAGACAAAGGAATATGGCAGAACCAAGCCATCACCCAGCCCATTATAGCCCTGGAGCGTTTGTGAGCTCTGGATGAAACGTACATACACTTCTAAATCTCGTGGCTCTGTTGTGTTTTCCATTAGGTGAAGCTCTTCCTCAAAGCACCCTGCAAATCAGCCTCTCTGACAAGTAAAACCAACAGGGCCCCAACAACCACCTCGTACCTCCGCACGTCCACGCGCTTTTTGAGTCTTGGGTTTGGGCCGTAGATTCCAAATTCTGACAGCGCGGCTGGTGTAAATGCACAAGCAAGCCCGCTACCCGACAACATGATATCGGCACCGAGGGAACCAGGAGCTCTAATGGGAAACTGTGTCTGCTTTATACAGCCAAGGATACAGTGCCTCTTTAAAAGACTGAGGGCAGTAAATCCAGCCGAGGCAGACCAGACACACACACACACACACACACACCAGCAGGCCAGACACTGCAGTGAACACACACACACACACACCAGCAAGCCAGACACTGCAGTGAACACACACACACACACACACACACACACACACACACACCAGCAAGCCAGACACACTGCAGCGAACACACACACACACACACACACACACACACACACACAGACACACACCAGCGCCGTCGCGCCGCTCAGCTCCTCCCCTCGCTGACAGCGCCGGTGAGGACGGGCGCGCGTAGCTGCAGGTGATCACGCGGCTCTGGCTCGTCACGCGGTTACCATGGCGCCCAACACCATGGCGCTCAACACCGTTTGCTTCCCACTCCCTGCTCTGCGCCAGCAGACCGACAGATGCGTGTTATGCATCTGGGCCTACCCCCCCGGGGACTGTGTTAAGCGATGACAGACGGACCGTGGAGGGAGCTCGCTGTGCACACACACTCACACCCAGACTGAGATCGCCGTGAGCTTCTTCATTACCCGGGACGATAACAGGCCTCTTTTCTACGAAAAAAAGCAGAATTCACGCCCCCTCCAACCCAAAATCGATTTTGACAGAGCTCCTTTCTCTGTCCGCAGCGGCTAGCAGCTGCCCAGCGCAACGGGAACAACGAGACCGCTAACGCCGCCCACCGCGCCGCGCGCGCCAAGATGTGACGCGGCCGCCGGGACGGCAAGCGAAGGAGGCATGACCTCATCGCGTGGGCGTCGCCGGGAGCTCGGCTGCGACTCCGCAAAGCGGCCTGTTCCCCCTCCCCACTGGGGCGGGGGGTCCGATGACCGGATCAGGCTGAGGCAGTGCCCCACACCCCCCCCCCCGCTCTCTGACCGCACATCTCATCCAGGGTTTCATGTGCGTGCGTGAGTACGCCGAAAACCAGACAGCGCCGAGTCTTACCCCAATCCTAATTCCGGCCCGGACGACCCCTGCTTTTAAAGCGTCGTGTTTTTTGTTTTGGAAGCTGCATCTGTTCTTTTTTTCGCACTTCCTTTGTGAACACACATCAACACCAGACAAAGTGGTTACGCCCTCAGTGCGGGTCACACGGCAAAAACCCTTCTGATCTCATTCTCTGTTTGGCACCGTAATCGACGTCCGTCCTGCCCTTGGTCTTGATTTTAGTATGGCCCTGGATTTTAGCATGCAACCACCACAGCCTTGGCTCTGGCTTTCAAACAAAGAGGTTCTGACAGCACCAGTAACTGAATATGGGGAAGTGAACACACAGGAAGTGGAGCGCAGAGCAGAGTCTGACAGACCTACAGCAAACACAGCACAGGTATAAACTTACTATCGCATCGCCTTCGACACAGAGAGGACACATTAGGACAGCATTCGCTGGGAAATGAATGTTTTCTGACGAAGATGACGAATGGCTGTGTGGCTTTGGGGCGAAGGCAGAGGATTTAGGTTCTGGGTCCATGACTAATGATCCTTCAGTGGCAGCGCCTTAAAAAAGGCACTTCAGAGAGCTTCCTTAAATTCCCACAGTCACGCTGGATATATGCACTCTCACTTCCTCGCAAAAAAAGGGGGTTTTTCAGGCAATAAGGGAAACAGGCGTAGATCCACTCTGGAGTCATATCCAGCACCCGCTCACTGTGGGTCAGCAGTACATGTGAACTCAGCGAACCCTTGGATCCCGCACCAAATAGGCTCACAGCGGATGGGAACCTTCGAATCCATGCTTCGTCGAGCTAGCTCTACACTGGATTAAATTCGGGATTTAAAACATCCATAAAAGGGGTAGCGCTGCATCGATACTTTGAAATCCACAGGCACAAGCCGGAGGACATCTTAACCCTAGAAAGCGCGCATCGAGTAAATCAATAAGTGAGAGATGCACAGTGTGTATGATTTCCTGCACTCTCCAGGAGAGAGGAGCTGTGACTCAGCTCAGCATCGGACTGCTCTCTGCACTGACGGGCAGGCAGATATGACTTCCTGAGTCCTGAGCAGGTCTGCGGGGAGAGGTAATGTGATAGTGCATCATCTACCGGGCACTGGAGGCTACATGCAGCTGGTTAGTGTTATGGTCTGCTGAAAGTGTACAGAGACACCCCCCCCCCTTCGGGCTAATGTCTAAAAATGAGCAGAGCCTCGCCCCCTAAAATAAAATGTAAAATGAACAGAACCCCTCACCCCAAGGCCGAAAGGCCTCTGTGGGGCTGCAGGTTCAAATCCACCCACCTTGAACATGCCCGGCTCCTTGATGTCCAGGTGCGCAACGTTCCACAGCCGGTCCCTGCGCCGGCCGCGCCTGGAGGCATAGCCGGAGCACCTGGGGGCGGCCAGCCACACCACCCCGATGGCCAGCATGAAGCCCACGGCCACGCCCAGCAGCACGCCGCCCAGGTAGGTGGGCAGCGGCAGGACCAGGTACCCGTACACCAGCATGGTCAGGGCGCACAGGGTCTTGTGAGGGACGCTGGACCCCGGCTCCTCGTCCTCCTCTTCCTCCGCCTCCGTCTCGTCCTCGCTCCCCACCCCCGTGCTGCCGCTGGGCGGGAGGCTGGCCCCGCCCGCCGCGTCCCGCGCCGCCCCCCCGCCGCTGCCGCCGCCGGCGTCCATCTCTGCGTCGGCCTCGCCGAAGTCCTCGCTGTAGAGCTCGCAGAACTCCTCGTCCTCTTGCCGGGCCAGCGCGGACATGGAGCACTTCTCCAGGGCCAGCGAGGCGTGGCGGGGGCTCCAGGCCTCGGCGAGGGGCGGGGCCGGGGGGGCGGGGGGCGACTCGGCGGCGGCGGCGGCGGAGGCGGAGCTGCCCGGCAGGCTCTCCCCGTCCGAGTCGCACTCCTCCTCCTTGATGCTGTAGCTGTTGTTGTTGCTCTCCAGGTGGCCGTTGAGGGCGGCCAGGCTGCAGAGCTCCGAGGCGCTGGAGGAGAGGGCCTTGGCCCGGTGGGGGCCCCCCCCCGCCGCCGCCCCGCTCTCCTCCCCCATGATCTTGCTGAGCAGCTGCAGGGGCTCGTAGATCACCTCCGACAGCCGCCGCTTGGTGTCCTCGATGCGCGCCTCCACCTCCGACACCTTGAAGAAGGAGCGGTTGTCCGGGGAGGTGAGCGGGGAGGAGGGGGCGGTCTTGGAGTCGCCGGCCCCCGCCACCCGGGGCTGGGTGAACTGCTTGAACAGCTGCAGGTTGAGGCGGGAGTCCGGGGGGCGGCCCGCCGCGGCCTCCTGGTCCTGGCGGGACGTGTCGGTGGAGAGGGACTTCACCAGCGTCTTCATCAGGTGGCGGTGGCGCACGGAGGGGGGCACGGCCACGCCCTCCCGCGGCTCCACGTCCGTGGACAGGGACTTCACCAGGCTCATGAAGGGCTTGTCGCCGGAGGGCAGGGCCACGGATTTCGAGGGGGAGGAGCCGGAGGAGGAAGCGGCCGGGGGCGGGGCCTGGGCCTGGGCCTTCTGACCCGAAGGCCAGGACGAACTGGCGGGGGCGGAGCCTCCGGCAGTGTGCAAAGAGGACAGGATGGAGAGGGCGGGGCTGGGGGCGGAGTGTCCCGAGCGCTGGGGGATGGAGGGCAGGGTGGTGGAGGACACGGGGAGCACCGCCACGTCTGCCCCCGCGGCGGGGTCCGCCCCGCCCCCCTCAAACAGGAGGTCCTCGCTGGCCTCCAGGGCCGTCACAATGCCTTGGTTGTCGTAGTCCCGCCCCGCGGCCGAGGAGGCGGAGATGGCGGAGATGGCGGCTCCGTACAGCTCCTCCTCCTCCTCCTCTTCCTCCTTCCCGAGAGCGGAGAAGTGGATGGTGATGGTCTCCCGGGACAGCGAGCGCTGGACCTGCAGCTTGGGCGCGGCCGGGGGCCGGGAGGGCGGGGCACCTGGTCTCTCTGCATGGCCGCCGCTCTGACTGGTCATCGCAGTGCTCCAGGTAGCCTACAGCCTGCAGGAGGACAGAGAGCAGACAGCAGGGCGCTGAGTCACACAGGTACAGCCTCACCCTCACCCCCACAGGTACATCCTCACACTCACAGGTACAGCCTCACCCTCACAGAAACAGCCTCACACTCACAGGTACAGCCTTACCCTCACCCTCACAGAAACAGCCTCACACTCACAGATACAGCCTCACAGGTACAGCCTCACCCTCACACGTAAAGCCTCACTCTCACAGGTACAGCCTCACTCTCACAGGTACAACCTCACCCCCACAGGTACAGCCTCACACTCACAGGTACAGCCTCACCCCCACAGGTACAGCCTCACACTCACAGGTACAGCCTCACTCTCACAGGTACAACCTCACACTCACAGGTACAGCCTCACCCCCACAGGTACAGCCTCACACTCACAGGTACAGCCTCACACTCACAGGTACAGCCTCACTCTCACAGGTACAGCCTCACCCTCACAGGTACAGTCTCACACTCACAGGTACAGCCTCATAGGTACAGCCTCACCCTCACAAGTACAGCCTCACCCTCACAGGTACAGCCTCACACTCACAAGTACAGCCTCATCCTCACTCTCACAGGTACAGTCTCACCCTCACAGGTACAGCCTCACTCTCACAGGTACAGCCTCACCCTCACAGGTACAGCCTCACCCTCACAGGTACAGCCTCACTCTCACAGGTACAGCCTCAACCTCACCCTCACAGGTACAGCCTCACACTCACAGGTACAGCCTCACCCTCACAGGTACAGCCTCACCCTCACCCTCACAGGTACAGCCTCACCCTCACAGGTACACCCTCAGCCTCACCCTCACAGGTACACCCTCAGCCTCACCCTCACAGGTACACCCTCAGCCTCACCCTCACAGGTACACCCTCAGCCTCACTCTCACAGGTACAGCCTCACCCTCACAGGTACAGCCTCACACTCACCCTCACAGGTACAGCCTGATCCCCACAG
The DNA here is from genome assembly GCF_018555375.3 of Anguilla rostrata. Classification (NCBI taxonomy): domain Eukaryota; kingdom Metazoa; phylum Chordata; class Actinopteri; order Anguilliformes; family Anguillidae; genus Anguilla; species Anguilla rostrata. Next base: position 67,907,059 of record NC_057934.1, read on the forward strand.
GTACAGTCTCATAATCACAGGCACAGCCTCAGCCTCACCCTCACAGGTACAGTATCATTCTCACAGGTACAGCCTCACCCCCACAGGTACAGCCTCATCCACAGTGGTACAACCCTACCCTCACAGGTACAGCCTCACCCTCACAGGTACAGTCTCATTCTCACAGGTACAGCCTCACCCTCACAGGTACAGCCTCATCCACAGTGGTACAGCCCTACCCCCACAGGTACAGCCTCAGCCTCACACTCACAGGTACAGCCTCACAGGTACAGCCTCATCCACAGTGGTACAGCCCTACCGCCACAGGTACAGCCTCACCCTCAAACACCCCCGTCAACACCTCTGCAAATAGACACTCTTTCCCCGGGCAAGGAGAGATATTAGTGCCCCAGTCATGGCCTGTGTGCATTGTGCAGTGAATACGAATAGAAAGTTCACAGCTGAGAACTGAGCAATATTTCTGAAAGCTTCAGAAAGACTTATTTTGCCTTTTCTTTAGCGCATCAAAGAAATATAGACACAGTTTTTCTTGGATGCAGAAGGCTTTCCCATAACAAATAGCCTTTCCTCAATTACAGCCATGTTAATTACAGATAATGATCGACTGCCATGCCAGAAAACAAAAACCAACACCTGTCATTTCTGTCTCTTTGTTCCCATTTTTTTATAGTCCAGAGCTGACGCGTTATTCCTCCATCCCTGGGGTTTCATTAAACGCATGCCATTCAGCCTGAATCTACCAGAGATCTTCCAGAAATGACACAATCTCTGCCCTGCCTGGTATTTGTCCCATACCAACCCCCCCCACCCCCCCCCATAGCGGGGCATTCTCCAGCAATACTGATGTAATCGTCGACATGGTCTCTGGCATTCATCACAATCACAATCACAATCACTGTCCACAGCACGGTGTGCTTATGGAGACCCACAGAGGTGGACAAGCAGAGATACCCACGCCTCACACAGCCAAACACAGACACTGCTGCACTGCTCCGCACGGACACAGACGGTTATACGGAAAAAGAGAAGGATACACAAATACCAATGCACACAGACTGGCAGACACACACACACGCACACAGGCACACACCTACATACACACACACACATACACACACACCTACACGCACACACGAACACACACGAATACACACACACGCATACACGCGGGCACACGCGCGCACACACATGCACCTACACACACCTAAACACACACACGGACACGCCTACACACACACACACACGGACATGCCTACACACACACACACACGGACGCACACAAAATGACCCCATATTAATCACATATTCAGGTGCTTTAGCCTGTCGGGGGGGGGGGCTGAACGACCCACGCGAGGCAGAGACTACTCGATGCCCGCCTACCCGCCTGCCAGGAGAGAACATCTACCTAAAACGGCGTAGCTAATAATTCACCTCCTCACAGACTTCTCTCTCTCACTGAGCCGTTAAAAACATTTAACCTCTTACAAAGAGTCCCCAAAAGCCTTGGCTGGAGAATGGGACTGGACCGAGGAGGAGAAAATGAAAGGTAAGGTAAGAGTTAATTAACCGCCTGTACACCGAGGAGCGAACAGAACATGTGACGTATGCGTGTTCAGGGCAGCAGGAGTCAGTTCTCGGAATTTTCAACAGCTCATTAACATTCTGCTTCGGTCTAAACGTGGATACCGAGAGAAAGAAAGAAAGAGGAAAATATGAGAGAGAGAGAGAGGGAAAAAAACAACCAAAAAAACTAAAACAAAGCAGGCTACTGAATATGCATTGGCGCCTCCAGACACCAAGCCGCTGCCGTGGAAACCACAACAGCGCCGGTAATGCAGGTGTAATGAATGCCAGAGCATGCACACACACACACACACACCGGGACCGGGCCGCATCAACGGGCACCGTTAAAAACACAGGGTCCCAGAAACGCTCGCCGCCCACCGGACGGCTTTTCACAACGAGGGCAGGCAGGTGTTCGGGTGACCTCGTCCGACGTTGCCCTCCAGGCTTGAGAACTTCATGCGTTTCATTGTCTTTACTTCTCACTTCATGCGCATTATCGTATGAAATGAAAACGACGAGGAGCCGATACCGGTTTTGTTTTCGCTACACCGAGCTAACCGATAAAACTGAGATGCATGCCACAGAAGGTCTTCTGTGACTCAATTTGTGACTGGGTAGGTGATGCAACCACTCATCATTATTGTTTTGCAGCACCTGCAAGGCAATTACCACACCATTTTTTACAAACCCCACATGAAACCAACAGCTTAAGCCTCTAATGCATAGCACATACAATTTTTTTTTTGAACAGTGCAAGCTAGTGCACCCAACAAACACCGAGCGTAATTTTATAACAGTAGAAACTTGGCAGAAGTGGAATTGTTGAAGTTATCACAGCACCAGTTTTGAAATAGGCACTCAAAGTAGGAGTCATCACCATGCATTCTCAGGCAAACTTATTCTTCTTGCCTTTACAACCTGGTAGCTTTATTGGAGGTTTAAAGTACAAAACATAACTTGGAGCCATAAAAATCATCTGTTGTTTTCTATCAAGTTGCAGAACTTTTTTTATTCCATTTGATAGTTTAACATCGTTAACACAGCAGCTTGGATCTGTCCACCAAAATACCCCGCTGTTGCCACGGTTTTATTCTGGTCAACACGTACTGTTTGGTTTGACGCCGTTGTCCTGTTGCCATAGCGTCATTCTACTTTCGCCGCTATCGGGTTGCTTCAAACATGCAACGGTTGCCGGTCATTTTTCGGTCATTTTTCATTGGTCGTTGGATTTATTTCTCATCAGCTCGGACACTGATGCAAATCTAACAACATTTCTGCCTGGCAGGGACTGACTGAGCAGCAGCCTCCTAGCCGAAAAACAGGAACCCCTCTGCTCTGCTAGGACAACTCATCTTAAGCTCACTGTCCCTGAGGGAACGTTTGCAGTCGCGTTTCAGTTGCACCTTAATTTCTATGCTTAAAAAAGTGTGTGTGACCTATCGACACGGTGTAAATATGTACGCAGTTTTGGTTAAAATGCTCCAAAACCCTTATCTACAAAGAACTTGGGAGCAAAGCCTTATGGAAGGCAGCCCCATATAATATTCAGAAAAAGAGTGCAGATCTTGCACAAAGAGAGATTATGAGATTTGCCAACCCCAAAGCAACATACAGAAGTAATGTCTTTCTGGTCTAGTTCACAAACTCAATATCCTTGCTTCAGTTGCTGAAGACAGAAATCTGTCATTTTGACTGTAATAAGCTCAAATGTATTCAAAGCCACAGGTCAGCAGAATGCACTCTTGCCTAATTATATTGTGACAAATTAATGGAAGTTGGTACAGTGCTACACTGAGCACCAATGCAAATCAAACCTCACATTAAAAGACGCCTGCTGTAAGCTTAGAGCCTTAAGGACAGACTTGACCGGAAGAAATAACACCATGGTAAAAAATTACCACGCCTGGAACATCATTAAATTAGATCAATGATAATCTAAGAGATACCGTCATTCAGAAAGGGTTTATCATATCTTGCGCATAAACTGGCTGACATGCTGGTCACCAGTTGGCACCCTGAGCCGACCAGAGGAGGATGGATTTCCCCCTTGAGCCTGGTTCCTTCCAAGGTTTCTCCCCATCTGCCACAGGGAGTTGTTCCTTGCCACTGTTGCCTTAGGCTTGCTCCTGTGGGGGTTTAGGCTAGGGTTGTCTGTAAAGCGTATTGTGACAACTGTTGTAAAATACGCTATACAAATAAAATTAGATTGATTGATTGATTGATTGTTTATAAAGCGCATAAATCATTTATGAATATTTACGATGTCATTTAGATATGATGAATAAGCTTACACAGAATTATTAAATAATGGTGTCTCAGTCATTAAGGACAAAGTGTTTTAGCTGCAGCCAGATGGTGCTCACCTAACTATGCGACTAATAACCAATTAATAAAAAGACCGGGGGCAGCTCCAGGTACTGTTAATCACTAATTCATTTTTCTGAATGACTGATAAATCCTTATACATGTTGCTAACTACACGGTACTCTTTGATTTTTTTTGCCGTTTGGATATTTAATTCCGCCATTTCATTGTTACGTTTTTCGTCATTAGTTTTTCCTTAACAACATTGCAATGGCAAACATCATACAGTACGTGGTACCTTTTCCAAAATGGAATAGGCTACTGGTCCTTGCATATACAAATTAGATATTTTCACAGTGGTGGATATTAAAATGGGCAGCTCTTCAGTCCTATTATTACTCAGTGTTACGTTTGCATCTGAAATGTGGCTTTCAGTGTTTCCTTCATTTGAGTGGCTTAGTGTTTCCTGCATTTGAGTGTTTGAGATTGCGGGGAGTGGCTGGATAAACCTTTTAGTTTCCATCTGCCATCACACAGTGCCATGGAAAAGTATTTGCTCCCTTCCTGATAAATTAAATTAAGAGTTTAAAAAAAAAGAAGTGTTTTGAGTTTATTCAGGTTCCCTTTGTCCAATACTACATTTAGCCAAAGGATCTGAAACCATTCAGTGTGACAAATAAGTAAATCAGCAAGGGGGGGGCGGTGGGGGGTGATATAGTTTTTTACGGCACTGTACCAGGCTCAGTCAGGAGTCCGCCTTCATCCTGTGAATTGCATGATAAAAACTGGCATGTATAGATCATTTTTGTGGTTCACACATTATTAATATTCCGCAATAAAAACAAACAACAGGGACTCCGAATTCACTGCTTCCTTTTTGTCTCCCATAAGCAGCAACCGCGTGCGCTCTCCTCAGATTCTGATCTGGTTGTTATCTGATGAGACAGAGATGCGAATTCCAACATGTCTCCATTTCTAATTACTCAACAGTCTTTTCTCTGTGGCAGATTGCTTCTAATTAACCACCAACTGTGTGAGATGGCTTAATTTCAGAGAAGTCGACGTTCGTTCTCTCAGAAGAGACCGGAGCTCGGGCCAATCGTTCGTTACTCACGGGTCACGCGACAAATGAAATCGGGACCTCGGCGATGTCTGAGACAGAATGCGAGTGGCCCCAGGCGTACAATCGCTGCCTTGTTGGCCCTCTCTCCTCTCCGCGACACGCACGCAATAAATCTCGCTTTGACGCCCGTGTTCGATGCTTTGTTTTGACTGGCCGGGGGAGCATGGTAAATGGTAAACGGACTGCATTTATATAGCGCTTTTATCCAAAGCGCTTTACAATTGACGCCTCTCATTCGCCAGAGCAGTTAGGGGTTAGGGGTTAGGCGTCTTGCTCGAGGACACTTCGACACGCCCAGGGCGGGATTTGAACCGGCAACCCTCCGACTGCCAGACAGTCTTACCTCCTGAGCTATGTCGCCCCAGTCATTAAGGACAAAGCACAATGGTCACGCGGCTTCTCTCGCTTTAACCCAATCAGCTGGCAGAGCGGTCGGGCCGATGATGTCAGCGAACGCGGGGGACGGGACGCCCTCGGTCCTGCAGCTCGTTCCCCGTCCACCTCGGTCAGCGGCTCGCGCACGGACCGCAGAGGGGGACGCACTGGAACGATGCACTCGTTAATCTCCAATCAGAGCTCCATCGCTCTACAGCACGCTGCCTTCATCTCACACAGCAGCACGCCCCGGGGGGAATGGTTCGGATAACTGACCCGATCCTCTGTGCGTTTCGTGTCATTTGTGGGAATGTACAGGTAAATCTAAAGCTTATAGGCAAATAAATTTGCTTGAATTTCTAAAAACAAATGATGATGATAATTTAGGGATTGAGTTCAGTAGTTACATTTAACTAGTGAACACTTGATATTGATGAGTAACTGAAAACGTGAATTCTAAATGAAACTTGCAGCCAACCCGGGCTAACTGAATGCACAGCCAAGCACAACTTACACACCTTGTTTCCCCGAATATGAGAAATGGCCATTTTGTGCGGACCAACAGGCCTGAACAGACCCAAATAATGTTTTCCACGCCGTGTCCTCACATGGCTGACGGGGCAGACAGGCCCGAGGGGCGCTCCGTGTGCGCTGACAGGAACCTTGGCCCCGGACCCAAATTACAGGCACCAATGGGCTCAAGATATCTGAGAGGAGGAGGAGCCGCCCTGTCTGACCGAAGGGCTGTCAGGCCCCACACTTTTCCCTGCTGAGCTCTGGGGGGTCCCTAAATAAAATTAGCACTTGTGGAGCAGTGGATTAAAACAGGCAGCCAGCCAGCCAGAGAGCCCCCGCTCGGGGGGGGGGGGGGTTGGGGGGCTTCAGGAGGGGCTGAGGAGGACGCGACTTGCTCCTCGGGTGAATAACAAGACGTGACCTGGTTTCGGGACACTGGGGCTGATGGGAAGGTGGGCGTGCGTGCAGTCAGATGCATCGATAGAGCCGCCTGCAGGAAATGCACTCCAAAGAGATGAAAGAGAGAGAGAGAAAGAGAGAGAGAGCCAGAGAGACAGAGACAGAGAGAGACAGAGACAGAGAAAGAGAGCCAGAAAGAGACAGAGAGCCACAGAGACAGAGACAGAAAGAGAGAGCCAGAGAGAGAGAGAGACAGAGACAGAGAGAGACAGAGAGACAGAAAGAGAGAGCCAGAGAGAGAGAGACAGAGACAGAGAGAGACAGAGAGACAGAGCCAGAGAGACAGAGACAGAGAGAGACAGAAAGAGACAGAAAGAGAGAGCCAGAGAGAGAGAAACAGAGATGAAAGAGAGAGACAGAAAGAGACAGTGACAGACAGAGAGAGAGGGAGGGGGCTGCAAAGGCATAACTAACTGCCTCCAGGGAAGGGCAGGCTTCTGCTCTAATACCCAGGTAAACAGGGTCCGTTTCCCCGCCCTGGCAATGCACAGATGAGCAGTGCATGGAGGAGGCTTTGTGCAAGTCCCCCTTATGCCCAAACACCAATGAGGACGGCTGTGGAACCACTCGGAGCATCTGCTTCAGGTGTACCAAAACTAGGCGCGGTCAGCTTCAGTCTCATCAAATCAGCCCAAGGGTAAACAGCACACAGAAGGGCCTTCTGAAGAGCCAAAATGGCCGAACTGCATCAGGCGGATGGAGAGGATGAGACAAACCTCTGATGAATTGGAAATGGAACGAAAAAGGAAAAAAAAACTAACTGGCGTGCAAGGCCGACTCGGCTAGGGGAAAGTTTCGAAATCACAGGGATTTATTCATCAAAGACTTCACAGTAGTCCCCCCGCCCAACCTCTCACAATCAAAGAAAGAGAGCGCAAAAAAAACATCGATAAGTGTTTTTGAGGGAAGGCATCAGCAGATTTCGCTCAGGGATTGTGCACGCAACCTTGACACGATGGCCCAAACGCAGCCGCCCCTGTCTCACCCCACCCCGCCCGAGTCGCCCCTCATAACGCACTGCCCGCAGCCTCCTCCGGGCTGGCCAATCAGCACTCGCTTCCCCACGGGATGACTTCTGCGCCTTCCCAAGAGAGCAGGGACGATCCCCATCCAGAACCACACTGGGCACAATGCACGCCTTTAACTTTCAGATTTACAAAGAGCATTTACGGATCTTGGCTATGTCTCCATTTACACTCACAGTGTTCAATGCCATAAGTGAGGAAATCGGGCTGTTTGGGTGTTAATTGGTGCACATGGGCAGAAAGACTCTTGGTGGATTCTAACACAAGTTACGGTGTTAAGAGACGGTGTTCGGATCCAATGAAATGCTCAGACAGTTGTTTTGCAAAAAATGTTTTAATCAGAAGAAAGTTTCTTCATTTGCCCAATAAAAAAAAAAGAGCACAGGCCTTTAACGATAAACTACATTTCCCAACTGCATTTCAGGAAACCGTGTTTGATCGACCGCGCTTCCTGTTCCTTCAGTTCAAACTTCGAAACCGTACTCGAGCGCACGTAAAAGATAAGCATTCGTATTCAGAAGCGCAAGATACGCAGGATAAAAATGGTTCTCAGATCCGTCCGGTCTGAAAGACAGAAACAACCGTCAACGCGTCCGCGTGCGTCTCCGCCTGTTTGAGAACACATCACCCAGTTGCCATGCCAACAGCAGCCTCCCCCCCCCCCTTTCCAGTTTTTGCTCTGCCCATCAAGAACTTGTTGTTAAGGCAACGCTGTCGTTTGTTAAGAAACGCACTGCCGACGGAGTGCGTAATGAAGCTCACACGAAGATTCTAAATTCGTTCGCCGGGAGGCGGGGTAACGAGTGGGCGGCGTCCCGCCGGAGTCACCCCAGGACACGGGGGGGGGGGGGTGAAGATGAGGACAGGGTCATTAGCCCCGGACTCTAAAATAAGCACAGCCTTAAACGGGGGGGGCCGGGATAACCTGCTTAGACGGGCTAAGCCCGCGTCTGCCAGACTCTCCCTACCCCCCCCCTGGAGCCAGGCTAGGACATCATCACCGTCATGCAGACAGAGACAGCGCTGAAATGGAAAAAAAAATATACAACACATTTATAATACATCTACAGAACTGTCACGGGAGCTCATACCCAGGTCTGTAAATTAATTACGTCCAGCCGAATCAGAGTGTGCAGCCAGGTGTAGATGCGATTCGTGAGTTCCACCCTCTGCATGCGGTAACAGCCTGACCTCCACTGGCCCCGCGTGGGACGGAGTCATTCCACAGGCCAGGGTTAGCGCCATTACTGTACTACCTGCTGCTTGTTAATGCAGCCCACGTTCTCCCGCTCAGACAAAACTCCTGACGCCTGCCTGCCTGCCTGTCTGCCCACCACAGGCCGACACCACAGCCCCTCTCCCACACCATCAGCTCCAGCATCAGTTTCAGCTACGGAAACGCCCACGCCGTTTAAAAAAAAAAAAAAAAGAATCGGACGGTTTTCTTGAGCAACTGCCGTTTACTGGCCGCGGAGGTGAGACAGCACATTTGTTAAAGGAGAGAAGAAAAAAAAAAAAAGCAGGAAGAGAGTACAAATCGAATCAGCTCAGGCTATCCTATCGAATGCACCGAGCAAACGCACAATGCAAACTCACATTGCACTGCCTGCCAGCCAGCCAGCCAGTGAACAACCCGGGGCAAATGTAAAATGTGGAGTAATAATCTGTCCAATTATGTGCAGTAAGAGGCTCGGGGTCCGCTGGGTATGGAAACGACTTTGTGGCAACAGCACTGACACACACACACACAGGCAGGGAGAAGAAAAAGGGGATTACTACGCACCAGGATGGGAAGGGGGGGGGAGGGGGTGGAAAAGCGTCTAAGGCTTTCATTAACACCTTTTACCACTGGATTTACAAAGACTGACTGAGTGCCAGGTGGAGGAGGAGAGAGAGAGAGAGAGAGATGAGATTAAAAAAACGCCATTTGGACTTCTGAAACCTGTTCATTGGAGTAATTCAGTAACTTTCACAGCTGATTAGAGACTCACTCAGAATGGGGGCAGGCAACCATTAAAATATAAAAAATAAAAGAGAGGCAACAGTTGGACTAGAACATGTTTCAGTGCCTGTTCAGTCTGAGGTCTGCCCCCTTGGAATGTATGGCATCCCCACCATGACAAAAAATACTTCGCATTCCCTTTTCATAATAAAACAGTGACATCCATTTACAGTGACGTGCAAGCAAATCGCACGCCTGGAAAACAACTCTGCAGCTAATCTGCAGCACAGAGCGCGGAAGACGGGAAACCAAAACACGGAAAACGGAAAAGGCGGGGAAAAAAAATAACGACCCGGGCCTTCCTGACGGCGGGGGCCGCGCCACAGACGGGCGTACTCGCACCAGCCTCCGACCCCCCCCCGAAAAAACTGACAGAAACCTCGGGCACCCGTCTCCTGGCACTGTGCCCGCGCTCATGCCCTTCAGCAGCGTGCCGTCAGGCTGTCTGTGCGCCGATGGAGTCAACAAGCAGGAATCTCGGGGGAGAGGGGGCGGGGGGGGGGGGCTAGGGGGCACAAAGGGCCACCCACACCTCGGCAGCCCGAAGCGTCTGAAACGGGCACTTGGCATTTTCCGACTCCACTCTGAAAGCGCTCGTCGGCCACCGCGTACCGAAAAGCACGATGCCCAGCCCAGCTCCGATTCCTCTCAGAACGGGGGATCTGCCGCACACCACTGCCAGGTGGCCGGCATCCTCACACAGACTCTGGCAACCCCCGGAGACCAAGGAGAACAAGCATGTCGGGTTCCTGGTGACAGACAGCTTGTTGCAGGGCCCTGTGTGGCTGTATGAGCCGCGTGGGCGTCGACAGCTGGGATTACGGTCCGGAGAGTGGTTTCCCCAGACGGGCCAGGGCATGAGACCCCACAGAAGCCCTGACAGGGGGGTCAGCACGGGTCAGCCTGTCAGTGGCCCCAGGCACAAACCTCCCCCCCTAATTGGCTTCTTTAACGGGAAGGAAAGCCACTGCCAAGCACACGTCAGCCAGGCAAGGTGAGAGCCCCCCCCCCCCCCATAGTACCACAAAGGGAGCAGTTACTAGCTTCCTGTCACTCTGTCCTCCCTCTCCTCCTCCCTCTCCTCCTCCCCCTCCTCCTCCAGGCTGGGGCCCGGGACAGACCAGACCCTGATGACCCACTCAGAGACCGTCTGCTCTGACGCCCGGGGGGAGACACGCTTGCTCTGTGTCATCCAATCACAACTTCTACTGGTCATGTTTGATTAAAACAGCAGCCAAACCTACAACCTACACCTAATAATGACATATTTTAAAAGACAGTCAGCAGCTTGAAATTAGTTTTTTAAATTTACAAATCTTCTAATATGAAGTCACTAAGAACTTCAAAAAGTATTTTCCATACTGTTGTAACTAATGTGAGGCCCAAGCACTGATGTTCACAGTTACATGCAATTTAGGCAGCCTATTTTCAGACAAATATGGAACACCAATAACCAAAAAGGAAATCTTATTGCCTATTAATATTTTACATCTGCATATCAACCGTTTAAAAATAAGTCATCACAAATAAGTAGTAACACAGAACAGCTCTAACAGCATATACTGACCCTTATAAGGACGTGCTACCATTTTATTTTGTACAGGGACCGTGGTAACAGAGATTTAATCCAGATGGCAGTACGAACCAGAGATGCTTTTAAATGCATCTACAGAGTGATCTTATGTCTCTGCAGCCAAAACAAACCAGAAATGAACGTCCTGTGGAAATAACGGATCGACAGAAAGGGCTGAGAAAGATCAGCTTAACGCTGCGCGAAGGTTATGAAGCAAGCAGACGGAACCAAACGGTAAAGAAGCAGCTCGATGTCAATCACTCAGTCAATTAGCGAATCAACCGGTTCATCGATCGATCAAACGCAGACGCGACTCCGCGAAATAACAGCCACACAGAAGAGCGCAGACGAGAAATTCAGGGTAATAAACAGCATGAGGCGTGACGGGGAGGAGATGAGCCGGCGACATAAAGAGATGAGATTTTAAACAGAACGGCCTCTACAAAAAATATTACAGGAGTAAAAAAAAAAATTAAAAAAAAAATACAGACAGCTTTTTGAAAAGGTAAAAGCCGTACGATAAATCTGATACGGTAATATACCGTCCCGTAAAAGCTACCCACACAACAGCGGAAAAAACAAAACAAAACACCCCTGAGGTGAGGAGGAGAGATTTGCATTACCCACCTCGGCTCCCACAGGCAATCAAAAGCGAAGTATTACGAGCGAAGCCAGCGTGTCTTCTGGTAAAGGAAAACCAATCTGGGAAGAGACGGAGGAGGGAGGCCCCGGGACGGGGGTTTTCCGGGCTCCATGCGGTCAGGCCCAGCCCCCGTGGAAACTCCAGACAAGGGGGGAAACGACGTTTTTTTTTTTCAAAAACATCTCTCGCAGAGACGTTACTCCAATGTTACACAACCACATTCAAAAAAGAGAACCGTGACGGAATACTCCAAAAAATAAACAACAGCGTAAGGACAAAAACCAATAAAAAAAAAAAAAACACAAGAACACTGAAGATAAAATACCACCATTACGCCACTGTGTTTTGGAACACAGCGCAGAGCGAACAGCATTACACAAACAGGGGAAGTTCATTGCACTTTCCACATTCTGTGCTTTTTACTTTCTTTTCAAAAGTACAATATGAATATTGTTTATATTGGGGAGAGGGAGGGATTACACAGATTAAGAAGCCCACTACCGTGGTGTCATAAGTGGTGTGCAATGGCACCATGGTCCTGTTGGCAGCAGTTCTCTATGTGGCTGATGTATTGGTATGGATCAGCTGGCCTGATTTCAAAATCTTGTTTTTTGGTCATATGGATCTTAAAGAAATTGTGAAATACGAAAACACAGACCTTCTTTGATAACTACGGAACTGTGCAGCATTCAGTTCCTTGCGGCACTTGCATTCTTAACCCACTGAAAAACCCCACGATTGACTGCTAGTCGATTGCTAGCCTAGAAGGTAAACAGCCTGACAGGAAATGACACGCAGCTAGGCACACAATCCATCACCTCCATCTTCCATTCAATTGTCCGACCGAAAAATCACGTGAACACGAACGAGCAGGATGGCTGAGCTGTGACGTATTCCCGAGAAAACTAACGACCCAACATCGCTGGAAAGCAAGGACACTCTTCATCACTCTTCAACAGTAAAACATTAATCTCAACCTGCACATTCATTCCACACATGTTCACTGAATAACGAGCAAAATAACTTGGACTGTGAGGCTGTGTTCACTGAATGCAGAGAAAGACAACGGCACTACATGACTGTATTAACGCTCCTCTAATTTTGTAAAGTTGATCTGGACAGACTCAATAAGGACCTCAACCTGCAGCAGGATGAGGGCCTGTCCTGCTGGAATTCGGGGGGGGGGGGGGGGAAGGAAGTTTGGGGGGGTGCGCAGAACCAGGAGGAGTGGGGCGTGTGGATTATTTGGGCCAGGGTGTTCTGGCACGCTGGCAGCACGGGGCGGCTTGTTGCTGACTGAAAAGGGGGATGCTGGCAGCTGCCAGGGCTCTCAGACAGAGAGAGCGAGGACGGGAAGAGAGCTGGGAGCAGGAGGGGAACGCCCATCACACAGAGACAGCTACAGGAGGGGGATCGCCCAGCTCACAGAGACAGCTACAGGCCGTCAGACAGAGACAGCTACAGGAGGGGAACGCCCATCACACAGAGACAGCTACAGGAAGGGGAGCGCCCATCACACAGAGACAGCTACAGGCCCTTACACAGAGACAGCTACAGGAAGGGGAGCGCCCATCACACAGTGACAGCTACAGGCCCTTACACAGAGACAGCTACAGGAAGGGGAACAGCCGTCACACAGAGACAGCTACAGGCCCTTACACAGAGACAGCTACAGGAGGGGGAACGCCCATCACACAGAGACAGCTACAGGAGGAGAACGCCCATCCCACAGGGACAGCTACAGGCTTTTACACAGAGACAGCTACAGGCCATCACGCAGAGACAGCTACAGGCCTTTACACAGAGACAGCTACAGGCCCTTACACAGAGACAGCTACAGGCCCTTACACAGAGACAGCTACAGGCCCTTACACAGAGACAGCTACAGGCCGTCACACAGAGACAGCTACAGGCCCTGACACAGAGACAGCTACAGGCCCTTACACAGAGACAGCTACAGGCCCTTACACACAGACAGCTACAGGAGGGGGAACGCCCATCCCACAGAGACAGCTACAGGAGGAGAACAGGCGTCACACAGAGACAGCTACAGGAGGGGGAACGCCCAGCACACAGAGACAGCTACAGGAGGGGGAACGCCCAGCACACAGAGACAGCTACAGGAGGGGGAACGCCCAGCACACAGAGACAGCTACAGGAGGGGGAACGCCCAGCACACAGAGACAGTTACAAGAAGGGGAATGCCCATCACACAGAGACAGCTACAGGAAGGGGAATGCCCATCACACAGAGACAGCTACAGGCCTTTACACAGAGACAGCTACAGGCCATCACACAGAGACAGCTACAGGCCGTCACACAGAGACAGCTACAGGCCTTTACACAGAGACAGCTACAGGCCGTCACACAGAGACAGCTACAGGCCGTCACACAGAGATAGCTACAGGAAGGGGAACGCCCATCACACAGAGACAGCTACAGGCCCTTACACAGAGACAGCTACAGGCCATCACACAGAGACAGCTACAGGCCCTCACACAGAGACAGCTACAGGCCCTCACACAGAGACAGCTACAGGCCCGTCACACAGAGACAGCTACAGGCTATCACACAGAGACAGCTACAGGCCCTTACACAGAGACAGCTACAGCCCATCACACAGAGACAGCTACAGGCCCTCACACAGAGACAGCTACAGGCTCTCACACAGAGACAGCTACAGGCCCTTACACAGAGACAGCTACAGGCCCTCAGACAGAGACAGCTACAGGCCGTCACACAGAGACAGCTACAGGAAGGGGAATGGGCGTCACACAGAGACAGCTACAGGCCCTTACACAGAGACAGCTACAGGAAGGGGAACAGGCATCACACAGAGACAGCTACAGGGCTGCCACTGGAACCTCTGCTTTTAGCTGCAGCAGCTCTGACACATACACACACACACACACACAAATACAAACACACACAAACGCACAAATTCCCCTTATTATAATACATTGTTTTATGTAGCCATTTTCCGATAATGCAATCCACTCCGTGAGCTCCTCTCCATGGGCGCTTATGCAGAGTTCCTGGCAGGCGGAGGCCGCCGCACAGCGACCTGGTCGGACGAGTCTGGCTCTCTCAGCACAGACAAGGACGGCTGCAGTACCACAGAGGCCCCCGGCAGCCTGCTCTGGACAGCTCCTGCACTCACTCACTCACTCAGCAGAAGCACCGGGAAGACCCGCTTTCTACAGCTTCCGTTCAGCAGCTGCCTGGAGAGATCTGTGATTTCCGAAGCCCAAGCGATCGGACAACGCAGTCTCTCATACATGACGGGTAAAAGGGAGGAGGAGCTGCTCTCCCCCACCTGGGAGAGGAGTGTGTGTGTGTGTGTGCGTGTCCTGTGCCATCCGTCTCTCCAAACAGCAACCGGTCCTCAGAGGACCGTCAGCTCAAGGAGAGTACCCACTCAGGGGCGCAAAGGCCCTCTCACACAGAGCAAACACCACGGCAGCCAAATATCAAACCGAAGGGGACAAAATGCCCGTCAAGTCAACACACAGGAAACGCGTCGCACCAAAGGGGAACCAGAGGGGAACCAACGGACAGAATCTGTAAAGTTCACTTTTTTTTCCAGTTTGACTGCCCTTGTGAACTTCCTTGCGGTAGGCCTGCCCCCCGGGTCTAACGCGTCCCCCCCCCCCCCCCGGCTGAGGTCTCCCTGCGCCTCGGACGCGCTCTCGTTATCGCTGAACGAGCCGCGCGGCGCAGACAACGACGCCGACAAACTGCTGCTCTCGCGGCGCGCGGCTCCGCTTTCCCGTCACACGCACACACCGCGCTGAACGCCGCTGTCCGACAGGCCGCTCTCCCTGCGCTCAGAGAGAGCCAGCAGGAACTCAACACTCAGAGCCTGTGTGAGTGTGTGCGTGCGCGTGAGTGTGTGTGTGCTTGTGTCTGAGTGTGTGTGCATGTGTGTGTGCGCGTGTGTGGGTTTGTGTGTGTGTGTGTGTGTGCGCGTGTGTGGGTTTGTGTGTGTGTGTGTGTGCTTGTGTCTGAGTGTGTGTGCATGTGTGTGTGCGCGTGTGTGGGTTGTGTGTGTGTGTGTGTGTGTGTGTGTGCGCGTGTGTGGGTTTGTGTGTGTGTGTGTGTGCGCGTGTGTGGGTTGGGTGTAGGATGTTCAGACTTAATTGCCGATACCGTTAGGAGATGTCATGCCCCAGTGAATGCGTCTGAAAGGTACGATTACAGAGAAGGTAATCAAGATTCACCTCCTGGAGACCAGTAGCTCATCTGTAATTCATCATCTGTAAGGGGATGTGTGTCAACTGAGGATCGTTCGACTAAACTAACTACAGGATTACTGCATTACAATAGAGATCCTTGAGCTATCAGTTCTGTTCATTAATTTATTAAAATGTGCTACTACTCATGCTGGCACAGTTAGTGTGAAATCAACAAAGAAATATAATCATATATTTAAAAAAATACATTTGATGAATCATACATCTGTTGCTCATATGAATACACTATGTCCCTGAGACTGATTACAGACGTGAGAATTTCAGTCATATGGAATCTAGAGCGTCAGGTGCAGGCAGAGTATGCAGGCTGTAATCACCAAGCAGGCAGCAGGCCAGACTGCAGCACAGACTGGAGCACAGACTCAGGCAGCAGGCCAGACTGCAGCACAGACTGGATCACAGACTCAGGCAGCAGGCCAGACTGCAGCACAGACTGGATCACAGACTCAGGCAGCAGGCCAGACTGCAGCACAGACTGGATCACAGACTCAGGCAGCAGGCCATCTGGAGCACAGACTCAGCAGCAGCACAGACTGGAGCACAGACTCAGCAGCAGCCAGTCTACAGCACAGACTCAGGCAGCAGGCCAGTCTACAGCACAGACTCAGGCAGCAGGCCAGTCTGCAGCACAGTCTGGAACACAGACTCAGGCAGCAGGCCAGTCTGCAGCACAGTCTGGAACACAGACTCAGGCAGTAGGCCAGACTGGAGCACAGACTCAGGCAGCAGGCCAGTCTATAGCACAGACTGGAGCACAGACTCAGGCAGCAGGCCAGACTGCAGCACAGACTGGATCACAGACTCAGGCAGCAGGCCAGACTGCAGCACAGACTGGATCACAGACTCAGGCAGCAGGCCAGACTGCAGCACAGACTGGATCACAGACTCAGGCAGCAGGCCAGTCTGGAGCACAGACTCAGGCAGCAGCACAGACTGGAGCACAGACTCAGGCAGCAGGCCAGTCTACAGCACAGACTCAGGCAGCAGGCCAGTCTACAGCACAGACTCAGGCAGCAGGCCAGTCTGCAGCACAGTCTGGAACACAGACTCAGGCAGCAGGCCAGTCTGCAGCACAGTCTGGAACACAGACTCAGGCAGTAGGCCAGACTGGAGCACAGACTCAGGCAGCAGGCCAGTCTATAGCACAGACTGGAGCACAGACTCAGGCAGCAGGCCAGACTGCAGCACAGACTGGATCACAGACTCAGGCAGCAGGCCAGACTGCAGCACAGACTGGATCACAGACTCAGGCAGCAGGCCAGACTGCAGCACAGACTGGATCACAGACTCAGGCAGCAGGCCAGTCTGGAGCACAGACTCAGGCAGCAGCACAAGACTGGAGCACAGACTCAGGCAGCAGGCCAGTCTACAGCACAGACTCAGGCAGCAGGCCAGTCTACAGCACAGACTCAGGCAGCAGGCCAGTCTGCAGCACAGTCTGGAACACAGACTGAGGCAGCAGGTCAGTCTGCAGCACAGTCTGGAACACAGACTCAGGCAGTAGGCCAGACTGGAGCACAGACTCAGGCAGCAGGCCAGTCTGCAGCACAGACTGGAGCACAGACTCAGGCAGCAGGCCAGACTGCAGCACAGACTGGATCACAGACTCAGGCAGCAGGCCAGTCTGGAGCACAGATTCAGGCAGCAGCACAGACTGGAGCACAGACTCAGGCAGCAGGCCAGTCTACAACACAGACTCAGGCAGCAGGCCAGTCTACAGCACAGACTCAGGCAGCAGGCCAGTCTGCAGCACAGTCTGGAACACAGACTCAGGCAGCAGGCCAGTCTGCAGCACAGTCTGGAACACAGACTCAGGCAGCAGGCCAATCTGCAGCACAGTCTGGAACACAGACTCAGGCAGCAGGCCAGTCTAGAGGACAGACTGGAGCACAGACTCAGGCAGCAGGCCAGGATGGATTCAGTACAGCAATTCCTGTCAGTGGATATAAAGCCCGCCTGCAGCCTTATCACACATGCACACACACATACACGCACACAGACACACACACACACAGACACAGACACACACACAAGCGCGCGCACACACATGCACACTCACACCTCATCATCCCTCAGCACACAGCTGACCTCCCCGCCCCCCCCATCCGGTGCACGTCCCGGGCAGCTAAATGAACGCTTGAATTCCACACAACGTCCGGCCGTTTCTCCGCGCCACCTCCGCGTGCCAGATCACTGATTGGCTCGCTTATCCGCCTGCGGTAATTGTGTTTTCCTGCCACTGCCGTCTGCGGGGGGGGGGCAGACACTGCTGAGGAAACAGAGGCCAGGCGACAAGGGGGGGGGGGGGGGGCGGCTCGGTCGCTAAGGAGGGAGATTACAAGCGCAGCCTGCGATGTAAGCAGCCTTGGCGTTGCGGATACAAACATAGGCTGGGCCGTCACCGATGGCGGCTGATTCCGGAGTGTTCTGTGAAAGTTCCATCACAATCACCTATTTTGGTCCCTTCTACATTTTGCTCCTCTCAGCAACGCACCGCTGAGAGTGCTAGCCCTCCTGTAGTACTCTGTGCTCTGCAGTGCTGAAAATAGCCTGGATCGTGGCCCACGTGCGCGCGAGCCAGCCGAAGCGCAGCGTGCATCCAGGAGGTGCGGATGGCACAGCGGTGACATCACAGGAGAGAAGGCGGAGAAAGTCACGCAGGCCAACGATTCTGGAAAACGGGCGGAGCCAGCGGTGCTGGATACAGCCGAAGCACGACAGCCAGAAATGACCCGAAATCACCGGTTACGGATACGACAGGAATTAACATGCACGCGGATGTCGCTGAAATTATAAACAGTGACCGAAACGGTCTCCTTACAAGACATCACAAAAACAAAACTCACAATCTGATAAGGGCGTGGCAGCTCGCAGCGTCGCTACATAGCCACTGTGGCCCGCAGTCCCATAGTAAAACACGCGGTAAACATTTCAAACTTCTTTTCCCTCGAAACGCAGAACCTGGAGCGCCATCCCGCCACACGGAACGTCTACACCTACGTTTTTAAAACGCGGACGCAGTTCGGCTCGTCATCACTTGTAATTCAGTTACGTCGCTCGCGTTCAACACTTTTTTTCCCAGAATCCTCGCCAAGGTAGCAAGACCGACGCGTCAGAGAGCGGTGACCAATCGTCTCCGACCGCCTGGCGTCTCGTCCTGACGGAAGACTCAAGCTAAGGCGGCCATTTTCTTACCAGGGCCGGAGAGGAGGCTCCCAGCCACGCCCGTTTCCCGGTCACCGCGCGAGAAACGGCGGCTTTTTAGGCGTAAGGAGACGCACGGAGGCCCTGGGGGGGCTAGATGTCACCGGGCTGGTGAACGCCGCGGTAATGCAGCGGGGAAGAAAAAAAAAAGAGGAGGCTTGTCATATTTCATCGTCGTCCTCTGACCTTCCCCGCCGCGGACCTGCAGGACAGACCGGGCCGCTCGACTCCCCGCATTTGCACACAGTGTGACCCGCTGGACGCCAGCTCATCCAGAACAGTCTGAGAGGAGACCATTTGCTGCTTTTGGCCGGTCCTGTCTCAGGCAGCACGCGTGTCACGCAGTGGCAGCAGTGGGTGACTAAACAAGCTTTCACACTAAACAGCTCCCCCCCCCCCACTCCCCCCACTCCCCCCCCTCTCTTTTGGGCTGAACTGGTTTTCCCAAGAAGGCTACATTTCGCAGCCCTGTATCTCTGACATGCCTGTCACACTCAGATTGCATCGCCGAGTGCACTCCCGAGTCTCCAGACAGGTTAAAAAAACCCCAAAAAAAACGGCCCATTCGTCACGCCGTCGCGTGAGGGTTTCACGAAAACGAGGCGAAGAAAACGAGCGCCCGAGCTAACGGTCCGACCCTTCGAGCGGGACAGGATGTGGCGAGCGCCTGCGACGCACAGGAAGGAGCCTTAAAGCGGCAGTAGGCCCCACACAGACGCACAGCTCTCTGGCGGACTCTGAGAGAGGAGCTACGTAGCCCGCGGTGGGAGATGGGAATAAATGCCTGCAGTGATCGTACAAAAAGTTCATCCCCGTGTGTGTCTCAAATCACCCAACAGGCGGCACCTCGGTACGTGGGTGAGGCAGGTGCCAGCCTGTGCGCATAACAGGGCACTGACGGCTCTTTCCTATCTGTCAATCACACGGGTCAAGCTTACCCCCACCCCCCCCCCCCCAGTCTGAAATGAAAAGCCAACATGTGGCAGTAAGAGGCGACAGAGGTAGTCTGGACTAAATGCCATTGTCCATGTCCCGCTGTGCTAAGCAAAGGTTCGATGATATGAGACCATGAACATGCAGAAAATATCAGCATAAAAATGATCTGGGGGTAAAAGAAAACCAGGGCCGGATTTGAGTATCCGTGATCTAGAGGCTCTATTCACAACCCTAGGAAGGCTGTAAAAACTCACTCCAGGTAGAAGTGAAGAAGTCAGAGTGCAGGAGCTCTGCTCTGTTCCGCACACAGTGGGTCTGTGTGCCCACACACTCCCAGACACACCGCACAGCTACAGGCCCCGTCTGCACACTGCACAGCTACAGGACCCATCTGCGCCAGCACACTGCACAGCTACAGGCCCCGTCTGCGTCTGCACACTGCACAGCTACAGGCCACGTCTGCGTCAGCACACTGCACAGCTACAGGCCCCATCTGCATCAGCACACTGCACAGCTACAGGCCCTGTCTGCGTCAGCACACTGCACAGCTACAGGCCCCGTCTGCATCAGCACACTGCACAGCTACAGGCCCCGTCTGCACAGCTACAGGCCCCATCTGCACAGCTACAGGCCCTGTCTGCGTCTGCACACTGCACAGCTACAGGCCCTGTCTGCGTCTGCACACTGCACAGCTACAGGCCCCATCTGCATCAGCACACTGCACAGCTACAGGCCCCGTCTGCACAGCTACAGGCCCCATCTGCACAGCTACAGGCCCTGTCTGCGTCTGCACACTGCACAGCTACAGGCCCTGTCTGCGTCTGCACACTGCACAGCTACAGGCCCTGTCTGCGTCTGCACAGCTACAGGCCCCATCTGCATCAGCACACTGCACAGCTACAGGCCCCATCTGCATCAGCACACTGCACAGCTACAGGCCCCGTCTGCGTCTGCACACTGCACAGCTACAGGCCCCGTCTGCACAGCTACAGGCCCCGACTGCGTCAGCTACAGGCCCCATCTGCATCAGCACACTGCACAGCTACAGGACCCGTCTGCATCAGCACACTGCACAGCTACAGGACCCGTCTGCGTCTGCACACTGCACAGCTACAGGCCCCGTCTGCACAGCCACAGGCCACGTCTGCGTCAGCACACTGCACAGCTACAGGCCCCGTCTGCACAGCTACAGGCCACGTCTGCACAGCCACAGGCCACGTCTGCACAGCTACAGGCCACGTCTGCACAGCCACAGGCCCCCTCTGCGTCTGCACACTGCACAGCTACAGGCCCCATCTGCACAGCTACAGGCCACGTCTGCACAGCTACAGGCCACGTCTGCACAGCCACAGGCCCCCTCTGCGTCTGCACACTGCACAGCTACAGGCCCCATCTGCACAGCTACAGGCCACGTCTGCACAGCTACAGGCCACGTCTGCGTCTGCACAGCTACAGGCCCCGTCTGCACAGCTACAGGCCCCGTCTGCACAGCTACAGGCCACGTCTGCGTCTGCACAGCTACAGGCCCCGTCTGCACAGCTACAGGCCCCCTCTGCGCCAGCACACTGCACAGCTACAGGCCCCGTCTGCACAGCTACCGGCCCCATCTGCATCAGCACACTGCACAGCTACAGGCCCCGTCTGCACAGCTACAGGCCACGTCTGCGTCTGCACAGCTACAGGCCCCGTCTGCACAGCTACAGGCCCCGTCTGCACAGCTACAGGCCCCGTCTGCATCAGCACACTGCACAGCTACAGGCCCCGTCTGCACAGCTACAGGCCCCGTCTGCGTCAGTTCCCACAACACAGCTACAGGTCAGCTCCCACTGCAGTAGCCGCACGATGCTCACACATCGACCTCACCACGTGCGCAGCGCACACCCGGTCACATCAGCCCCGCAACAGGCAGAGGAGGACTCGGACGAATGCGCTTTGGGTGTGAACTCCCCGAATAAGTGAGATACACACATTCCGCATCTCTGAGAGAGTCATGGAGGCGGAGTCGGCAAACGGTCACGGACAGGTGTCAGGTGGGAATAATTAGGCTAATTAAGACGGTGCTTTTATTTGTCTAACGAACTGTGGGTGCAGTCTGGCGACAATCAGCCGTCACCTGTGACAGCTCACTCTTCCTTGTCTCCCTGCCGCTGCCACTATTTCCATTGTGTGGGTTGCCAAGGCCGCGACCTTTTCGTCAATTGCAGGTTATCTGCAGTCCCGCGCGCGAGCACAAGCCTGTTGCCCTACATGCAGTGGGGGGGGGGGGCTATGAAAACCCCCCTGTGTTTACTGGAGGCTAACCGTACAGCACAGATTCAGGCACAGAGACCTGTACGACAGAGACACACCTGTGCATACCGTTCACACTGCCCTGTGCGCAAATGAGAGTTTAGCCAAAGTAGCAAAATGGCCACGGATGTGTCTCACAGCCAAAAATATCCCTGCACAATGCATTGTGGGTAGATCCGCCCATACAGTCGTTTCTGCTGCTCTTCACTCCACGTGCTTCAGGGCTCGTGCCTACATTTAATTTAGAATAAATCCACATTAAACTGCGATGAAAAATTACCGTGTGTCTGGTGGGGTCACGTGTCCAAAAAAAAAATCTATCACTTGTATTTTATCTCTTATCAGGTCAAAAACTAAACATGTCAACCTCTGGTGTGAATACATGTTACTGTTTCTCTCTCAATAGCTTACATTTTTTTATATTATGTCCAAAGGGCGTGAAAGGGCAAAAAGAAATTCCACAATAAACCACAGAAGAACCAACACCAAAATTTTCTAAACACATTAACCCATCTCATCACAAAGCCACTTTCCTTTTCAACTTAGACACCACCATATACATATTTACCCTGAGTTAATTTAAAGTTAACAAATTAACACACAGAAATCACCACATTTCTGAGTTCTTAGACAAACCAGACGCATGCCTGTCTCTTAAGGCTATCCTATGGTGCTGCAAAATGACAAAAAAAAAATACTCCTCAATACTACTGATGTCCCTCTGCAGCTTGGTAAGGTTGCTGAAATACAGTTGCAACAAGGCAAAAATGACAAGACTGAAAAGCAAGAAAATTGGCAGCAGTGTCTCTGACACAGTGGAGTGATGTTTAAGCAAGCTGGGCTTGTAACCAGAAGGTTGCTGGTTTGAAAATCAAATGTACTTCATCCCTTGTACTAATTAGCTCCAGTTTCCTGGCATGTATAATATGTAGTGTAGAGAATGGAAAAGGCTATGCAAATAGCTGGGTAAGAGAATTAGTTCAGTTAAAAAAATAAATAAAAAAAGAATAACAATAGAACAATAGAACAACCCGGTGGCCAACTCTGTAGACCTTAGTGTTAACATATGTGTGTGTCTGTGAGACAGAGAGAGATAGAGAGATAGAGAGAGCGAGCGAGAGAGCGAGAGAGAGAGAGATGCTATCAACTACCAAAGACAACCCAGATAATTACTGGCCTAGCAGCCTTCTGAACAGAAAGGGCTGAGTGCTTGAGGGTAAGAGACAGGGAAACAACGCAGCTGTGTGCTGATTCTACATCAGCAGGAATATGAGAGGCCCGGCTCCCAGGGGAGATTCATATCCCGTCTTTGGCTGTAGCAAGACACAGAGGCCACGTTTCCACCGATCCTCCTTCATTTTAGACCAGCTACGGTACATCTGAGGCAAGTCCGAAGTGTCTCACCCAGCCAGCGTGTACGCACCAGATCCAAACTGGCTTCAGCCCAAGCCTCTGGTGAGGCCAGCGGACCCTGCGTATCTCAGAAGGTGTCTTTCAACAACGTTGGGTTACTCCCAGCTACTGTACGTCACATGCCCCCCCCCCCCCATATCAATAACAGTTGCTCTTTAAATATAATTCACGGTCCTCCAAGCTGCACACCAGATCCACACACATCAGCCCTTCAGATCAGCTTTGTTCTCGGTGTTCTTTTCATTACGCCCCGCCCACAACAGGCACAGCAAAAGCAGAAGCATCAGGATTCATTCTTCATCATAAACCACCAAGCTAATATTTATATGATTTTAACTTGAACCTCGCCCGTTAAATTTCAGACAAAAAAAGTAGCAGGAAGCTCTGAGAAGATGCTCCAGAGCGAGCAGCGCTTGAGCGGCAGGTAGGACACTCATCGGCTGAAACGGTGACAGATCAGGGAAACCGACGGGTGAGGGGCGAAAGACAGGAGACGAGCAGACCGGGCGGACACACCGCACCTGTGACATACAGGGAAGAGCAGGCACAATGTTCCAGGATAGAGACCGCCTCTATGATCTAACAAACAGAGAGGGCAAAATGCTTCCAAAAAAACCCCCAAAAAGACGAACGCACAGCTGGGAGTCCACACCTCAGCTTTCCACCCCGCACTGCGAGCCACACCCCCGAGAAGACCTCACAGGGCTCGGGGTGCTTCCGTCTCACAGGATAGTAACGTCTGTGATTGGGGCCAGTTTTAGCCCGCTATATTCGGGTGGGCTGGTAGAAATAATAGGTGGACAACTCAGGCGCAGTGGCCTCACTAGGGCTGGTGTCACCTAGTGCGGTCGACCAGGGGGGTGGGGGGGGTTCGGGGGGGGGTGCTGGCAGGTGTGGGCACGAGGAATTGCGTGTTATGCATTCAAATGACAACGCGCTTATCGTCACAGTAATACCGCTAATTAAATCAACCGGCAGAGACCGTTTTCTTTTTTTTCTTTTTCCTTAACTTTTGATTGGGTGGGCAAGACGCACGTTTGGGTGGGCCACCCTTTGCCCATAGCCACCGCCGGCCGTGGCCGTGATGGACGCAGAGCTGTGAGAACACACGGAGGGGAACATGGCCGCTGGTAACAGGCTGAGTGTTTACCCAGGTTACCTGCTTTTACCCCGGAACAGCGGAACAGTCGAGTTCCCAGGATTCCTTCGCATGTCAATCAAAAGCCAGGGAGAGCACCAACAACCCCGTATGTGCGTGTCCCTGGCTGGCCCAAGGGCAGCTCTGAAGCTCTGCTTGCAGGCCTTCAGTAGGCCCCTCTGCACTGTTAAAACACGCGCACTCAGCAGCAGCAGCAGGAGCAGAGGCAGCAGCAGCACCAGCACCAGGAGCGGCTGCAGCAGCAGCACCAGCAGCAGCACCAGCAGCAGCAGTCAGTGGGTTTACACAAAGCCCAGTCCTCCACACGGTCAATTTGTTTAAAGAAAACTGTCAGAGTGTCCAAACCGCATGGCTTTTTTGACTTGTAAATTACCAACCCCGAAATGGCTCCCTCTAATGCACCTGCCCCAGTCTGAGCATCTCACCTGAGCACCGAGGTCTTCTACACAATGCCGTCTTGGCACCGAGAGCCAGAGAAGAAAAAAAGAAAACTGCAGTAACAACTGCGGCTGCACTTGGCTCCAGACACGTTACGTCACGAATCCTGGCACCTGCAGCCGTTCTCTTTAAACTGAACTCCACAGTAACGCCTTGCATCCGTGAGACTGAGACCCGTTTCAGAATCCCAGCGACCGACAGAAACCTGATCGAATGGGGCAAAGGGGACAAACAAATGTGCACTCACTTCAGTGGCAACTGCTAATAATACATTTTGCGTCACTGTTGTTCTCTGCAGAGCCTCAG
This sequence comes from Anguilla rostrata, assembly GCF_018555375.3. NCBI lineage: Eukaryota > Metazoa > Chordata > Actinopteri > Anguilliformes > Anguillidae > Anguilla > Anguilla rostrata. The sequence continues at coordinate 67,932,643 of NC_057934.1, forward strand.
ATTCGGCCACCTGACACCTTCCTCCCAGACGCCATCATTCGACAACTTCATATGGTTTCTGTGCTGCTGGCTCAACATTGTTATGGAGGGGTCGGGGTGGGGGGGGGGGGGGTCTGGTCGGGGAGAGCAGATCAGTTCTCCCTCTCCCCCACCGAGGTCAGCCATGTCACCAAGGCACCGATCAATACCAGTTCAGATTCGCTTCCCAACCGCTTACCTTGAGTCTTCAGTGCCATTCAATCTCCCTCTGCCTCAGTGTCCGCATCGGGCCACAAGGACTCCGGCGCGACAGACCCCTCAGCTGCCTGGTGGAGGAGAAACGGCGGCCATGTTGAGCCAGGACGGCACGCAGATACACAAAGACGCAAACACACACTGTGTTAAGCGTTGGAGTCGCCATGCTCCCATTTCATGATGCCGTGCATTCAGACACGGCTGGCAGCAATGAATGAAAATAACATCCAAATGATGCTCACAAAATTCTGTAACATTTTTCTTTGTGTGTCTGTGTCTGTGTCTTTTTTTTTTTTTTTTTTTTAAGAAGGCAACTTGCCAAATGTATGTCTCTCAGTCCTTGTTTTAGAAAGGTCCAAGACAGTGTGATGGACTATGCCCTGTTCAGATGTTCAGATTTGGTAAGGCATGGCAGTTACATGCAAATGTGGGTTTGGTTTGCATGGATTAAAAGTACAGAGTTCTCTAGCCTTGCCTGTGCTCATTGCAAACGGCTGTAAACTTACCAGTTTTCAGATTAAGTTTACACAGGAGAAATAATTTTGTCCGGTATTGAACCCACTGAAAAATGCTGCTACTTGTTAGAAATACTGCGCATAGTTATTTTTCCAACACCTTTCATTACTGCAGTTGACAACTTCGTGGGAATCAACAATTGGTTTTCAACACAATTACATTCGGTTTCCAGTTACTCTGGAGAAGGATGTGCTAAGTTTGGAGCAAGATATAGTCAATCTTTTTACCGGTCATCACTCAGGTGCGGATAACTAGATCCCTGGCTACAGTCAATGGTGGCATAAAGGTCAATGATGTCAGCAGTTATTTACAGACAAAGCCATGTATTTTCAGTTGGCAACCAACTTCACAATAACGCTAAGCAGATTTGCTTTTTCAGCTGACGCCACTGTGTACACTGCTACAAGACGTACAGCTAGGTATACAAGCTATATTTACAGTTGCTGATTTGCCTTTTCTGAATAAAATTCTCCTTGGTACTGGGTGTCAAAACGATGAAAACAATATTGCGTTGCAATTCATATTTGTGATTTAACAACAGCCTAGGTCTAGGATGTATAGTCCAAACAGTGCGATGACCTGTTCAAGTTGCTATTATGAACTATAGCAGCTAGCAATATAGCTAGCTAGCTAACGATCTACCTTTCTATGTGTGCAGATACAGAAAAAAGCACCGCCTCAACCAGACCTTGGGATTTTTTGCAAGCTAACCAGCTATGACAACTATTGGTACACATTCACCGCTCACAATTGCAAATCCCGCGGTTAAATGCCGGATATAACTGTATTACACAACAAACGAGCGGAGTGACAAAGCCATTAGCAGCAATTTCACCTCCCTATAACAACCTAGCTAGCTAATAAATGTGGGAGTTCGGTCTTACCGTGTCTCAGTTCACTTGATCGAGGAAAATTATAATTAAGCTGGACGTGGGAATGGTTTCAGGCTCAGGTTCAGGTTCAGGTTCAGAGTTCAGGTGTAGATACGCTATGTCTATGATCAATCCCGTGTTCGTATCTAAATCTCGTATCCTGCTCCGCCCGCTCACAAAGCGACTGCTTGAGAAACAGTTCCTGAATGAGAAAACTGGATTCAGTCTCCCAAGGCTAGAGTAATCGAAGCAGATAGGTGGGAATAACTCGGGGGCTGTTCGTGTCTTCCGCGATCGATTAAATTGCTGAAGACCAAAGGGGGGCGTGTGATTGTTTTGGTGAACGGTCGACCAACCACGCCCCCGTTCTTATTCACTTTCTCCCAAATAGTTGGTCACAATTAAATGTATCGTTCCAAATGATATCATTTAAAAGGGTTCTAAAACAGATAAGTCACTGCTATTTTATTGGAATTTTAATTAGCAAAATTCAATGTACATTTTTAATAGTCTTATTTCACATGTACCCGTGTTTAGTAGGGGTAATTTCCAAATACATTTAACCAGTGGAGTGCATGTGAACAACTCACCACATATCATCTGAACCACACAGAGCGAACGCAGCCTTATCCACAGCAGTATCGTCATTCCATTCCATTCACACTAGCTGTAAATGTGAAGGAATAATCTGAGATTGTAATTAAAAATCACATTGATTTACTGTAGACCACACCGCTCTGTATGCGCGTCACGGCTCTGAATAATTGCGGTACTGTTTGATGACGTCATCCTCAGTCATTACTCACCGGCACTGCTACAGCATGGTCAGAACTGTGGCAGACAGGCAGGCAGTTGCTCCAGGGCTCAGAACGTGCTGCCTGAAAATTCCCTGTGATTTATGGTACGACTGAAATGTCTAGTATATGTCCCGGATGACGCACTGAACAGGCACAGCTAGGTAATTTGAAGTCTTATATGTAATTAAACTGAAGCATTATGGCTGATTTCACAATCTGTGGCCTAAACTCCTTTTTGATAGAAATTTCCACTCATGAAGCTTCAAATGCACCTCATTAGTGTATTAACTGTGGATAGTGAAAGTTGTTTGTTTTCCTTACATGCGCAAGCAAGAGCTGAGTCAGAGGGATAGCAGATACTACAAAAGCTCCTGAGAGAAAAGAAACACACACACACACACGTGCGCATGCATGCACGCACACACACACACACACATGCACATCCACACACATACGCACATACATGCACACACACACACAAACACACACACAGTAATACAAAAATTTTAAAAAACAACCTAGGGCCACTCATTTTTGATGTTCTTTGACCTTATAACTATTCAATTTCTAGAGCCTCCTTACATGTTTAAAGTGACTGTAAAACAGATTAACCTGTAGTTTGTATTATGGGATAGTAAAAAAAAAAACTTTCTCCAGACCGAGAGGCTTCCCATGATCACTAAATCGGAGCCGTATCTTCCCCATTTAAAAAAAAAATGTTTTGACATAAACACAACTGTGTCTTTCAGATTTCAAATGAACATGTCAGAGAATGTGTGAAGTGTTGATAGCAAAGTGCGTTTTCATATAGGCTGTTTCTGACAGATTTCTTGTCCGACATGACCTATGAACAGATGGTCATTTGAACGGATTCAACATTTGGCGTAATTCTAATAATGTTGGTTACAATCAAACATACAAAAAGCAAAGACCAGAAAACGTGTGGGATCACTTATATTTTGTGATCACTTATATACAACCGTATATTTTGCGCTGATCACATTATATACACGGCATTAGTCACTTAGGCCATTGTCCTAATTAAATTTTGATGAGCAGGCAGAATTAAAGTTAACTCATCGGAATCCAAGCCTTTAAGTCTCCATCGAAATTGAATATTAGAACGAATCTTCCGAATGAAAGCTATCTGAACAACGTTTGTTTCATTATTGCCTTTTCGTGTAAAAGGACCGGAATTATGGGCTCTATCTGGATCAATAACCTCTTCGACATTGCCCATCAAATAGGAGTTCTAAAATTACAAGGCTGCTTGCTGCCTGCAGTGCAGACAATACCGCTAGGGGGTATAGTTAATCCGGAATTTCACTTGATTCCGATTCCTCGCAAACGGCAGTGAAAGAGAATGTTGCCATCTGGTGGACACTACTGGAAGTGATTTTATGAGGAAAATTCGAACTGGAAACAAACACTGACATCCCAAAATCAGTTGCATACACATTTCTAAAATTGTATGTCTAGTATTGCATTAGCTGTCGTGGAAGGGGATGTACGACATCATTGGTGCTTCTTCTATTAAGTAGTCGCTATGCATGTAAGTTTTTGGATTTAGCTCATTTACTCAGAAAATATTTAGCCTAGCACTATTATATTTTACTTCATGCAGCTTTGTCATTAGCCGTTTCAATTACATTCATAACTTGATAGTACTCGAAAGGACATTATATGTAGATTGTTTTCAAACACTATCTATTGTCCCTATCTCCAAATCGGAAAGACCTCTCAATGACCGGTGACCTCCCTGGGCACCAACCCTCTCGTTTTCTTTTTAGACGGCATTTTGTAAACATATTACAGCAAAAAGACACGTTTGCAATGTTTGCAATGCAACTCAGAGGCTGCAGAACTGTAACAACTGTAATTACATTTATACAGACGGGGACACCTGGCGACCAATCGGTTCTAGAACTCCAAAAACCACTTTCCAAGGACAGGTACAGTTTAAATGATGTACGATTTGATTTATTGTAAATAAAAATAAAGCCTTACGCCAGAAAATCACTTCCTGAACAGATTTTTTGCTTTGCTCACCGAAAAACTGTTTTAAAAAAAATATTTCCAGCAAGGGCTCTCGCATTGCTCCGTTCCTTTGGGAGGTGGTAGAGGACTAATTGCACATCCACACCTGAAATGGCTACGGTAGCCGCGTTGTACAAGTTACTGACCGTGTTACGTTTATCATGCGTTACATTTACGGCCCCTCTCCCCTACTGATCCTAAAGTTAAAAAAAAAAGTTAATTTCAATATGGATTTCATAAGAAGTAGAAGTTATATGCCATCGTTAATCGTTCACAAATTAAAAAGAGTTGAGAAAGTAGATTTTTTCCCCAGTCTATTGGTGATCCAACATCTTATGTCCACATTTATCAACCGACGCATCATTTAAATAAGTGACGGAGGAGAGAAAATATTGCTCACACTTGCCTCACAGGACATGCATCACGCACAATGCATGGGACGGGGAGTGGCATCTGATACCACGCCCCCTCACTTAAATTGTGTGTGACGGATTTCCTGTAAGACAAGGGAGAGGCAATATTTTTTCGCCTACGCAGTTCTTCTGTATCTCATTCACAAACAACGAAACTGTTTCATCTCGCCCTTCATTTCACGCTCATTATCAGTTCAATTCATTTTTCTTTCGTCCCTGTACACCAAATAAATGGATTATATGGCATAACACACACACACACACACACACACACACATATATATATATATATATATATATACTTTTGCCATTAACACAATGTCTTTGTTTTTGGCCCTGTTGCTTTTAGAATCAAAAATTTTCTTGAACGTATGAAGTGGATGACCATATATACACTGGGGCCATAAAAAGAGTTTCGCGTTCACAAGATATTTAAAACAAATCAGATGCATATTACAAAAAGATCTGGTACATTAGTTGAATATGATGTGTAAAATATTTGATTGTCAAATGATAGCAGTTGCTTACCAGCTGAAATATATGGCCTGGTTTTATCAAAAGAATACTTCAACAAACAGCACTCATATCAATTTACTTCACTATCACTATGTAAAAAGAGAAATTTCAAAATAAAATGTATTTATCTGAGTAAAAATGATCTTTGTAAACAAACAACAAATACCCTGCGCATATGGGCATTTCTATATCGCATGTAGGACAGCAGGATTTAAAAACACACCCACACACACTTACACATACACAACAAAGCCATAAATGTGTCTAAGAGTCCGTTGACATATACACCTTAGAAATCTAACTCTCATACGATTGTGCGAGAAATGTGGCCACAGAGACAATAACCAATGCGCGACCAAATAAATTTGTCACACCTCGGTTTTTTGCACCTAAGTAAAACTACTATAAGGCTTCAAGTCAATTGTCATCTGTAAATGTTCCTCAAAACATCTGTCAAGGCAAAACAAAATGTTATTCTCAGTGTTAAGAGTACCACAACTTCTCTCCAAAAGGACCTTTAAGACCTGTCACACAGAAGCTTGATGGAGAAGGCCAGGTCCACGGTATAGGCTATCAAAGTGAGGCAGGTGACGACGCTCCCGGTCACAATTCCAAACGTTTTTTCTCCTCTGGCCTGGATCGTGAGGATGTTGGTGAAGCTGATCACCGTGACGACCATGTAGAGGAGGACGCCAAGATGGCTGAACGCGGCCAGCAGGCGGTCGAAGGGCAGGAGGCAGCGGTTGGCGCAGTCGCCGATCACGACCAGCACGGTGCCCAGGGACATGAGGAAGCAGAAGATGTAGATCGTCAACGGGAGCCAGTACTTCCAGCCCTCCGGAGGCCCATCGGGGTTCTGGTGACTGACCAAGAGCAGCATCACGCAGCCCCCAAACACCTGGAAGACCTTGAGCAGCCCCGGGGCGCTGGCCATGTACCCCCTCTGCTCCCTGCTCTTGCCCCGGATCAGGTGGGTCTCCGAGGCGTAGGCCAGGAAGGTCAGGCAGGAGAAGACGGTGGCCACGATGGCCTTGGGGTTCGGGTTCGGGTTATCTCTCATCAGCAGCCAGGGGAACGCCAGGGAGGTGCTGAGGTAGACCAGCGTGCCCAGCGCGGCCAAGGAGACGGGCAGGTTCTTCCAGGAGACGGGCACCAGGCTCTGGAACTGGATGAACTCCACCAGGATGATCAGCAGGGTGAAGGAGAAGTGCAGGCCCCAGGCGGCCATGCAGAAGACCTTGAAGGTGTGGAAGTCCGCCCGTTCCTCCGCGTACACCCCCAGGCTCAAGGTGAGGCAGCCGGAAACCAGGGCCCAGATGCGGACCAGCGAGATGGGGCTGGTGAGGATGCTGAGTTCCCCTAGTCTCACCGGCATGGTGGTCCTCAGACACAGAGCGCCGATGCACGCTGTCCCCGTCCCCGTCTCTCGACCCCCCTGGACCAGCGTCAGCTGTTCCCGCCAACTCACAGAGGCGCTCAGCTGCGCTCGCCTAAAAAAAACAAAAAAAAAACAGAAAAAGGCTCTATCTTCTTCCAAAACCGGGCTCCACCGTCGCGGCCGACCCCTGGCTCTCGGGAGAAATGAGCATGGCGCGACCGCAGTGCGAGCGAACGAGCGAGCGTGCACGCACGACCGGGGCTGTGCGCTGTCTCGTCACCTTTGCGGCGGTTCGAGCAGAGCTGCAGCCGCTCTTGGTCTAACGTGTGACACTTTCTGCAGCCCCCTCCCATTTCCTGCGCGGCTGCTGAAGTGTGCTTTCGGGCTAGAATGTAGGCAGCTGCAAAGCAAAAACCACAACAAGAGCGATCTGAAAGGTTTCGCTGTAATCTCTCCGTCTTGAGACATTTTCCTTTTTCTGGGGCGAAGTCTGAAGCGACGCGCTCTTCACCTTTTCCACTGCCAACGCGTGCTATGTAACGTCTCCCCTGCTTTGAGTTCGGGTTATTGTGCCGCGTGCCCTCCCCCGTCACTCACAACCCACATTGTTGTTTAACCATATTTCTTATGACTCCCTCTTTCCACGCCGGGTTGTTAGATCCAAGCTTGAATTTATGGGGTTCGTCCATGAATCAGAGCCGTGGATGAGTCATGAGCACCGATGGGTAGGATGTCGGCACAACAGCGCCCCCCTGTGGCGGAAATGTGACACCACCGTGTGTACCGCTTGCGCCTTTCGCGTCCCTCTCTCTCCGGTGATTGCGACGGCGGCCACAGGACACCTATGAACGTGTGTTTGTGTGTGGGACCTGCGTGTGCGTGTGCGTGTGTGTGTGCCTGTACGCTAACGTATGGTTGTGTGCTTACTGCGCGTGCATGTGCACGTAAACATGTGCAAAACATTTTACCTAATCTAAGAATGATTTCACCTGCCATTCACGGTATGGAGGTTCAGACTTCTCTTCTCTTTATTTGTGTGTGACCAGGCAAGGAAAGACCCTCCTGCACATATTTAGGCCAAAACTACAAGTATCGTGACAATAATAGTGATAGATGAGTGGTGTTTACAAATGAGATTCAAGAGCACAGCACAGGCAAGGGAATTTCTTTGCTTTGCTGTAAAAGACTTGATCAGGTGATATACTAGAAAGTAGACACTTTCTGAATATATAATTATGCAAACTGAGTTTATGCTTGTTAAAGTTATGGATCAGAGGTGTGGCTCAACAGATCAAAAGCTGCCCGTGACATCACAGTTGATCAGACACATGAATGTATGTTCACAGGAAAACACATTCAGTCAATTTTCAAAATGCATTGTGGCATTTTACTTTTGTCATCTGAGCCTTGGTACTCCTGATCATAAGTTTGACTGGTCTTCATGCAGATATCGTGCCTGTGATTTCTAACTGATGTGACTAACGTTGTAGGCATTTTGATGGGAACAGTGCCACCATGTGGTGGGAACACAAATTACATTGTGTTTATTTCAAGACCTCAACATATCCTGGCAAGGAGCTTTTCACACACAATTTCACATCAGTAGAGTACAGTCATTTAGAGCAGATGGACATTCTGCTGCAGTCTGCTTTAGAAAACAGATGGTTTATACATGTTTTACACAATAATATTAATCTTCATTTAAAATGATTACATCTGATGGAAATTCAAAAACTCAATTTGAATACTATGATGCATTTCTTGCTGTTTAACCATCACCAATTCCAATGAGATGTAGCTCATAGAACAGGTATGAAATGACAAGCACTTTCTAGACAGGAAAAGTAAAGTTCGTAAAGTACAGTCCAAAGAAGAGATGACTAATACTAATACACACATCTTTGAGAGAGAGATAGAGTATGTGCATGTGAGAGTGAAAGAACGATAGAGGGGTGGAGAGAGAGATATATACAGAGAGAGATAGAGAGAAAGAGAGTGAGAAGGAGGGAGAGAGAGAGAGATAGAGTGTGTGTGGGAAGAGAGAGAGAGAAGAGGATGAGAGATGATAAGAGAGAGAGAGAAGAGAGAGGGAAGAGATAGAGTGTGAGAGGAAGAGAGATGAGAGATGAGAGAAGACAGAAGAAGATAGATGAGGAGAGAGAGAGAGAGCGAAGAAGAGAGAGAGAGAGAGAGAGAGAGAGAGAGAAAGAGAAAGAGAAAGAGAGAGAGAGGAAAGGAAGTTAATAATTGATGTGGCCCTATGTCCCAGTGCTGGCTTGGGCAGCTCCCACTATCTCACAGAGACATTTAGCAGCGATTCAGATCAAAGCAGCAGAGACTCCCGCTGCTTCGCTGAAAGGAGAAGCCGCCATCGCCCTTTTCCCCGCTCTAATAATATCGTCTTTATGCAGTTAATAAACCGCTCTCTTCAGTCAAACTATATCATTACAGATGACTTAGGGAGCTAATAATTTAAAAGCAGAGAATCGCCTCTGTTCTTGGCTTTGAACTAAACAACATTCTGTTGAATTTGGGTTGGGGTGGGGGGGGCGGGGGGGGTGTTGGTAGTTGGGGGGTGGCACAACAACAACATCAAAGCCTTCTTTTTTCGCAATGTTGTGAAATCATGAGGCCTACCCATACTGTGTCTACTTCAGCCGCTGTTGAGAAGCACCATTACAGACACGACTGCTCCAAGACCAGAGGGCAACACCAGGTGTTTTCATTATTTTCCCCCTAAAAGCCATCAGGTAGCTGGACAGTCAATACATCTGTGCCGGTTAAGGTTACACAGTCAAGACAAGTTAATTAAACATCTTTTTTTTTTTCGTTTTTGTTGTGAGCGTACTGCATGTGTGTGCATGGGCATATGTGTGTTTGTTTGCGTGCGCCGTGTTCGTGTGTACGCACGTGTGTATGCGTGCGCGCGTGTACGTGCGCCTGTGTGTGCGTGTGTCTATGTGTGCATGCGCATGTGTGTGTGCGTGTGCATGTGCGTGCATGTGCATGTGTAAGTGCGTGTGTGTACGTGCATGCCTTTGCGTGCGTGCGTGTGTGTGTGTGTGTGTGTGTGTGTGTGTGTGAGGAGTGGGTCTGGGGGGTCGGGGTGTAGCTGGCTTTTAATTTGCTTCTCTGTGTGATGTCCCCCAGCTTCCCCAGGGCTTCGTAATGAATGTCAGGAGCGATAGCGCTGCCCCATTTACATTTCATAATCCAAATCTCTCTCTTTGCTTTCTGATCAGGTGCTCTACCAAAGGCTTTTCTCGCACATTTTTTTATTTTGAAAGTCTTTTGAAGTGCGCAGCCGGAACGAAAGAGAAAAGAAACACATACATACCAAAGAAATCCAGATTTATTTAAAGGGGAGGGAAGCCGGGCGGCGCGGGGCAGATGGAAGCAGGCTGATCTGATCCCGTAGCTCCACAGCCCAAAGCTCTACCGTCGGTAAACAGACCACCTATTTCTCTAATCATCCCACGAGCAGCAGGACACCGCAGGTTCGCCGAAGAAAGTGAAAGTATTTCGCGTTTCGCCCGTCTTTATTGTGATAAAGATGCCGCGTCTCTGCAGTCAGCTGTAGAGAAATTTCACCCCCCGACACCAACATTCACGACTAGGGTCCATTCACACAGTGCAGTAAAGCAGTTTACAAAAAAAAGAAAAGTTCTGCTGCCAATAATGGCATTTTCTTGCATTTTCTAGACACACACGATAATAAATTGTATACAGTGCTGTATGAAATATATCTCGCTATGATCTACTGAATAGCTCTATGATAAAAGGAGCTCTAAATTAAATAAGGTATGCTGTGAAATAATATAGTAAGGATTTCTCAATGAGTGCAAACTGAATTTCACAATTATATCTTATATTCTAAAATGTACTGTTGTGTACAGGAAACATCAAAGAACTGCATGGAAAAAATGAAACTGACTCTCTGTCTCTCTCTCTCTCTGTATATATACAGTATGTGTGTGTGTTTTGGAGAGAGCAAGGTGTGTGTGTAGTGTGTGTGTGGGTGTTTGAGGGAGAGCGAGAGGGTGTGTGTGTATGTGTGTGTGTTTGTGAGAGTGAGAGGGTGTGTGTGTGTGTGTGGGTGTTTGAGGGAGAGCGAGAGGGTGTGTGTGCATGTGTGTGTGTTTGTGAGAGTGAGAGGGTGTGCGTGTATATGTGTGTGTGTTTGTGAGAGTGAGAGAGAGAGGGTGTGTATGTGTGTGTGGGTGTTTGAGGGAGAGCGAGAGGGTGTGTGTGTATGCGTGTGTGTGTTTGTGAGAGTGAGAGAGAGAGGGTGTGTATGTGTGTGTGTGTGGGTGTTTGAGGGAGAGAGAGAGGGTGTGTGTGCGTATGTATATGCGATATTAACGAATGCTATGAGTGCCATTTTGAAAAACGTGCTATGCGTAAGCGACCACGAGTGCCCTTTACTCCAGGATCTGCCCTTTTTGCGCCTCCTCCAGGCGTGCTGATGCCAGGGAGGCCCGTTTCACCAGAGGAATGCAAGTCTTTTGTTCCCCGGTTGTCTTGGAGGAATAACACAGAGCATCCGAGACAATGCGCGGTATTACCAAGGGCCCGCGGGGCCCGAGCGGCTGCAGCGAAGCATGCTGGGAACACCGGGGGGCCGTTGGTGTCCTCCGTGCGTAGACGGGTGCTGTGTAGCTCCGCCGCGGCCCCCCCCTCGCCCCCCCCCCCCCCATGCTCACCGCGCTCAGGCTGCGTTTGTAGTAACGGCGAGGACGCGCATCTACAAAGCCCCGTGCTGCACGCGGGCGTAGCCTCCGCGCCGGTCTCTAAGACACGGAAATGCAAGGTGCGGTTCGGTTGTCCGTGGAAACCGTGGTTTTTCATAACAACAACAAAATGACAAATGATAGACTTACGAGTAGATACACAGGCCTGGTTCAGCTTCAGAGGAAGCGATGGTGGTTCTTCATTTATGTCTCAGGCCCCGTCTGAGGCAAATCAGAGATTGGTCAGACAAGCAAAAGCAGAAATATAAGCATAATCCTGATCACAACATCCCTACACACCCCACATGTAATAAAAAAAACATATTCAATAACTATGTGAATCAAGCAACAACAAATAAATGCATCATGCAACCACAACATGCGCCATGATACACAATGCCATTGAGCAACATGCAGGAAACAGATCTGTTTACACAACGCTGACACGTTTCATGGGGCGACATAGCTCAGGAGGTAAGAGCGTTTGTCTGGCAGTCGGAGGGTTGCCGGTTCGATCCCCCGCCCTGGGCGTGTCGAAGTGTCCCTGAGCAAGACACCGAACCCCTAACTGCTCCCAACGAGCTGATTGGTACCTTGCATGGCAGCCTTTCACCGTTGGTGTGTGAGTGTATGTGTGAATGGGTGAATGAGAGGCATCAATTGTAAAGCGCTGTATAAATGCAGTCCATTTACCACTTATAAGTACATGCGTCCGCTAACCGCGCTGGCTAACCGCCGGCCCGGAGCGAGACGCGCTGGCTAACCGCGGCGGCTAGCCTGCATTCCGCCCAGGTGAGCCTCCCAGGTATGTGGAAATCAAAGGCGGGCGCGCAGGACGGCTTGACACCAGAGCAAAACTGCTCTCCCACGCTTCAAAGCGCCAGCTGCCACGCGAAGCAACGGACTGCAAAGGTGCAGAATCGAAAATGATCTGCGCCTGACACCAGCTGAAGGGGGGGTGGGGGTGGGGGTGGGGGTGGGGGTGGTGTGGGGTGGGGGGGGGCAGTGAGAGAAGAAAAAAGACAGCAGGAAAGAGAAAGAGAGAAACAAGAGAAACAGAATGCAAATGACAGAGAGGGAGAATGGAGAGGGAAAGAGAAAATGCAAAGGATCGAGAGGAAGAGAGCGAAAGAGAGAGAGGAGGGGAGGGGGGGGGATCAGGGGGTGCGGCTTGGGGAGATCAGTGTCTGTCTGATGTGCGAATGAGACGTGAGAGTCGGTCTCGGGGAGGGCACGGCCTGCCAGGTCAGCGCCTTGCCAGCGAGCGCGCAGAGCGGCAGGGCGTGCGCACATCTGGACAGGCAGATGTGGAGTTCGCTGTCCGCACGCGCGCTGGCCAGGCGAGAGGGACGTGACATTTACGATCCCGTTCAACTGCCACCTCGTCTCACAGGGGATTCGGGGGGGGGGAAGCACAGAGGGGATTCGGGGGGGGGGGAAGCACAGAGGGAATTCGGGGGGGGGAAGCACAGTGCATGTGCGCTAGGGAGAGCCAGAGTCACTGTACAGGGGAGCGCACAGGTGCAGCGATTCCACGCAAGGTGTACGGTGCGCCTCAGTGAGACGAAGCACTGCATTTCAACAAATAAAACATTTCTATGGGAAGCCATTCTATTCAAAGCTCAGATGTTCCACGCCATTCAATGCCCTGGCTTACAGGTTTCAGTTCCACACAAGATATTGACACGCGATGAATGGTGTAACGCTTCAGGGTCTTTCACAACAGAGCCAACGCCAAAGATCTTGTGCAAACCATTGGATGTGGTGTGTAATTCATAGTCTCCCAGTGCCCCAGTATTAAATCAGTTTTTTTTTTCATTAAGCATTTGCGATACATTCAGTAAATGTTTGTCAGAAGCTGCAGCTGCCATTGGCAGGCTTTGGTTTTTCTGGCTGAAGGATGAAGACCTTTTCCCAGGTTGATGATTGGACTCCAGAGGGCAGAAGCCCCGCTGTTCTGGATGCCCATTGGCTGGTGTTGTAAAGGCCGTAGTTTGGTGTGTTTGCCTGGGCCAGTTTCAAAGAGGCGCACGCTTGCCAACTCCATTCTCTGGACTTCTTCACAAAACGGGTCAGATAGTTTCAGCCTGACAATCCCCTGCTGCTCTGGCTTATTCACCAACTATTCCTTTCTCTTTTCTGAAGATGGGGGATTTACATCATGGTAGGATTTCACTTTATCTGTGATACATGAGAAAAAAAGATACACTCACACACGCACAGACACACACACAGACACACACACACACGCTTGTGTACACACACACACACTCTCGTACACACACACACACAGACACACACACATGCACGCACAGATACACACACACACACACACAGACACACAGACACACAGACACACACACAAGCACACACAGACACACAAACACACAGACACACACACGCCCACAAACACACACCCACACACACACACACACACACACACACACATACACAAAAACGTCCTGGCCCTGGTGCAGCTCAGGCTAGCCAGGACCCACTCCAGAAACAGCAGGTCTTAAAGCTAACGGATTTGCTTAGAGAAGCCCTCTCCAGCCAAAACCAGGATTACCTTGCTCAAGTTCCCATGAAATACACCTATTGGACGGGGGGTATGTGGGTAACAGCCCCCCCCTCCCCCCTCCCCTGGGCTGCTGAGACAGGAGGACTTTATTTGGGTTCTTTTCTCTCCCCCAAGTTCAATTTGGGGAGAAAGAGTAGCTCACAGCGTGGTTGCGCTACATTAGAGGGACAGAAGTGCCGAGCTGCCCGCCCCGCCCCCCCCCCCCCCCCCCCCCCCCCCCCCCCCCCCGGTGCAGAATAAGCCCTCAGAGCTCAGGGGCGGCCTCAGAGTTGGGCCGCTCTCTCTAATCCCACTTAAATGTGCGAAGCGGGACGCTTTCTCACCGGCTCCCGGGCTCGCTCCCTACGCGCTACCGCGGTTACGAACGCCATCGCGAGGAGGGAGGGGCGGATCGCGCGCGCGTCTGTCCACCTCGCCGAAACGCCGTCGCCTTTTTCCGACCGCGATCCTCACTTCCGGAGCTGTGCCCGCCGCTTCTGGGTCTGTCAGGCAAGTTGGAGCGCTTCCCCATCCACTTCCTGTATATATATACACCATAACAGCCCCAAACATGGGAACAGTCATCAGCTGTGACATCATAATAACGAGAGCCTTCACTCGTGGAATTCACGGAGCACGAGGTTCCGTTATTCTGACGTGGCTGCAGCGCTCCACACTTCAGCCTGAGTAAAGCCCTGCGCTGTTCTTCTGATGTGACCACGCGGACGCACCCCTGCAGCCCTGCGGAAGAGGGGCCGAACCCGGGGCCCTGCAGTCACGGGGCCTCGCGTCGCCTGGTCCCACGCTGGGATCTCCGTGGGAACAGCTGCCGTCAGGATCCCCCCCCCCCCCCCCCCCCCTCAAAGCAGCTGCGACCTCGCCCTGCTGCCGCGCCTCAGTCCCACCGGCCTACGCGTCCCTCTGATCTCCCCGAACAGCCACTTCCACCTGGGCCAGCCAACCAGTGGACGCGTCCGGGCGGGGCGCTGCTGGCCCTGGACCAACAGGCCCACAGCTCTGCTCCCGTCGCCCACAAAGGCCCAGCTTACCCAGAGGACCCTCCCATGAACCCATTTAAAGCGTCATGCTATTCGCTATTCGCTGATCTATAGCATCCCAGTAGAATCAGTCAAAACTCGCTCATCCAAGCAAATGCAAAATGCTGCAGCACAGGAGCTTGTGGTTCATTCGCTCCTTCAGGTCACGCATCATGTTTCACAGCATTTGAATACCGCAGGGGTAACGGTGGCAGTTCTGATGCATGGCATTGATGCCGCTTTCTGGTTTACCTCCACAGGGGGCATTGCCGGAGGCCGACGCCTGCCTGCCCTTGCCCCTCCTCCCGTGGAAGGGCAGGAGAGGGTGGTAACTAACCAGATGCCAGAATCACCGCCCCCCCCCACCTTCTTCCCCCCTACCCCCTGATGGCTGGTGTTACCTGGGGTTCGAGCAACTACCTCTTTACACCTGGGTCTCTTTGGCCATTAACTCAGAGCGGTGAGCCTGATTTTCATAGTTTTAAAAAAAAAGATGGACAACTTCAAAACGTCAAGTGTAATTAACACCAGTGAACACGCACTATCACACAACGCATTTTACAATGTGACGGCCACAGCCACGGAACACGGCGCCGGGGCGAATTCTGTAGCTTTATCGAACCCCAGAGAGGTAAACTGACAGCCTGATCACCATGCGAAGAAAACGTCCTCTGAACGTCACCCGCGCTGAACGCCACAGAGTGAGACGTGTTAGCACCCCCGCTGACGTTCACTGGGGTGTGTCAGAGCCCAAACGCTGCTCTGTTTGGTACACAGGACCCCGGCGCTCTCGTGTCTGAGACTTTTTAAAAAATCTTCATTGATCCTTTAAAATGTCTTACGTGGGGAAAGTCCGGGAAGAAGCGTCGTTGTTTCCTGGCTGGCTTTATGCCCAGCGACAGAAGTCGGGGCGACATAGCTCAGGAGGTAAGACCGATTGTCTGGCAGTCGGAGGGTTGCCGGTTCAAACCCCGCCCTGGGCGTGTCGAAGTGTCCTTGAGCAAGACACCTAACCCCTAACTGCTCTGGCAAATGAGAGGCATCAATTGTAAAGCGCTTTGGATAAAAGCGCTATATAAATGCAGTCCATTTACCATTTACCATTTACGTGAAGAGGGACAAGATCTGCCCTTGACTGAACTGTGCAACCAACACGGACAGGACCGCGTGACACAGAATGTGGGCCACCCCACCTTCCCCCTCACCCCCCCCACCCCCCACCCCACACTTTCCCTGTGGTTGTTTTCTGCAAGGTGAACACCTCTCATGCAAACGCACGCACCTGATATTTTCCCACTGCTGATCTTCTGCTGTTACATCTTCCTGACATTTTGATCAGTCTGTGATGCGACTGACTGACAAGCTATTTCCATCTCAGGCCCCCTGGGGGCTGGGAGAAAAATCTACCCATGCCAAGCGCTTTACAGCATGTGAGGCTTGTATTTTACACATTTTCACAACAAGGGTAAATAAATATGCATTTTAGACACCTTTCACGTTCCCTGAATACAATATTCGGCGCACACAGATTGGCTTTCTAACACAAGAGTGACTGCATTGCAGACACTGACATAAGCACACACACTCCGATACACACGCATGCATGTACACAAACACACACACGCATACACATGCACACACACACACACACACACACACATACACGCATACACATGCACACACACACGCACACACACACACACATGCACACCCACACACACACACTCCATCCATACTCTCTCTCTCTCTCTCTCTCTCTCACACATATCTGTGTTGTGTTCCCCAGTCACTCTCTCTGTTTATCTCTCTGCTTCTCTCTGTCCTCTCCCTCTGTCACTTCATGCTTCTTTGCCATCCGAAACCGAGGAAAGCACAAGACGGTGGGAACACGGTCATCTCTTGGCAGCAGACGCACACACACACACCGCTACACCCCTACACGCGCTGTCGGAAGCTTCTGGAAAAAGGAGACGCGTTTCCCCTGTCACTTCCCTCACATCTCGTCCTGGAGCTGAGGGACGGGAGACAAGAGCATACCAAGTCCTGCACGTTACAGATGAAGCTTCATACGCCATAACGTGTGTATCGATATCCAAACGTCATCGTCTGCTTTGAATTATGCCCGCTAATATTACTGGAAATACCCAATCGGGCATCGCATGTCAGTGTCTCAGGATCACTAATGTGGCATGTAAGTAAGAGCAGTTTTTTGGGCTCATAATGATCTTCAGCATGTTGTTCCGCTTGTCA
This sequence comes from Anguilla rostrata, assembly GCF_018555375.3. Lineage (NCBI taxonomy): Eukaryota > Metazoa > Chordata > Actinopteri > Anguilliformes > Anguillidae > Anguilla > Anguilla rostrata. The sequence goes on from NC_057934.1 coordinate 67,949,983, forward strand.
GAAGCTCTGAGTCTGCAGCGACGCGGAGGCCCTGATTCTGGCGGGTTTTTTTTTTTTTTTTTTCTTCCCGCACCTGCTCTGAGATCGCTCTTCGCTGAGGCTCGTTCAAAGGTGTGCCACCTGCGCAAGGGACCGGTGTGAGAGAAAGACGAGAGGAGGGGGGGGGGAGTGACAGAGAGAGCATGAGAGACAGCACGAGAGAGAGAGCGGGGAGACGGGGAGACGGGGAGAGAGAAACAGAGAAAGCGTCAGATCCCCCCCCCCCCCCCCCGTCGCCACAGCTGTGCCACGCAGAGGACTGGAGAGTGCTTTGTTGTTTTGCACATGTCTGACTTCACAAGGAGACAGCAGCCATTTGTGTTCTCCAGATGAAAGGTAACATTCATTATCTCACAGGCCCATTTGTATAGATTCCTCAAAGTGAGGTAGCGTGGAGTGGGTTAGTTGGGTGGGATGGGGCGGGGGAGGGGGGGGGCGGGTGGGGTATGCGGAGTGGGGTGTACAAGTCGTAAACAAATTTAATAATTCATGTTGATTCTAATTACGGCGAGGGCGGTGTACGTAAAAAAAAAAGAAACCACCCAACACGCAGCAACTCCCTTTCAGACAAGTTCCTCTCCCTCTACACCCTCTCCTCTCCTCTCTCTTTCACACACTCCTCTTCCTCTCCTCCACCCTTCTCTTCTCTCCCTCACTCCCTCGCTTTCGTGGAGCGGCGGAATTTCGTGCGACGAGCGATCAAAGGGCGGCGGCGGTGGCGGCAGGTGTGCTAACGGCTCTGACTGCCTACGCCGGCGCGGCGCGGCGCGGTGCGGCCCAGCTTGGGCGGGGGGGCGGGGGGTGGGGGGGGGTTAGCGCTGTTTGTGTTTGCGTCAGGAGGAGAAGCCCCCTCTTATTATTTCCGAGGCGCTCCTCCCTCTGAGCGACGGCTCAGCGGAGACGGGTCCGCTCCTCGCTCGACCCGCCGCCGTGCTCCCGTCCGTTTTTTTATTTATTTTCCGAACGCAGCAGCAACGCATCGCCGCCGACTTTCTGACAAATTAAAAAGGCTGGCTCGAGACGCGCGACGCAGCGAGGGGACAGAAATGCTTTGAGCCCGCGCCGCTGGGTTTGATATCCGTTAAGACGCGGCGGTCGTGATTGGACGAGGAAAACGACCCGCGGAGCGACGGCGTGAGACGCGTGATTGGCGACGGCGAGGCTTCGTTCTGGGGCGGGCGGGCGGGCGAGTTACATCGCGAAGAGCTTGGGGGTGATTGGGGCGCGCGTGCACTAAAAAAAACTCCCCCCTGGCATTGCTGCCCATTTGTGTCACTTGGACATCAGTTCCGTGGACCACAAGAACACAACGAGCGCAAGATCAATGCGATAGTATAACTTTTGGGGCACTTCTCAGAATTAATCCGTATCAAAGTCAGTCAGTCACAGTGGCTTATTTTAAAAACTGCACGTTTACCTTTGAACTTCAAGGTATCGACATTTTTTAAATTTATGAAATTGATCCATACCTGCTGATCCCTGAAATTAAAGGACTTATTTAATATATACATTACACTGAAAGCAGAAGTAAAGATCACACATTTCGGTGTAAGAGCAGGTTCTACTGCCCCCTTGTGTTTCGATCCGGAATAAAGATCTGTTGCGGAATTAAGACACGAAAATGACACACACTCCATTGTGAGCCAAATTGCCTGTGTCAGTTATGGTAAACAGATGAGAAGAAGCCCAAAACTTTGTGCTATTTTTCACGATTCTCCTTTGTGAAAAGATTCTGGTGTCATTCCCCTGTAATTGTAATTCTGTGTTTCACGTGCCTGATCATCCCTTCCCTAGATGTTTCAGTCTCAGCCCGGACCCACAATAAAACACATAAACAACTATTTTTTTAAATAGCCCTTAAGATTGTGTTCTATCATGGGGCCCGTGATTCAGAGTAGCAGAGTAACACGTGAAAAACCTACAACCTACAAGAGAGTAGTCATTGAAACAGAGCAAATGAATAGCTGTATACAACAGTATCGGAAACATTATTACATTAGAGGCATTTAGCAGACGCTCTTATCCAGAGCGACTTACACAACTTTTACATAGCATTTTACATTGTATCCATTTATACAGCCGGATATATACTGAAGCAATGCAGGTGAAGTAGCTTGCTCAAGGGTACAACGGCAGTGTCCTTACCCGGGAATCGAACCTGCTACCTTTCGGTTACAAGCCCGGTTCCTTACCCACTGTGCTACACTCCGTCCTCACCCGTACACCCAGACAGGACGGGCAATCTTTGACCGCAGTGAACCTCGTTTTAATGTACGATCAAACCCCACCTCTGTGACCTGTGGCACGTACGAATATGACCGCTAGCACGTTAAGCACCACGCCCCAAACGGACCGTAGCCGGGGTACTGCGAAGACGTGGAGGCCGTCGTTTCGTCTCTGCCGCAGGGATGCGTCGCGCTTCGGTCTTCAGAGTTCCCGGCAGCTCGGCCCGTTTCAGACCGGTGGAGGAAGCGCAGTCTGGTTGTTGTGGTGGAGCTCAGCGCCAGGACGTCAGCTGTCCTCGTTTATAGCCCGAAACCTTCAAAGCGAAGAAAAAAGTAAAAAAATAAAATACGTGTCAGACGCACTGTAAATCAAGAATGACGCCTTACGATATTATTATTATTAAGAGGAAATTTCCATTTAACTTAATCAGTGCCTTTTGTTTTCTCTCTCTCTTTCTGCGGCTGGCCGTGTGTGCGGTCTTAATGTTTAACACTATATTTTACTTTAACCGAAACTGAGCTCTGGCTACAGCAGTAACTCCGACACGAAATTGGCCATTGAAGAGCGAAACACAGTCATGATGAAACTGACAGTTAAACACTGCCTTTCTTTGTTTTTTGTTTTGTTTCTTTCAGCAGGTGCCTCGATGAGCTTCATTGTTGGAGTTTGAAAGACGAGTGTGTGTGGGAGAGCGAGGTCGGGAGTGAGGCAGACGAGCGTGTGAGTTAGGGTGTAGGGTCCTGTCACTGCCATCGTGCTGCTGGGACACCCCGCGGGGTGGGGGGGGTCACAGTACTGCGGGTCCCAGCCGGTCAGGGAGGGCTGTCAGCGTTTTGGGGGGGGGGGGGGGGGGGTTCGGGTGGGGCTCAGGGGGGGCTGACAGGTGGGTACCAGGTCCTGCAGTGTGTGAACCGGGGTCACGCTCCAGCTGTCTCTGGCCCTGCCCCTTTCCTCCTTAGCCCCTCCCCTGCCCCCCCCCCCCCCCCGCCCGTCGTCTGTGCTCCCCAGCCCCATCCGCGGCCTCCAAGCCAGAAATGCTTTGAGCCCCGCCGCGTCCCGCATAAATACATAAATCTGGGGAATAAATAAACAGACGTCCGCACGGCAGACCTTTCATCTCTCCGAGGATCACGGGATGGAACTGGAACGGGTCACGCTCGGCGTTCGCGAATGGCGTTCAGAGACGAGGCTCCGCCTCTCGCGCTCGTTCAGAAGCGCAAAGCGTTGCGAAATTATAGATAGCCCTCGCAATCGTGCGACCACGACGACCGCTTTGTGTCGACGCGTTATTGCGACATCCTACAATATGTGTCGCGTGGGGCCTGCTGCATCTTCGTCCAGATGGTTTGCAGTAACTGTTCTCTCCTTCGTTTTTCCGCACACGAACCCACAGTTATTTCCCCCCCCCCGTGTCAAAGACTTGCATGAGAAATTATACTCCACAAAGAGAGGTGAAGTGCTGCATGCATGAGAGGTGATAAAAATCTGCATATAGTCTTAAAGCACCCTAAATGCCAGTTCATGGCAAAACCAAAATAGCTCAAAACAATTATAATAATGGTATGCAATTCTATACACATTAGTTTAAACTGTCGATATCACTGAAGATCTACTGGAAAACTACAAAAAATATTTTTTGAAGGATTAAGGAGACGAAAACACAACATAGCAAAAAAAAAAAAGCCATTTTCTGACAGTTAAATTGGATGTGACTATGACAGAATTCAAAGGCTGTAACAAAAAGAAAAGAGAAAAATAAATCTACATCACAAATGGACAGGTTCCTTTCAACAGACCTCTTCAAAAAAAGCTCCTGTCAGTCTTCTAATGGTGGCCAAGTTCAAAGTAGCACTAGACTCCTACAGCTAGAAAATGGTGGAAGCGTAGCACAGAAATCTGTGTTTGCACTAAGGACACTCCACTCCAGTAAAAAAGTACAGCCCCCCCCGTGCCACCCCCCCCCCCCCACTCTTCAACACACATCCACTCCCATACACACAGTCAGCCGGTTTGTTGTCGATAAATTCTAAAAGATGGTGGAGAAACAAGCCGCCATCTTCTCCACCCTGTCTCGGAGTGCTTGAAAAAGGAGGGAATGCTCAAAAACCGCAGCTCAGGGAGACTGGGGAAGAGCCGGGCTGCTTCCGAACAGAACTCCGGATCCAGAGGGAAGTCTCGCCCTGAAGAAATCTCCCCGCATCAAAGGGGGGTGATTTTTCCACTGTGGCACTTCCACAAGTTCTAAATGTTTAACTTTCTGATATTGGCTCATTAAAGGGCCTTCAAAGTGTCTCATTGATTTAAAGGCACCCATCTACATTTTTAAACACTCTTATGGGTGCTGCGCTCAGCAGTACCGTCTTAATATCTTGCATGTCTTCCTTTTTTTTTTTTTTTTTTTTTTACAGATAATTCCAACTCTTAAGTAGAAGTGTTCACACAATTTCCTTTGCGCATCCACTTTACAATAGCTGCACTTTTGCATGGGGAAGGGGAAATGTGTTTGATCACCTCTGTGTTTTGAGTGGTTGGACTTCGGATGAGCAGTTCAAATCCTGGGAAATGCAAGATTCCACCAGTATTAAATGAGGACATCATTTCACGAGACAGAGTTGAGAGATACTCATCATCATGAACAACGAATGTGTTTTTTTTATCAAACGGTACCATATGTACGGTTTATATATATATATATATAATGCACTATATATAATTAATAGTCAAATGCTCTGTGCACATAAAGCTTAAACTGAAGTAAGGCACAGAGAGAGACTGTGCCACTCAGGCAATAATAGAAAAAAAAATTCTTCAGATCTCTCTGCAAGAAGTACACCTTTGAATCTGAATTTCCTTGCAGAAAAAACTCCTTTGAAATCTAATGCATAAACATTATCTTCAATTTTTTCCCCCACCTAAAGCGTAGGATTCAGAGAGACTTTGGAGAAGTTCCCTTTTTAGACCCCTTCAGTAACTCAAATAAGAAGCGGTCTGGGATTTGGATATTGTTATGTCTCATCAAAGGGAGAGATCTTTAGTGAGCCTCCCCGGTTTGCGCGCCGGGTGCCTGTCAACTCCGAGTCTTTAAGAAACGTCTCTCTCTGCGATTCATGTAATTTGTTTGGGGGGGAAAGAAAAAAAAAATAATAAAAAATCTGAATTTCGAAATTGTGTCCTCTTTGAGGAAAGGTACCTGTTTTCCTGACAGAAAATAAAGCCAAGAGGCAAACATTTAGTTTCACTTTACAAAGGGCAGAAGGCGGGCTTCACTGTATGGTAAAGGGCAGCAGTATTTTGAGCCCTACAAAGCAATTTATTTAAATCTCTTTGTTTTTTTTTGTTTTTTTGCAATAATATTGAATAAATGTGATACCAAAGATAATATTCATATAGTGTCTTTCTTCTAAAAACTTTCTGGTGGAACAAACACGCTCCAAACATTTCCCCTAATTAAATTGGTCCAGTGTAGTAATACTGATTATACCTCCATGGTCAATGCAATTCTCATAGCAGACTTATGCTTGAGCATACACGGCAGCCACAGTATTTATGCGTGATATATTACGCAATGTAAAAAAAAAAAGAAAGAGAGAGTTTAAATCGAAGATCATGATAGATTTGATTAAGTCATTAAGAAGTGAGACTGGAGCCAAAATCAGCACGTAGTTTTTTTTTTTTGCCTCCAGGATGTCAGTTTGAAACTTCTGTCTGAAGCGGTTCCCACACACCACATTAAAAGAGTCGCTTTCTGGTGCAGCTGCACGACTGACACTGGGATATAACCTTTAATTGTTCAGAGACTGGAGACATGCCTGAGATGTGATTTATATGCTACTGGGGCAAAATAAAAAAAGGGTTCTTAATGCCTTTAACATTTTAATCACATGATTCACCACACAGTCACAATCTAGAGAGAAGCCTTTTTTTACTTTTAGTTTACTTTTCTCACCTTATTAATGTGCCAGAATCCCTTTCTTGGACCCCCATCCCCCCCAACACACACACACACACACACACACACACACACACCATTTTTTCTAGTGCACATTTACAAACAACCCAGTTATCGCTATGTCTAGCAACCGTCGCAGACAAGCACACTGACTCATGGGAAATAGTCCCACATTGGGCATGCCCGATACTACCGCTGCAGTACTGCGTCCCCCACTAATCAAAAAGAGAAAGAATCCCCCACCACAGTGCTGCAATAAAATAACTCATTCAGCCACTTTCCCCCCCCCCAAAGCATTACTGGAGCAGTGTTTGTGTGTCGGCCTCCTGTTGCCCTCCCTCCTCTCCCGACCCCCCAATATAACCCCCCCCCCCCCAGTCTCTCCCTCTGCACCTGCTACTGAGTGTAGCTCAGTCCTGGACCCTCGGCGCACCACTCTATAAATCAAACACTTCTGAGAACCCGCCTCCCGCCTGCCGCCCAATACCCTTGCGGCTTTAATATCTTTATTTATGACATCACAATGGGAAAACGTGGACTGTTCCGGGCCATTGACGGTATTAATGAGGGAATGGAGTTCTGCACATATCAAAGGTTTGATGTATAATGAGATGTCTCCATTGCCTAATTCGCTCACGTATGCATGTTTTTGTTTCAGTGAACCGGCGGGAAATGGGAGCAGCGGAGTCACAGGACGTTTGCGTGTTTTTATTTTTATTTTATTTTCACGGCCGCCCCCCCGTTAACGCAGACCCCTTCTTCCAGAACAACACACGCAACAGTCGGTATCTCTCCTTTCATTTCTGCCGCCTCTGAAGACGGTTGGAAGCCTCACGCCGTCCGGTCCCTCTCAGAGTTTTATAGCGCGCCCGCGCTCTCCTGGAGGTTTTACCTCGTCGTGATCGTAGAAACCGCAAAAAATCACAGGGAGTTATAGAAAGATTTTTTTTAAAAGGACGTTCTTTCAAATGCACGTCCTGGCCATCGATGTTGTGAGAATGCCACAGCAGTGGAAACGACTCCAGACGGCCACGGGACGCCTCGCTGCGGGCGAAGACGGAATTTGACGCAGCGCAGAAGAGCAGCAGATTCCTGGCTCCCGGTGGTACTGGGTTTCTCTCTCGGAGTTCACAGGGATCAACCATCCTGTTTTAATATTTTTTAAAAATTCTTTTGCATTCATAAATAGAATTATCCCGGCGACGCATCCTAAAACTGCTGAAGTGCATTCTTTTTCAGAGGCTGTGCCTGACACGGTCCAGTGTGTTTTTGGGTGGGGTTCATCTGGTCCCCCTGTATCCTGGGTGCTGGTGGTGGCTGATATATGACTGGGCCCATTGAAGTCTGCCTAATCCCCCCCCCTACCCCCCCGACAGCCCCTCTCCAGCCACAGATGGAGTCCCAGGCCCTTGATCTTTGTGTAAACCAAGCCCGCGCCCGTCTGAAAAAGGTCACAGGGCTCAGCTCCCTTTTAAACAGATGTCTGTTCCGCCCCCCCCCCACCCCCACCCCCCACCCCGCAGTTCACTCTGGTCCGCGATCACGCGAGTGCACACGCACACGCACACGCACGCACGTATCCCACACGCCCCCTCCAAAGTGCAGCCTGTTCTCTTCCAGAACATTTCTTTGTGTTGGCAAGATCTGTGTGTACAGATGATGAGGAGGGTGGGGGGGTGGGGGCTGGGTGGGAATACTGCAATAGTTCCCTCAACTGACAGGCTCATTATTAGATGTTAGACCAATGCCGGCAAGTTCTCTCATGTTCTTGGGTGGTGATTGAACTGAAACATTTTTTAGCTACGCTTTCTGATGAAAAATTAAGATTCTTGTCGGAATCATTCACCGCAACTGCTTTAATATGGCCTCCCAGAGTAGGCCCTGTAGCCTCACACACATCCCACAGACGAGCCAGCCATGTTGCGAAATTCATCCATTTCATCTTCTTCCTGTCTCCACCGCTCATAACGCTACCTCTGTTTAAATGCTGCCTTTCCTTTTCTTCCACCCTCCGACAGCCATGTTTGTCTCCTGTCTCCTGTCTCCTTCACCCTCCTCCATCTGTGAACCCCCCCCTCCCCCCACCAACCCACCCCCTGTCACTGCCAGAGAGACTCTTTCTTTTGAAGGAAGCATCCAACTGCTGAGCTTGCAGTGTGTCTTTTCTCCTGCAAAGACTGAGAAACAGACAGAGAGAGAGAGAGAGTGAGAGAGAGAGATATGAGGATGACAGGATGACGGGTTGATCAGACCACTGCTCAGAGAGTCCTGTGTTTACCTGTGTTTACCTGTGTTTACTCATTAAAACAGAGGACCCAGACGAGTGTGACCTCGGGGGAAAGAGACCCATCGCAGGCCAGAGAAAGAGATGAGACCTCAGCCTGACAGGGAAGAGCTGAACTGAACCCTGACGGATGCATCAGACGCACACAGCCAGCCTGACCTGCTCTTTCACGGCCTGTGCAGGGGCCCAAGCCGATTGGCCAATGGTGGGCACGCTCAGTGTTGTGTAAACCCCTGCCCATATTAGGCTGCGTTCAGACCAGATCAGGCGACGCGGCGCCTTCCCGCAGGGTCGCGCAGCGGTGTGGGCGTGTCCCTACACGGCCCGTTTGTGTGACGTCATGTTGCGAACTCTAACCCCACGGTCATTAAAACAAGGCTCTTCTTCCCGTTGGGCGTCTTCCGCTCTGATCGCCGGCTCACGCGATTGGCCACCGCAGCGTGACAACTTATGTGATTGGCCACCGCAGCGTGACGTCGGGCTGCATTACGGCAAAAGCTGATTCTGGTTCTACTTCGTCCCGCCCGGCCGTTGCGTTTTTTTTTTCTGCACCCCATGCGTTCCCCACTGCCGCAGCCTAAACGCACTACCCCCATTCAAATGAGTGGGAGGACTGCCGTTTCTCCCACATTGCCTGATCTGGTCCGAATGTGGCCTTAGCCCCGACCTGGGTTCCCCAAGCCTCACACACACACACAAATTAAAGAACAGTGATCACTTCAGCGAAAAAGCCGGCATCTCCTCTTTTTATTTCGTCTTGAAGAGAGGACAATTTTTGCCTGTCATCCTCGCAGCGGGCATCTGCATTCCCATTACAGTTCTTAGCCACATTTCACGCGAAAAAATATTTTCTTCAAAATACCTTGTGTAGTTCCCTGGAAATATTAAGCAGAATGAAAGGAGACATTTGCATACACTTTGCGCTTCATGTGCGGAGGGTTAAGACAGAAACAGCCTCTTTAACACATGAAAGAAAACCCCGATTTGCCTTCACGAGCCACACAGAGATCAGGGACTGGAAAATAAATAGAGATAACAAATGAAACAGACAAGACCAGTATTCGCTTTACAGTGCCCGATGCACTTTGCTGTATATTGTAATATCTCAGCCGCCGCCCTTTCCTGTATTCAAATGCATGCTACTACCTGGAAAAAGAGAGATAATTTTGCAATAGCAGCGCCTTCAGGAAACTTTCACCCCCCATTGATAATTTTTCATTTTGCTGTGTTGAAGTCAAATTTAAACATATTTAAAAGAGATTTTCCTCTACTCCATTGAAAGTGATCTATAATGTCAAAATGAAATGAACTATCTATATATCTTCAGAATTCTATCAAAAACAAAGTCCTGAATATGACTTCATTGATGAGTGTGTTGCCCTCCCCCCCCCTTTGTATTAACAAGCTAAGCTGGACAAGATGTGTTTCATTTTCTTGAGAGAGGTCACATGAAGTTCATTAATGAGACTCACCCGTGTTCATTTTGAATTAACCTGTGACCCATTACACGACAGCAGAATAAACCACCAGCATTTTGGGGTCTCACTGCTGAAACAGAGACTCGGGGCAGTCCTGCTGTCATGTAGAAGTTGTTAGGAGGAGGGAAAAAAGCTGCTTGCAAACCAAGGATGGTGTTGCATGCGCATGTTTTTGCACCATAAATGTGTTAAATCCCTTCTTAGAAAAACGGATGAAGAAATATGTCACTGCAACAAGTTTGAAAGTGTAACAGGGCAAAGTGTGAAAAGCTGAAAGTAGGCAAATGCACTGTGCATCATACCAGCTGGAAGTAGAATTTGTTTACATCATTGCAATGTGAAAGGGTTTTAGGACCTTCTTTTCCTTAAACTGCCACTCAGATCTTCACATTACATTACATCACAGGCATTTAGCAGATGCTCTTATCCAGAGCGACTTACACAACTTTTTACATAGCATTTTTACATTGTATCCATTTATACAGCTGGATATATGCTGAAGCAATGCAGGTTAAGTACCTTGCTCAAGGGTACAACGGCAGTGTCCTTACCCGGGAATCGAACCGGCGACCTTTCGGTTACAAGCCCAGTTCCTTACCCACTGTGCCACACTCCGTTCACGCCTCACAAACTAATGTGGTCTCTGATTTGATCTGCCACGCTCTCTTCTCTCGCCGTGTAATAAAGGGTCACTTTGGAGCCGTAGCGACAGCGGAATGTCCGTCCGCTCCTCACTGAGAGCCCTTTGAAGGTGGGGTCCAGGCTTTCCCCAGTGCTGCGAACTGCTGCCATCGACAGGTGTAATAGCACCACTCACACAAGGCCAATCAGGACCAGGGCCTGCACTGTGTGTATATATATATATAAAGTTCGTTAAGGGGTGATGTTCAGATTTCCCATATGGACAGGGATCTGTGTACATGCTCCATTTGAGTAATGTGTGCACTGACAAACTGTCAGGAATCTGGAAATTCCTTCCCCCCCCCCCCTTTATGGTTCCAACATCACTCCATTGTTTAATAACTTGCCTTTTTCTTGCCTCCAACTTCTCCACCCCCTCCCAAAAAAAAAAACCCCAAAACAAAACAAAAACAAAACAAAAAAACAAAAACAGGATGCTCTCTGTTGCCGTGACACCCACGCAAAGTCACACGAATCAGACGGACTCCGAGGCACTTGAACGGGATTTATTTCGCTGCTGTCATGGGCCCCATCGCACTCAGGGTTTTATGTCTTCGCCCTCTCAAGCGAAAACCATGTTTTGGAAGAAACTTTGCGGGACATATGGATGTAATCATTCGTGATGTCACAGACATGTGACCTTGTCTGTGAGTGGTTGCCAGAGAGAGAGGCAGCTTCTTTGAAGTTCTGGCCACTCTGGAGATACAGTACAGCGATGAATTTTTCTTCCCTTTCATTGTTTTCCTTTTATCCCACACTAATAAAGATCTCAAGAGAGGTCCCATGTAATCGTGTCATTGAAACAGACCGTACTGCTGTGTTCAAGTTGGGCTTTTCTGTTGTGTCTAATGCTGTACAATCTTTTTTATGGGGTTTTTTCAAAGTCAAATAATTTTAAGGCAGAAAAGAAACTCAATATGGAATGGGAAAACTTGAATTCGTGGAATTCACGAGAGATCAAATGACAGGTGGACCACTGAATTATGTAAATGCAATAAAAACCGTTGCACACTGGACCAAAAGACAGAAAGAAGCAAAACACACACACCCACACACACACACACGTACACACATGCACACAATTGAGTCTACCTGAGTCTGTTTTTTTTTTTTCCCCCTCATTCTAAAACACACCTGATCTCAAACGCAACGTAATCAAGTATGACACAAGCTTGTGCACACAAACAGGCCGGGGGACTGTTTGCGTGATTTCCCCCCCGCATTTCCCCCCCCCGCCCACTTCTCCTTTCTAAAGGAAGATAAAGAGGTGATTTGAAGTTCCCTGCGTTTAGTGTGAGTTACCGGGGGAGATTCGGGGCCCCCCCCGGTCGGGAATAACGGGCTGCTTTGTTGGGGCGCAGGTGTGCGCTTGTGCCGGTCGCTGTGCCGGTCGCCGGTTCCTGTAAGGAGACACCTGAGTCAGCACATGGAGGTGAGAGACGGAGATCGGGATGAGATTACACGGGTTAGGGCTTCGTGGAAGGGGCGCTGGCAGAGAGAGAAACGAGAAACGGTGGAGCACATCGCTGGGACCAGGAGCTGAGGGACTCAGGGAGCAGCTAAGGCCCTGGAGCCTCACTGAACATGTGTGTGTGTGTGTGTGTGTGTGTGTGTGTGTGTGGGTGTGTGTGTGTGTGTGTGTGTGTGGGTGTGTGTGTGTGTGTGTGTGTGTGGGTGTGTGTGTGTGTGTGTGTGTGGGTGTGTGTGTGTGTGTGGTGTGTGGTGTGTGTATGTGTGTGGGTGTGTGTGTGTGTTGATGTGTGTGTGTGTGTGTGTGTGTGTGTGTGTGTGTGTGTGTGCATGTGCATGTGTTGTGTGTGTGTGTGTGTGTGTGTGTGTTGTGTGAGGGTGGGTGTGTGTATGTGTGTGCAAGTGCGTATGGTTGTGTGTTGTGTGTGTGCATTTTGTTGTGTGTGTTTGTGTTGGGTGTGTGTGTGTGTGCTGCAATCGTATGCTTGTGTGTGTGTGTGTGTGGCAGTGCTAGCATTTGTAGTGTGTGTGAGTGCAAATGCGTTATGGTTTGTTGTTTCTGTGGAGTGGCGTGTGTGTGTTTGTGTGTGTGTGTGTTGTTTGATCGTTGTTGTTGTTTTGTGTGTGTGTATGTGTTGATGTGTGTGTGCTGAAATCCAGTGAATGTTGTGTGTGTGTGTGCAAGGTGTCTGCTGGATGGACTACCACTCACTGCCCATTATGGTGGTCTCACACAGGTAGGGCTGGTTTGCTCTGTAGGCAGTTCTCAGTCTGGGTGAATTACTGTAAAAGGTTCCCATGCCCAGCGCAGCTTCTAGCCACTCTAACTCCAGTTCATTAGATACCCTGCAGCTTCCCCCAAGAATTTGGCAGGACTAGCTTCATTCCAGCAGCGCAGGGAAGGAAAGGAGATTCACGGTTTTCTCTTGCTCTCCTCCTGGTGGAGTGGCGTAAATGTGTTTTTTTTTGTTTCGTTTTTTTTTTTTTCGGTTTTTGTTTTTGTTGTTGTTGCTGCTGAAATCCAGTAAATCTGGCCCTGGGGGGGAAGATGTGTGCTGGGCCTGGAGACGTGACACACTCACGTCACCTGGATGAACAGGGCGGCAGACGGCGGCGCGTAATTAAAAGCGTCGGGTGTCAGGCGGGGCCGACACGTTTTTTACCGCGCGCTTTCTACCAACATTCCGCCAAACGCCATCGCCATGGCGCTGACAGCGAATCAAATCCCTCCGCGGTGAAACTCACTCTTAATTGTAAAGCGATGCGTGAAATTCGTAAAAAAGCCGCGTCTACAGCTGTTCGGAGGTCACTCCTCCGGTGCCGCGTGCGTGGAGGCTACTGGCTGAGCGCTGCTATCCGCAGGGCAGCTCCACATACATTATGGAAAGTAAATGTGTTTGATAGGGACACTGTTTTAGACTCTGGCATGATTTGGATTCTAATTCTAAAAGTCTAGCTGTATGAATGAGTAAATAACAACAACAACAACAATAACAATTATAATGATAATAACATTAATGATAATAATGATAATGATAATGATAATAATAGCACTGTTGGGTAGCACTGTGGCCTCACAGCTAGAAATTCCTTGGTTGAAATCCCGGCCGGGGTCTTTCTGTGTGGAGTTTGCACGTTCTCCCCGTATCCAGTTTCCTCCCACAGTCCAAAGACATGCAGGTTAGGCTAATTGGTCGGAGCCTGAATTGCCCCTAGGTAGGAGTGTACAAGTTCCCTGCAATGAACTGACAAACTGTCTGGGGTGCATTCCTGCCTCTTTCCAAATGCATGCTGGGATAGGCTCCAGCACCTCTCGTGACCCTGACCAGGTATAAGCGGGTATAGATAATGGATGGATGGATAGATGGATAATAATAATGATGACTATTATGATGATGATGATGATGATGATCATTATCATAATTATCATCATACACTGTATATTTTCTCCATAATAGGTGAAATATTAATCAAAATGTCTCTTGAAAAAATATCAGGCCAAAATACCTTGCCATGACCAATCTTGAAACATGGCATAAATAATGCACATTGAGGACTGAGAAACAGCACAACGCTCAGTAGCATGCCCATGTCATTCTGGCCTTTGATAGATGAGACACCCTCCCTGTCTCATCCCTGGGCAGATAACGGGCCTGAGGTGGCTGCTTCTACCAGGGAGACGTGCCAACCTCACCACAAAGCACCAGAGTCCAGACGAATCACTAAACCAAGTCGGGACCAAAGGACAGCCATCTGCAGGTGGTACACATTCGGTCAGGGAGGTATCCTGGAGGTGTATAATGATTTCTTCTCGAGACTTGTCCATTCACACTGCAGCCCTCGTTTGAAACGTGCCTTTCTTAGAAGAAAAAAAAAAGACACAGGGCAAATGAAATGGCTAACAGGTTGTTTGAAGCCAACAGACAACCCTCCTTCCTTCTCATCCTTGACCCCCATACCCTCCCCCCCCTTTCCCAATTCCCCAATAAAAAGCAACAATCTAAAAAAATTAATAAAAAACAATTGGCTGCCACTAACACGAACCTCAAGTGCCTGGCGCAGTCGATAGTAATTATGAATATTTATTTTCACGTTGCGAGACTTACAAACCAGAATGCAACAGACTGAACTTAAAATAATTTTTAGTGGGTTATGTTCCGAGCATGGCAGAACGCGAGAGACGGGGGGAGAGCTTTCATAATTTCACACGTGTGACGGGAGTGACGGCTCAGAATAGATCAATGGAAGAAGTACAGTGCTTCTGAGGAGGAGCCTTTCAAAAGCCTCCCAGCTCTGAGATTGTTTAAAGCCTTCCCGCTTTTTTTTTTTTTTTTTTTGTTCTTCTCGGTGGAATTTTATTTTTATTTATTTATTTATTTATTTATGTCTTTCTTTCTTTTAAAGGCGCGCTCCGCGCAGCTCAGCGCAGCAGTGCAGAGGTGTGACTGCGGGGACCCTTTCAAACTGAGCTCGCAACCTGGATCAAAGACCCTGCCATGCTGTGACAAGATAAACTGCGGTAAACCCGGGTAAACATGGTGAAAGCGTACGCCCTCAGAATGCTGCAACGTCTCCAGTTCGCCGGAGCGGTAATGTGCCTCTTAGCAGAAACAAGGGGCCTGCGTGCCTGCCAGACCCAGGGAGTTCATACCGTTCACAAATTGCCCATGAACGGATTACCTTGCCAATTAAAACAAATGTTCCTTCTTGCCTGGAGCCTGGGGTTAATCAGTGATTCACTTTTGTCGGGCATCAATTTTAGGTAATGGCACAGTTTAGGCTGAGAGGACGACATCCCGCTCTGTCCCACCCCCTCCCTCCCATCCCCGGCTCAGCCTGTTCCTGTTCTCTGCTTGGAAAGACACTCGACGCAAATGAGTCGTTGTGCAGCTTCAGTTTTTCCCCCCTCAACAAATAATCGAGTCCAAACATTTTCAAAAGACCACGCGGCTTTCAAACCGTTGTTGTGACGGTCTGTAAATTATGAGGCCTTCAGAAACAGTTGATGTTCAAACGTCTCGATTGGATTTCTGAAAAAGAAGAAACGAGTAAAACAGAATGAATTCCAGATGTCTGCATCTTGTTTACTGCTGACTTCGACATCGGTTTCGTAAAACACTTGAGAACACTGAAATGTTTTCCCCGTAACAACAAAACATTTTTCAGTGGAACCTATTCTTTTTAATATGCAGTGTGACTGGAAGTTGTAACTCAGGAAAGTTGGACCAATAACTTCTGGGGCGCATATTTGAAGGCTGTTATTCACTGTTGTTTTTTTTTCATTCTTGTTTTATCTTGATTGCGGGATGCATGAATCTCCTACATGCTCCGCAAACAATACACCTCCCTGAATCCTCCAAGAGGGGATTAACGGGGCTTTCAAAGCGTGATGTCAGTCTACTTCAAAACAACACCAGTGTCTTTCAAAATATTTTCCCATTGCCTGTGACCCATAATAGAAGAAAGAAAAACACACACACACACACACACACACACAATCTTCAAAAGGACAGCCAATACATTGTGAATTTGCCTCTCTCTCTCTCTCTCTAAATAGGCAACAGTAAAATGCACGCTCGCCGTTTTCCAACCTACATCTACTACTCCGTATTACAACCAAAAACCTGCACGTACAGTAACTTGTCGTCGTCGTCGTTGTTGTTTTTTTTTCCACTGAAAGGATATGTTAGAGTGCGCATGTATCCGCTATCAGAGCATACGCGCGTGTTGTGTGGGGCTGTATGTTTATGTTTTTTTTTTTTAAATGTATGTTACTCCATTGTCTGGATCTGGGCTGTGGTCCTCTCTCTCTCTGTTCTCTGGCTTGCTGGATGTGTACGTTGCTGGCGTTGAGGCTGCAGCTAATTAAAGTGCGCGGACTCGGCGGGGGGGGGGGGGGCCGCGGGGGGGGGGGGGGGGGGCACGGCGCACCCCCGACATGATTGATTGGGCCTGTCCCGCCGCTCAGCCGCGCGGTGACAAATAAAGGATTACACCGTCCCGCGGTAACCTTCCCCCCGCCATTGTTCGCCCAGACATCAAAGCACAATGGGACATTTAGCATTTTTAATCAGCTGCTGGGGCCTCGCGTTGGGCGCAGGGGTGCTGGCTGGCTTTCATCTGCGCACCCCCTTCACCTCATTAATCGCCCCCCTCCCCCCCCACCCCCCACCCTGCCCTTCCAAATAAAAATAAAAAAAACAACCAAAACAAAAAAAGCATAAATTAAAAAAATAGGGGGTTTGCAAAGTGACCCGTTCGCGGATATTAAGGAGACCCCCGCCACTCCCTGCCTCCGAATCGCACTCTGTTTTTCACCTCCATTCACCCACCGATCCTCTTTTCATCTTTTCATCCGGGCGTCATGCGCGGAAGGACGGAATATATAAATAGGGCTCAGCCTCTCATACCTTCCCTTCCAGATTCAGGAGGACAAAGATGATGCTAATTTCCATTCATAAAAAAAAAAGATCTTGTGCTAATTACATACGAAGCCCTCCAAAAGGCCAGTCACATCATAGGACAAGCCCTTACCTTAACAGATTCGGGTCGAGAGTTTGAAACAAGCCATAATCAAACAGGATTAGCGATGATTGTTGTCTCCTCGACCGTCCTGAAGGTGATTTGTGAGATGAAGCACCTGAATCTCTCTCTCGCTCTTTGGCAGAGTGAGAGTGAATCCAGTTTCAGCCTCACAATAGCTCAACCTTTGCTTTACCTCACTGTCAGTGACACTTGGGGAATGATTAAAAACTGCACTGCAGGCTGTGTAAAGCTGACTGAGAGCAGATACAGAGCTACCCTGCAAACACAAAGACATAAAAACACAGAACATATGCAGTCGCAGCAGAATGGTACCATGCTAAAATGCTAAAGAACAGAATGCGTGTGCACAGCAGCAGAAAATGTCTGTACCATGCTAAAATGCTAAGAACAGAATGCGTCGAGCAGAATGCTACCATGCTAAAATGCTAAAGAACAGAATGCGGTCGCAGCAGAATGCTACCATGCTAAAATGCTAAAGAACAGAATGCGGTCGCAGCAGAATGCTACCATGCTAAAATGCTAAAGAACAGAATGCGGTCGCAGCAGAATGCTACCATGCTAAAATGCTAAAGAACAGAATGCGAGTCACATGCAGAATGCTAAAAAAATCGTGCGCAATGCTACCATGCTAAATGCTAAAGAACAGAATGCGGTGCAGCGATGCTACTGCAAAATGCTAAACAGATGCGTGCAGCAAATGCTAGAAAGCAAGAACAGAATGTGGTCGCAGCAGAATGCTACCATGCTAAAATGCTAAAGAACAGAATGCGGTCGCAGCAGAATGCTACCATGCTAAAATGCTAAAGAACAGAATGCGGTCGCAGCAGAATGCTACCATGCTAAAATGCTAAAGAACAGAATGCGGTCGCAGCAGAATGCTACCATCCTCAAAACAAGGCTCAGTTCTGAGAGACTCGAACCATCGGCTAATCTAAAATGGCTGACCAGGATCGCGGTCGCACCGTTTGAATGTCTACCTGCCTGACGCTAAAGGCCGAGGGCTCGCAGCAGAATGCTACCATGCTAAAATGCTAAAGAACAGAATGCAGTCGCAGCAGAATGCTACCATGCTAAAATTCTAAAGAACAGAATGCGGTCGCAGCAGAATGCTACCATGCTAAAATGCTAAAGAACAGAATGCGGTCGCAGCAGAATGATACCATGCTAAAATGCTAAAGAACAGAATGCGGTCGCAGCAGAATGATACCATGCTAAAATGCTAAAGAACAGAATGCGGTCGCAGCAGAATGCTACCATGCTAAAATGCTAAAGAACAGAATGTGGTCGCAGCAGAATGATACCATGCTAAAATGCTAAAGAACAGAATGTGGTCGCAGCAGAATGCTACCGTGCTCCTGCAAAACAGGCTCAGTTCTGAGGGACTCCGAACTCATCCGGCCTAATCTCTAAAATGGCTGACCGCGCATCGCTGGGCCACCGTTTGAAAAGTCTTCTCCCCTGACGCCGGTAAAGGCCCGAGGGCTCGCGAGGCTGGGGCTGTGAGGTGGATCAGCGATATGGGGACGAGGGGCCCAGCGAGGGAGCGGCTGGATCATTCGGCTTTCCGCTCCTCCGCTCCTCCTCACCTTTCTGATCGCCGGTGGCAAAGCCTAGCCCCCCCCCTGCCTCCCGTGCCCCGCCCATTCAAGCAGCATGTGTCGCTACTCTATCTCTCTTTCATCTCAGGAAGACAGGGCCACAGGCCCCCGGGGGCCTCCCTTATCCCCCCCCCCTTACCTCCCTCCCCCCACCCCCGTCACCCCCCCCCCCCCCCAACCCTGCACACGCACCCTCTGACTCCCTGGCCTCCAGGTTTCAGCCCAGCTCCAGCACACAAGTTCATGTAAACCACACAAGTTCACACAAGCAGAACTGACTCATGGAGCTGATCCAGAATTTACACTGAACAACAACACAGCCCTGCTGTTACTTAGTAAGTGTGATAACCCCAGGATTGAACCAAAATTCAATTTTGGGAAAGGGACAATGGATGTGTCGGGGCACTATCTATGTACTCAACAGCACAGCTGAAAACATCAAAAACTATTTTTAAAAATTACAATCATTATGACACCTGTCATCATTATGATTGTGATTATTACAACAAGTACTGTTAATGACAAAAAATAATAAATGAATATTAATCAACAAATGAATGAGTATATCAAAAATTCTGTATATGGGATAGTCTTGGAAAGGTGTGGATGAACAACATTCAACATTTTAGGTACACAGTGTTTATCTCTGCCTATGATATTTTTTTTCAGGGTATATCTGGATATCTGTTCCACAAGCAATGTGACAGACACATAAAAAAGCTTTTTAAAAAAAACTCAGTCTAACCCTAAACTTTACAATAAGGAAATGGAGGACGGAGCGCTCTGGTGAAGTGGCTGCATTCACGCATCGATTGGTGTGTGACTAGTGTGGGACGCCCACTCGATTTCACCAGCCCCTCTTTCTGTGAGGGAAGGGCCTTACCCACGCCACCAGGCAGAGCTAGATAGCGCTAGAACGACAGGGCGCTACTTGTCATAGCTGAAATAACCAATTGACATGGATCACCATTACAGGAATGAATACAGGAGGGTGATTGTCTGCCACTCTCGCCATAGAAGGGGAAGCAAAGGGGGGGGGGGGGGGACAATAGTAAGGAGATTAGTCTAAAGAAGTTGTTCTGAACTTCATATGAGTACAGTGTGGAAGTAAAAAAAAAAAAAGAAAAAGAAAAGAAAAAAAAGAGATGTGAAAAAAAGGATGGTGAAACCACTGGCATTTTTGCACAGGAATGTATGATAATTGCAGCCATATGGTGAGGGGTTGGGGGGGGGGGTCTCTTGTTAAAAGTGTGATGGAATGAGCTCCTCGGCTCACAACAATGCTGTTGTTCTCCTCTCACATTTCCCTGGGGGCTGGGCGGGGGGGGCAGGGTGCTGGCTAAACACCCCCCCCTCCAACTTTGCCACTCTGGGTTCCCTGCAGACAGACAGAGGACTGATAGAGGACACCCCTGGACTCCCCATTCTGCAGTATCAGCAGTTGGGGCCTTCAGGAATTTTTTTGTGAAAATGTGTGACACTCTTATGATCATAATGTGTTATTCTCACAGAAGATGTGGTAACCAAAGGTTAAATGAGCCAGTTTTTATGTCTCTTTTTGAACTTGTTAAAAGAATGACATGTTTTCTTGTAACTCATAACTTCCTTAAATTTTCAAAGCTGGTGTTTTTCTATAATCATATTTCTGAGAGGTTTCTTACCAAGGCATGACATTCTTAGACACTCACACCTAACAGAATTCATTCATTCATTCGATATCCAAGGCAACACATCGGGTCACACAGTCAGACAGTACTGTGCATGCAGACACACAATGCAGCTGAACCATGTGCAGAGAAGTGTCCTGTGAACAGAACAAAATCATTCTTTACCATATCTATTATCTTAAATTAAAATATAATTGCACAGCTTGAACATTCAATTGCCATTATATTATAAAATAGCATGGTTTTATTGTCAAAATGTAACTAGAATTGCCCATCATTTCAGAAGGGCACAAGTAATCAAAAATGAACATTCTTGCACATCTGCCTTAAAATTCACAAGTGCAACTCTATTGAGCAATACTATCATTGACAGTGGGTGATGGAGGCTACTGAATATATATATTATATATATATATATATATATATATATATATATATTCCATTAGGTTAAGAGACAACAATTTGATGACCAGAATGTGATTTACTAGATAAGCAACTAACCAGAAGGGATATTCTGAAATGCTTACACCAGACGTTAACCGCAGCCTTTAGAAATCTTTTAGGCCGAAATGAGCCAAGGCGTTAAAAACAACGATCAAACAAACAAAGGCAGACGTTGCCGCGGTTTCTGATCGTTCCTTGTGTACTTCGCTCATCTGCATCATCATCATCAGCGCGGCACGAAAAATGATCAAATATGGACGGGCTAAATAATAGATCAGTATCATGCTGTTACCGACATTGTTTTGATGTGATGTCTGCGAGGGGATGTGCCTTGCAGCTTAAATAACGTCTGCTGTTCGTCTGCGGTGGAGTCGATTCGCGCCCCCGTTCGCTGTCTCCCACTGGCTGAACCGCCTCGTCTTCCAGGACAAGGCAAAAATGGCGGGATGGAGAACATCAGTCGGAATAGATGAAAGGGTCACACTTATTCACGGGTAAAGATGAAGCTGATGGAAATCTGTAACCCCACTGCCCTCCCCTGCAAACAACGCCCCATCCCACCGATTTCATTTCGAAAGATACAGTTCATTAAGGACCAGTGGAAGAGATAGGCAAAGTAAAAAGGAAGGAGAAGAAGAGGATGATGATGAGGCACATGAATACAAAGAAGAAGAAGAAGAAAGAGAATGTGGAAAAGAAACAAACTCAATTCATTATCACCAATCTGGTTATCTCACTTTCATGTGTCACTTCTGTACACAATATACCTCTATCATTTATGACTTTTAGCAAATGCACGATGGTGAAGGATTACGTTCATCAGAGGACGCCTTTGAAAGAGATATGCTAATTTACCAAAGGAGCAAGAACAACATCAAATGTGTGCCTGCGAATAGCCAGGGGACTTTCAAGTCTTAATATCCCTCAGAAGTGCTTTATCTCCTCCACCACAACCTGCATTCACAGCATAAACAGGAAAAGAGGCAGTTGCCGCATCAAAGCTGTGGCGGTCCGCGGGAGTCGTTTCAGATCGGGTTTAATATGGGTTATCTGCAGCATGCTAATAAAACAATAGCGCGTTGTGTGTGTGTGTATGTGTCAGCGTGTGTGTGTGTTTGTGTTAGTGTGTGTGTGTGTGCGTGAGAGAGTGAGCGTACGGAGAACAAGCGCGCGTCTGTGGAAGAGCGTTGTTTTTCAACCTCCCTTCCTCTTCCTCCTTTTTGTCTGCAGTTTCTTCGTCTTCGCCCTCCTTCCTTAAGAATCATTTGATAGCCGTTTTAAGTTCCCCATCAAAGAGGCTGGGAAGCAGCGCGCAGCCGGCTGAGTCTGACTCCTGCTCTCCCTGCCTCTCCCAAAAGCCTGTGCAGCAAATCAGAGCCGGGTGGCAGCCGTTTGATAGTCTGATAGTCATTTGTTTTGATCTGTCGGCCCTTTGTCTTCTGTTTGGGTCTGAAACAACGGAAGATTAGAATGAGAAAAGAAAATGGGGGGAAAAGCAGAAAGAGAACTAGCCTTTTTCTTCTTTTTTTGGGTTTTCGTTTCCCAATCTTGCGTGCCTGCACCTCAAACGTCCTCGCAGAGCTTTTTTAACAGAGCAGAAAGTCTTTGTTTCTTCGGATGAGAGCCTTGATCCAGGGGCCAAGTCTCACGGATTAATGGTGCCACACTTTTTTTCGGAGCGAGGGAAGAGGACAGCGAGTATATATCTGCAAACACCCTTAAATAGGCCAAGGATTTGCAAAAAAAAAAAAAGAAGAAGAAGAAGGAAACTTCTGATTTATAGAACTTGAGGAATAGGAATGTATAAGGTTTCAGTGCCAGTACTGTACGTGTAGAACACAATATTCTGATTTTATCCAATTGAACCTTTTTTTTTAGCCAATGTGTCTTCGGTGTGAAAACAAATAAAAGAGTACGGACAGTTCATGAACACACACACACACACACACACACACAAAAAGGACACACACCCATTTGCACACGCGCCCCCGCGTGCACACACACACACACACACACACACACACACACACACACACACCCATACGTACACACATGCACACACACACACACACACACGTACACACATGCACACACGCACACACAAACACACACAAGCACACGTACACACACACACGCACGCACACACCCACACACACGCGCACACATGCACACACACACACACACACACAACCCTGAGCCCCCGTGGGGGTCCTCCAACACGACACTTTCACAGTCATGCAGGAAACATGAATGAGAATCAAGCAAGACACACCATTCACTAATAAGGAAAATGTTACTTGTCGCAACTTGTCAATTAGTCAGTTTGCATAGCAATAACATAACATAACAAAAAAACACCAGTTCTATGCATGTCTGCCATAATGATCAAGCAATTTAAACCTTCCCTGTGGTACTAAAGTCAATCACGTTTTTGTTTTCAAACATCAAAAGTGTGTATAACTCCAGTCTTTACAAATGGCGACATGAGGGAAAAGTCAGTCTCTATAAAAAATTACATCCTGCCAGTTAGAATTTATTTATTTCACAATTAAAACTTGTTTGATGGTAAACCAGATATTGACTGATATGCCGTTATTACAGTTTCCCACTACTGATAAAAAATATTTCTGTGTTTCAAAGGCTTCAATCATATATTTTTCTTTACAAAATTGCTCAGTTTTGTATCCACAGACCTTGTGTCGCTGAATTTAAAGTATAGTGTTTCCTAAAAATGTATAAATGTTTTCTGCACATCATGAGAACTTTGAGTGCAATATGCTGTTTTAACTTAATTACTTTTGCGCACAGCTCATAGATCAAGTCTGTGTTGTGATCACATACAGCATGAGTAGCCATAGTGGTATACGTGGAACATGCCGTTACCAGAAATATACATTTGGTGGTCATAGAAAGCATTAGTAACATTAGTATTGAAATGTAGATTTTGTCAGTACTACATTCAGTACTGATTCATCCATCCATCCATTATCTAACCCACTTTTTCCAGGCCAAGGTAGTGAGGGGTGTTAGAGCCAGTCCCAGCATGCATTGGGTGAGAGGCAGGAATACATCCTGGACAGGATGCCATCACAGGGCATGCACAATCTTCATTCAAACAGTCATACCCAGGAGCAATTTAGACTCTCTATCACTCTCCCTAGCCAATGTGCTGATACAAATGCACAGGCACATGCACACACAGCTGTGGGTTCAAATAAGCACTCATAGACACACACCAGTCCAGCGGGATGGACCAAATAGTTCTAATTTCACATTGAAGAGACAGAGGTGGGGTGGGGGGGGGGGGTGGAGGAGGGGGGGGGGGGGACGAGAACTGCCTCCAGTGGTCCAGCGCTTCTTCCGCCTTGGTGGTGGAATGGGGGAGAATGCTAATACCCGCCATCTTTGATCCCCTGCGTAAGCATTCGGAAGGGTGCTGCATCTTTGATTTGAGCGTTTTTTAATGTTTCCTGCGTATAGGCGTGGCCGAAGAAGGCTGCCAGGCGTTTTTCGGGTTTCTCTCTGTACCTCAACTGCCATCAGCCGCATTGAGGTGTCATTGCAGGCATGGCTGCCCCCCCCCCACCCACCCCCCACCCCCCTCCCCCTCCCCCCCATGGTGTGAAGACCTCCAGGCTGATTTAACTCTCACTAAAAAAAGCACAATAAAAAAAAAGAGAGGAAATGTGGAGAGGCCTGTGCTCTGTGCAGCCTGCACTGCTCTGCACAGCATCCTGCCTGGCAGCCGTCGCAGAGCAGCAGAAGACACACAGAGCCGGCTTTATGGCCCGCGCCCTGCTGAAGAAACATTTGAGACGAGGCGAAAGGGACAAGAAAGGGAACCACAGAAAGGGAAGAGTGGCGGGGTAGAAGGGGGCCTGGTCCGGGCGTCTTCAATAAGATGGGGGGGGGACGGAATCAGATAAAGAAATGACTGTATCTGTATTTTTTTTAAAAAGCACCCCGTCAGTACTGAGGCTCAGGACATTTTTTTCTCTCTCTCTATCCCCCCCCCCTCCCCGCCCCCCCTTGTTCGTTTTATCTCCCTGTAAAATAATGAAAGAGAGCGAGCTCGCAAGCGCTCCTCCATTGATGTTAGAATACACAACCGGGCAGATTCAGAACGCTGTCTGGGATCAAAGGGAACGGCTCTCATTCCAACGAAAATTACAGCGGAGAGAGGAGGGAGCCAGGGTGCAGAGCTCATTTACTAAGACTGTGAGGCAAATAGCGGTTAGAGAAAGGCCGGTAAGTAAGCATTAAATGGAAATGCCTCCGATTCCTTCGGATTAGGATAAGAACCTTTTCTTGCAAGGGTGGCTAATAATATTCATTTAAAATACATAAATGGGAAATGAATCGGGCCGGAGAGAGGGTGATTGCACATATTTATTTAAGGCCGCGTGAATTAAAGAATAAGATCTTCGCGAATGCTTAGAGGAGCGTGGACTCTCCATTCTTCGTTCTTTGAAGTCCCCGAGACTGGAAAATTAAACTCTTAACAAAATACTTACAGCCGTAAAGTCAAGAATCAGGCGCCTGTGAAAAGTCGCGCTCCTCGGAGCTCCTGAGACGATGGCAGCTGGGTTTCGAGAGACAGAACACGCAATGTCTGTGGTGAATAATACCAGTTCCCCACACAAAGCACGCCACCTTACTTAATAATACACTTAATTGAATTTATATAGTTAAATTGATGATTTCTAGTTCATGTTACATATTGTATTTTTATAGGGTAATTAAAGACATGCCAATACAGGGCATCGCGCACTTTGTGTGGTGGGCTACGGGGCCAACTGTCACAAGAAACCCCTGGTTTCGAATAAACCAACCAAAACAAACACCCAGGGACTGCTGCTGGGACCCTTTGAATTGGCCATTAGAGGGTCAGCGGTGTTACAGGTCACGGGCTTTTTCCTCTGGTTGCCCGGACGATCTAAAAAAGAATAACAAACGGCGGAGGGGCCGCGAGCACTGCTACAGACCAGTTGGCGGAAAAGCTCCTCAATCTGACCCGCCGCCGATCGTCGTCCATTCGGGCGCGGTCAAAACGACACGTAAGATTCGAAATGACGCAGCGTTCTCACAGGTTATTTGCTACAAGACCTGAACCAATATCAGGCCTTTTAACAAAATTATTGTCTTGAACAAAAATAAAAATAAATAAATGGCAATAGACCTAGTTCGTGAATCCTGTGTGTGTGTGTGTGCGTGTGCGCGTGTGTGTGTAAAGAGAAGAATAAAGAGTTTGCGAGGCCTTTTTTAATGACTAAAGTTTCATGTGGCAGTTCAGCCAGGCTCTTGCAGATTTAGATTAAGTGACGGAACTCCAGTGGTTTCTATAGCTACTGTAGAGAGTTCAAAGGAGGCCATCTTTCCCGGGCATGAGAGAAGGAAGACCCAATCACAGAGGGCGAGAGCAAAGATGACCCCTGGGTTACAAAAAAGTCAGACACATGCCCCCCCCTACCCCCCTCGCCCCCTCCCCCCCCACCCCTCATTCCTCGCCCCCTATGGAGACCTCTGTTCATGGATCTGGTGCTGGCTGGGCCCCAGACACCATGGCCACAGTCACAGAGACACGCCAATCTTTGTATCAGGGCTATATTAGCCCATTTTCTTAAAGAGAAGCCTTTGAAGTGACACCAAAGTCGGGCGCAAGAATCTCTCATCTGAGGTCTTTTTTTAAACCGGCGGTGTCGACATTTCAGACTGCTTTCGTTTTTTTTTTTTTTTAATGCTGGGTCTTTGATTTTTTTTTTTTTAACGCTAATTTTAACATCTTCAAGGAGAAGCAAAGCCCCATCGTTCGGGCTCTTTTGTCTAGAATCTTCTCCGACTCTCTTCCCCTTTTTGCCATTCGCTGGGCTTTTAAAATGGAGAAAAGACAGTTTGCTGCAGAAACTTATTTATGATGTTTTACGTTCAATCAAATATTATACATTTTAAAGATTTTAATTTTTTTTTTTGTTTTTTTTTGTTTACCAGGTTTCATTTGCTCCCTGGACGTCTTGTGAGCTTTTTTTTAACTGTCTCATACTGTTATGTATAATTTATTACTGCATGGAAGAGAGTCAGACTGGAACCACACGTGTAAAGAATGCAGGACTGTTTCACGTGCGAGGTGCTCTGTGAGCCCGTGGGAAGGGATCTGTGGATCAGACAGGAACGCGTCTCAGTCGCTGGCTTCCCTGCGGCCCGGGAGAGCGAACGGACGCGTGATGCGCGCCGTTTTTTTCCTTCCCCAAAAACAACTTCAGCGCAAACCACGCCCCAACGCAGTTGCGTTGGTCGACACACGTGCAGCGGCTGTGCTGTGTTGTCGACTGCTTTAATACACGCGGATTAAATGTAATATGAATCTAAATGCACATTTTGCAGGATCCATGCCGTGGCGTGTCGTTTGCAGCAAATCTAATCGACAAGACTCGAATGAATAGTAGCCAGCCAGCATGCGTTTAAGCTACAGATGCAGTAACTTGAAAAGGCCAAACTGTAAGCGCTAAACTGTACATAGTGCAGTAAATTGAAAAGACCAAACTTGTAAGCGCAAACAAGAATGCAGCGAACATTACTTTACGGTTTGCTCAAAGTCCAATCATGCAGTAGACTGAAAAGAGCAAATTGTAAGCACAAACTGTAAGCAGTGTTAAAAGTGAGGTGTCATATTTTCCTGTTTCCAGGTTATTTGAGCACCACGTGCAATAAGGAATAAGGAAACAGGCACAGAATGCCCTGACACAACATTCTGAACTGAAACTAGATATTTGGGGGCAGTGTCTCTCTTAGCTTTAAAAGTGAGCTTTATTTTGGAGGACACACCTCACATCTTAAAGAGAAAAAAGCAAAAGCTTTCCATGATAATGCCACGGTTTTTGGAAAAGCTTTTTTTCCCTGTTCAGGTAGCTTGCCACTGCACGTGCCAAGTGCTAGCCAAATTGTAGCCAGTGGGAAAGACCCTTTGGCCTGGTTGGCAGTGTCTAATAGCAATGGCTGAAATATAAGAGAATTATATTAGTATACTGCTCATGGTTGCATTGATATTTTGAGACGTTGTCTCTCAGGAACAAAATTAAAACAACAGTAAGTACATAAATGAGTCCAAGATGAGCATCAATGAACTGTTACGTTTTGACTGTGTTTAACGTAAAGATACGTTATTCATAAAGCATATTATGATTGTTGCTTTGATGGTAAGTCAAGACTTAGTCATTCACCCGAGTATGAAAATGACATAGAACACAGTTCAACAAAACGCATTGTAAAAGTAACGTATGTGAGCTGTGAGATCAAAGACATAATTGGAATATGCCAATACAATTCTTACAAAGGTCACCTGTCTTCTGCCTCTAAATGACGTCTATAGAGTCCAAAACACATTCAGGATGTTACTGTACATTGAAAGACATTTTTTTTGCTTTTGTGCACGCATGACATTCCAGGGTAATCCGTCTTTTTCAAACTATTTCAAAGTTTCTCACAGCCACACCAAAACGCACCAAAGCAAGTAAAACACAAAGAGCACTCAGACAGGAAGCTCCCACCAAGGGCTAATAACAGGAACACTCCCAAAAATGCCCCCACAATGATAAAAGAGAGAACGCTGGACACTGAGACACACGGCCACTTGAAAGAACTGTAAATCTCCATAGCGCACGGCTTGAAAATACATAACATCTGCCAAATTTTTCGAATGACAAACAACTTTCCTACGAGTTCTACGCTGTTGTGTTGACTCGCATCGATTGCTTTATGACATTTTAAGTGGCTTAGCAGATACCCAAGGATTGGCCTACAATGTCCGTGTTTAAAACGTCTTACACGCAGAACTGCACCTGCGATCTACATTACATTACATTACAGGCATTTAGCAAACGCTCTTATCCAGAGCGACGTACAACAAGTGCATTAGTTCAAGATGCAGAGCTGCAAAAGAAACACACTAGAGTTAAGTAAAGATCGTAGTGCCAGAAGTGACCACAGATCAGGACTCCAACCCTGTAGAGTAACCTACAAACCCAGCTTATCAGCTGAACGAAGCGGCCCCGGCCTCATACGCATAGACCCATACATGTCCAGGACATCGCCATGAGTTTGCCACAGCGTTGAATTGACGCCAAGCAAACCACAGGTTTCCTGCAAGGCTGTTACAGTGTAGCGTGTTAGCCAGGTTATGGTCCCTGTGCCTAAACTGAGGGTATATGCCCTTGTCATTTCTGTTGAATGTAAAGAAATTCAATTATGTTACAAATCAGCTTTCCCTACGTACAGAACTCGCAAGATTGCATTTTTGTCATTGGATTGTTCTAATACTAAACATATTAAAATGTGAAAGTATACTTCCAGTGATTGCTGAAGCTATGTCATGGGTGCAAATGCTTCTTCAGTTCTCCTACAGACACGCCACACTATTTCCCCCCTCCTTTCTTTCCATAATCCATAATCTCTCTCTCTCTCTCCGTCTCTCTCTGTCTCGCTCAGTTTTCTTGCCCCTGCAACCAGTTTGTATCAATGAATCAAACCATCAAACAAAAGTACGCTTCACATCATACCAGGTATAGAAGGCTTCGCAAAAAAGACACCCGTTTCAAGTTCTCACAGGACGTCGGACTCGCACTGATGTTCAAATGGATAGCTCATGGGCAAAAATGTAGCGGGGGAGGGGAGGGGAGGGGAGGGGGGATGTGCTTCTCACCTCTAAACCACATGTCCACATCCTACCAGGGAAGCAGGAGGGGGGGAGGGTGCTGGTTTGAGGCAACAACAAAAAAAGCCCACTTGCTTTCTTCTTCTTCTCCATCTCAGCCTTAGGAATATCAACAAATTTTGAAAAAAAAAAAAAACAAAACAATCCAGAGAGATTATTTTTCAGACGAATATCAGCTTGATCATCTCAGCTATGGTGTGAAAACAGCTACCATAATAGCTTCATTTCCAATAAACGGAGAAGATATTGGGAAGTGTTCAGCGCACCAGCAGCTAAAATCTTCAGTTCCAGCAGGACCAAAAAGATGCCCACCCACATTAGCACTGTGGCCACAGACTGTACGTGTCAACCTCCTAGTCTCACCTAAATTGGTCTCCTGTAACTAAGAACAATGTGATTTAACACAGACGCAGTAAGACTTTGACTAAGGTTTTGGTGAGTGTACTGCAACATGAACCAGTGGGAGAGACATACTGTACCTTTTCAGCTGTCATTCTTTCCTCAGCCAAAGCCCATCTGTTTAAAAAAGGAACCACACAACTACAGAGAGTTATAGATCACAAATCGGCTACATGCACCAGGGACTGAATAAGAAAAATAAACTGCAGTTCAAACCCTGCACCGATGCCCAATGCTCAAAAGAGATATAGGTAACCACTGTCAAATTATTTTTTAAAAAGGATGAGTTTGATTAATTGCATCAAAAACTCTCTCAAGCTAAAAAAAGTTAATTCCTACAAGGTTTTGTCACTCGCGCCCCTCTCCCCACTCTCATCCGAGCCTAATTTTTCTGTTTTTGTGAGGGGCGGACTTTCGCGGCTCACAAGATCAAAGGCGTACATAAGCTCTTGATAATGTTTACATCAGCTCTCACCCAAGCTGAAAGAGAACACTGATCATTCTTCCTTTCGCTTTTTTTCAGTTCCCATCCTCTTTTCCTCCATCTATCCAGCCCACACCTGTCTGCGCCGTCGACGCGTGACATCAGCGGGGCGACATAGCTCGGGAGGTAAGACCGATTGTCTGGCAGTCGGAGGGTTGCCGGTTCAAACCCCGCCCTGGGCGTGTCGAAGTGTCCTTGAGCAAGACACCTAACTCCTAACTGCTCTGGCGAATGAGAGGCATCAATTGTAAAGCGCTTTGGATAAAAGCGCTATATAAATGCAGTCCATTTACCATTTACCATCAGCCCCTAACGCAAACAGAGAGAGAGAGAGTCCCGGAGGCCCCGCCCACTCAGAGAAAGTGCCTCAGTCCCCGGCCAAGCCTGGATGCCATAAGGATTCAGGGAGATGATAGGGTGGCGGTGTAGTATAATGGGTAAGGAGTTGGTCTTGTCACCTGAAGGTGACAGGTTCAAGTCCCCGCTAGGACACCGCCCGCCTTCAGTATATATCCAGCTGTATAAATGGATGCAATGTAAATGTAAAAATTGTAGAATGTAAAAGACTGTGTAAGTCGCTCTGGATAAGAGCATCTGCTAAATGCCTGTAATGTAATGTAGTGATGATAGTATTCCCAGCCGTGTTGCTGAACCTCTTGTACCAGTGAGATCTCATCTTCCGGTACAGTGTCCCCATCACTTGGATTCCTTTGCCTGGAGGAACAGCAGCCGGCAGACCGGAAGAAGAATTTGCGTGAGCGTACCCTCTTCACCAGCATGCAGTTTTCCGTGGAGCTTGAAGCCCACGATAAAAACCCATAAATATTAATTGAACTTGTCGGCACGAAGAAACTGCTCCATGATTGAAAGCTAACAAATTACCTTGAGCAAAATGCCCTGATTTAAACGAATTAGAAACTAATGAAAAATATACAGTAGAACTGAATAAGCTAACGATGGCTAATGACGTACCTGGGGCAAAAGGAAGGTCCGCCAGAGAGTGCCTCCACTTCCTTTCGCCTGTCATTAACCCCTCCCCTCCCCTCCCAGTCCCTAAAAGTCACACAGAAGAGATTATTAGAGGCCAGAGGTGCGCACAGAGGATTGGAATGTCCCCCCCCGCCAGCACCCAGGGGGCATTCCTCTCGGTCTATCTCCACAGAAGGTGCAGGGCAAGCACTCTCACTGGTGTTGATTTTCATGCGCGGTTTATAATTGCAAACTCAGTGCTTAACGCTGAACTGCCCTGCCCGAAGGCACGCACAATTCTGCACGTATCGGTTTCACTGAGGAAGAGCCCCCCCCCCCACCACACCCCCCTTCAGAGTTCAGCCTTCAGAAGAGGAAGGGTAGGATTTCATTCTCCTGGAGCTGATAAACCATTTTATTCTAATAATTCATAAAAAACTCCCCACACCCAAACAATTGCCAAGCTCAATCTTATCTGAGCTCCAGCATTGTAAAAAAAAAAAAAGAAAAAGAAGACAAATCATAATTTTGTCTCATTCTGTAAAGTATCTGAAGCCCCAGCTTTAAAAATCTGTGATTATTTTAACAGCAGAGTCATATTTTATGATAATTATGAGAACGTATTCCCCCTGCACATTGGAGAGAACAAACACAACAGCTCCACCATAACCCTCCAAACAAGAACCATATGTTTGCACTTTTTGCTCCCCCCCCCTCCCCCTTTTCCATGGGAAACATGTAAATACAAAGATCCAGAAACACATGTGGTTAGTCATGAAGCTGTAAATGCACTTTTCCCCCCCCCCCTCTTCTTCTTCTCCTTACCCTGGGCCCCGACCCCTCACCCAAAAAAACATACCAAGGAGAACAAGAAAGAAGGTACCAACCGAGAGGAAAAACAATGATCTGGGAACCATAGCGTTGGGCAACCACCGTAATTGCTCGTGTGAGAAAACAAAAAAAAGGGAGGAGGGGAGGCTGGAGACGCTGAGACAGAGCCGACTGCTGCAGCCTGCGATTCGGGGGGGAAAGATTTCCTCACAACGCTCGCTCCATTGCCCAAAGCGAAGAGCCTGCCGTGAGCAAGTTGCCGCGCGGGACGCGTAAGACAAACAACGGAACAACAATGAAGTTCGGTCTTTAAAGGAGGGACGGGCTTTTCGCAGCGGTCGGCTCTCCCGCGTGGAAAAATCCCCACCGAGGCCGACCTTCGTGCCTGTGGCCCCGGTGTCCCTGCGTGCCCTCTGCTGATGCATCAGGGCCACGTGCGGTCACGCGTGCGTGCCTTTGCACCCCAGTGTCTGCTCACAGTCAGGCCTCCTAATCATTAACGGGCTTCGTGAGGCATTATTATTCGTTTCTTCACGCACGTATTTATTTATTTTTCCTCTCCCAGTGAGGCAGCATCTTCTTCGGTGTTATCTGAAACAGCTTGCAGCTGGACCGCGTATAGCTGTGTTCTGCTAGGCCTTGGCTTTCTGTGATGAGCAGCGATGGTTTAGTCCTGCAAGTCACTGAGGGAAACATCTGCAGTGGTCTCTTATCTGATGTGAAGAGTCTCTGATGAAGGCCAAGGTGAAGTTTACTAATAATCACACATTTAATTCTCTTTCCCATGTAACCCATTATTTTTATTTCGTCTTTTGATAATCTGAGACCAGTCCGGTCTGGCTTGTCATTAGTGTTAAATGCAAGGTTCTAAAGATGCCAACGGTGTCTAATGAAGTGTTGAATTGGTTTCAGTGTGCGCCTCTAAGTCAAGGGTCCTCAATCATGTCCAGTAAGGGCCGATGTGGGTGCAGGCTTTTATTCCAACCAAGTAGGAACACCCCCGACTCTACTTATCAAGGTCCTTAGCAAAGACTCTAGGGGTTGATTAGTAGAATCAGGTGTGAAACTGCTTGGTTGGATTGAAAGCCTGCTCCCACACCGGCCCTTTCTAGACAAGATTGAGGATCCCTGCTCTAAAGCCGCGTTTCCACCAAAATTACCCGGAACTTTCAGTCCCAGGAACTACTTTACCAGGAACTAAAAGGTTCCTTCAGCCAATGGTTGTCTGCGTTTCCACCGGGGTCTAAAGTACCGCGAAGATTAGGCAAATTAGCCCACTGACGTTGTCGTCGGTCCATCTGTCATATGATTTCTTCTGTAACCCCATACTATCACCGAAGTAGCCTACATTATTTTCTAATAACCGGGACAGCCCGGAGGGGTTTATTCCACTTATATACAACGGGTTACCAACAATGACTATATATGGTTAGTTTTGTATTTATTTATTTTCATATATCCTCTCGAACACATTCATTAACAGCAGAAAACATGCACACGTTGTAAACAATTTGCTGTTTTATTACTTTCTCGTCGTCAATTCCATATAGGCTAATCGCAAAATGACAAGAATAGAACGAAAACTCGGACTTGCGTGAAAATGTAAATTAGTAGTGGTACAGCCACCGTTTGCTTTCCTTCGAAGTTACTGCTAGCCGAGCAGCGAAGTGTGCCCTCCAGATGCGAACCATGCACCATAAATGAGTCCATAGTCTTCCTGGTCTTTTCGTGGAATTGAAAAATGGCAGTAAAATTACGGCAGTCTGAAAAAGCTAAAGGGAAGATTACTAGAATTAACCTGTTATTTTACCCGGATAAAAAGTGCGGAAGGTGATTTCCAGTTTCCTTGTACTGTATCACCAATGTTAATTATGCAGAACTACCGCATACCTCACATAACTGTATCAAACGTTTTGAGTCAATTACAACGAAAATCCGGAAGAAAATATTCAGCAACCGAATTAATCCGTTTGAATGTTTTGGTAGCCTACGTAATATGCTGTCCCAGCACGAATGCTTAGCATTTTATAAAACGAATACTAAAGCAAGAAAAGAACAGAAGAGCACACGTTATAATTCCAAGACGTTGACAGGCTATAACCAAAAGTAGGCTACTGCGCCGCATAACATACAAGTTTGATTTGAAGTTATTATGAAAATAAATTGGTTGGTATGGCCGCTGCATATTTTCAAACATGGCGGGTAATGGCGGAAAATAAATACAACACAAATGCTACGAGTACTCGACCAATCAGAAATGTTCAGCGCTGCAAGCTCCACCCAAAAGGTTCCTGTACTTTCGGAAAGTACTACCCCCCGAGCAGGAACGTTTTGGGGGGTAAAACAAAGCCCCCAGAACTAAATTTGGACCCTAGTTCCTGCGGTGGAAACACACTGAGTTCCTCAAAAGGTTCCTAGTTCCGGGGTATAGTTCCTGCGGTGGAAACGCGGCTTATGT
Organism: Anguilla rostrata; assembly: GCF_018555375.3. Lineage (NCBI taxonomy): Eukaryota > Metazoa > Chordata > Actinopteri > Anguilliformes > Anguillidae > Anguilla > Anguilla rostrata. The sequence continues at coordinate 67,984,713 of NC_057934.1, forward strand.
CATCTTGTACACTTTTGGCAGATGCAAGCTCTCTGTCTTAGTCAGGAGTTTTCAAACTCAATTCACGGGGACCCACTGCGTACGTCGCTTTTTGTTCTTAGCATAATTGCAACTTGGAATAGTAATGAGATGTTAATTGCTTTCAATTAGACTCTTTAATGTCTTCTGAAGGATGGTTTGCCCTCTTATGGTCACATTGTGTCAGAAATAGCTGTGCAAGCCATGAATAATGGATATTTCACAATCATATGCTAGAACTTTTAATCAGTCTGATCAACTAATGCTTTCATTTTCTGTAGTGTGCTGTATGACAAATGATGCTGTTGTAGGTTACAGCTGTGACTGATCCAATTAAACTCTGAAAGTCAGTGACGGGGTGACTGACAGGTTCTAATTGCCAAACGTGTGGTTATACGAACATTGAATCTGAACTATTTGCGTAAAAAGAGAGTTCTATGAAACAAATGATAATGAGCTGAAGTTGCATTATGCAGTAGTATGTTAGAAATTAAACGCATGTTTTCAACAACCTAAATCGATCAAGATATTGGCTGCAACAACATGGGTCTGTAGGACCTAGGAGTTTTAAAACCACTGGTCTAAGAAACGGACCTTTCTAAGCATAACAACTGAGTTTCAGACTACAGACAAAACTAATGTCAGTGGACCACAACATTAGTGATTCTGTTACATTCTGCAAAACGACACAGAATACAGGCAAACCCCTTCCCATCTGTAAATACTAGTGCACATTGGGATATGACTATCATGAGATACGTGAAGTGCCTCGTGAAAAGGTCGGCGCCACCTTCGGCATCACGAAGGAATACAGGAAACACAGGTCACGTGACTCTTCCTACGCCACTGGGATTTTTATTCCGGCGGTGCCTGGAAAGGCTCCAGACCAGGAGCGGCCTGACCACAGCTCCACAGCCGTCTGGGGAATCAGCTCTTGTGGGGGCAGAGGCACGCAGGGCACTATATCGGCTTTTTCGAAATGGAAATTCTGCGGGTTTTTTTTTTTTGTGTCGAAATATATACAGGCCCTCCCTCGATCGCCCGAGTCGCAGAAAGAGAGAGAGAAAAAAAAAAAGTCTTGAGGCTCAAAAATGGCAAGCAGGGTGGTTCCCACAGCCACGCCCGTCTGCTCCCTCTCCGCTCTGAAGTCAGCGACTGGTCGCGGCCGACCGCGGCGACCTGATTCGCCACATCACTGGTGGCGACGCTCCCGGCCCCTTTCTGCTCTCCCCTCCCCCGTGTGCCGCCACGGTCGGTTCCGCAGTGTCCTCCTCGTTCGCTGTCGTTTCTGGCGTTCTTGGATCACAACCAGATGTGCAGCTTCAGCCCCCCGGAGACATGAATGTACTACAACGTTCTGAGATCATTTCAGTCGGACCACAACATCCTGCGGCTTTAGCCATTCACAAGGACTGGGCATGCTTTTTTGGGGGAGGAAGTTGAAGCCATTATTTTCATCATAATTATGTATTTGCAAAGAAGGCGCCCTTGCCAATGGTGACTTGCCATGCTAAAACTTACTTAAACCTCCGGATCTCATACGACAATGTTTTGAAACAATGTAGTGCCGGTGAAATATTTTTGTCACATTCCGATTGGCAACATCCACTTTGAACCCAATGACCTTTGTTTTGAATCGCAGTTCTGACAATGTCTCTCGGCATTGGGAACCTCCCAGCAATTGTGTTTCAAACGAAACGCAGCTGTGAATGGAGACATTGAACCGCATTTATTTTGTATCAACACCCTCCCAGATCAGCACGACTACTTTTTATAAAGAATAAAAAGCTATACAAACAGCTCAGCGCGCAGAAAGTTCAGGTGAGCGTCTCGCTGAACAGTTATACCCAAATAAAGCTAGCCGCCTTTTAGAGTGCAAAAAATGGCATTCAAGCATATGCATTCAGTGACCTTTCGTCATAACAGTTTTGAAAATGATATTTTTAACAATATCGTGACCTTTCAATATTCAAAGAGGCATAAAAATCCCTGGCCGGCCGAGCTCAGGCAGAGGTAAGGATGTGTCTTGAAAACCTGTATTGTGGAAAAATGCGCATCCAAAAAACTGGCCCTTTTTTTTTTTTTTTCTTCTCCACCCCCTTTTGAGCACCAGCCGCTCGAGGCAAGAGACGAAACGGATATGGTGACAAGAGCGTTTTCCGTTCGGCCGGGGCGGTATGCAGCCCTTTTGTAGCCTTTAAATATCAGGTTGTCAGATCAATTCGGGCGCTGTGAAGCCAGCACCACTTTCACGACAATGGAGGAGAAACAGAAGCCCTGCGCTGACCACGGGGTCACGTCCCATCTCCGTTTCACTGGGGCTTTTCCCGAAAAAGCGTGTTTACCGCATGAAAAGAACTATTAAATATGTCGCTCACGCTCCCTTCTGTATATATATATATATATATATATATATATATAACTGTGGCCGGAGAGCAATTGTTCATCGTGTTTACAGTGGTTTTCAGTCACAAGCACCGCTCTGGTCGAAGAACACGTCAAGTCAGGACCCCCATTTTGTAAAAACAGACTCTATTTACTGATCGTGCCTCCGGTTGAGACATTAAATGAATATAACAAAAACACATACCTTTATAAACCGCAGAAAATCATTAAACTGTTGACGGTTTGGTGCGTGCGAATGGAAAACAACAAGATTGTTAGGCCGAATGAAATGATCACAAATTAGCCCACCAATGAACAGGAGTTAGCCGCTTCAAGGGTAGCACCAGCTCATGTTCAGTCATGGATTTTTTTGTTGTTACTTTGACTTAACTGGCTTGAATAGCTGTAATACAGCGGGATCATTGTATACAGGTGAGCACACAGGCATAAGGGTGACCATTCCAGTACATTTGTATCCTGAAAAAGATTTATTATGGACCCCAGGTTTTTACAAAAAGCATGTTCAACAGATAGGCCTAATCTGAAGAGAAACAATCCACTAACAGCATATCCGGTGGTCTCGGGTAGTCATGTGAAGAAAATTCTTGTCAGTGAATCCACTTTTGACGCCATAATACAAATAATAACCATCTATAACCAAAACTCTTCGTGGTAGGCTACTCGACGGATTTTTCACCAAACAACTCTATGGTTTCTGTGCGATCTTCCTCTCCAACAACTAAAATGTAACACGACCATAGAAAACCTAACCTTCAGCAGATTCACCCTGAAATATTTACCTTTAATTTGGTTCTCAGTAATTTCTGTCTCAGCCTGGCTGATCCTATTTCGTGCAAGGTTTTTCAGCTAAGGGAGAGGAGCACTTCACGCCTTCAGTGAAACACACTGTAAAAAAAGGATCTCACTGAACTTAACCCTCCCGAAAAGTCACAAGTTACAGTCAAAACAGAAAGCAGAGCGTCTCCCTGCCAGCTCTCGGTAGATAAAAAAAAGTGGTTTTGGACGGGTTTCAGAGGTAATCTGCCGTTAAACCCCCAGTCTGGGACGTTCACACGCAAACGCGGCGCTCCGCCGCGAACGCAGCGAAACACAAAACTAAATTTAGGTTGAGACCAGAGGCGCGGCGGCAAGTAAAGACACGACGCGTTTTTAAGCCCGTCTCCCGTCAATGTTCATTCAAAGGATGCGGTAACAATAGCTCAATCCCTGACACTGACTCACTCACCCCCACCCCACCCCACCCCACCCCACCCCCCCTGTCAGAAGAGCGCCCAGATATACAGTGGGTTGATTTTCAAATACATGTTTCCCTGAAATGAGCCTAACCTACCTATACCCTCCCTCTGCCTCTTCGTTTCTACCCCATGGCCTTCGTTGAAAATAAAAGTAAAGCACAGAGAAGAGCAATGTGAAGTTATCAAGAAGGAATGCTGCTCCCTGTACTTTTCTGCACAATGTAACAGCAACCTGCGAATTAGAAAAACACCCAGATCGATTACGCCTTGAACTGCGCCACCCATTGAGTCGTTACTGTCCGCATACCTCCTTTACAAAGTCATCGGGGAGGAATTAAGAAGGACGCAGTGCAGGACGGTATTGATTCATTATTAATGCCGATTGCCTCAGTCCTGAGTACAGCTGAATGGCATAGTTGTGTTTAAGCATATTCACATATGCGTATGAATCAGTTCATGCTGATCTACACGCTCCAATGGCGTGTTACTGACAGAATGGCCCATGTTGTCTATTGGCTACGTACGCAGCTGACAGTTGGGAACACCAGAAAAAAAAGATTTTAAATTTAATTCAATGAGAGGCATCAATTGTAAAGTGCTTTGGATAAAAGCGCTATATAAATGCAGTCCATTTACCATTTACCATTTAAAAAAACAAAGCTGCTGGACCATTATTTGGTAAATTTGCAAGAGATCATTTGAAAAAGCTTGTTAGCTTTCAGGCATTCTCATTTCTTGGGAAATAGGGGATGGTGGAAACGTTCAGTTAATTTTCTCTACAGAGCAACTGTATCTCAGAATGTCATGCATCTGAACAAAATACATTTCACATCACATTTAAACTTCTACTGCTTGAATACATGAAAAGGTTATAAAGTTGATCATTTAAAAAATAGTGACGTTTTTCTAATAAAATAAAATAAAATGCATTTAAAAATTAAAACATCGGCATCAAACACCACAATGCAGTTCAAAGTGGAGATTTAAAATCCCACATGAGTGTTTATTATTAAATTCTTGGGGCTACCTTTACCCTCAATAAAAAAAATGCGTGGACCTGTGGACCTCTTTACTGGGCAGCTCAAACACTAGCATTAGTCTCTTAATGGCAGCTTCTGAACCACCTTTGCCTTGGCAGAGCCTAAATGGATTAAAATGCAGAAATGGGGAACTGGAAAGGCCCTATAATGGCGCTGATGTCCAGGCTCTGTGGTCTACGAGACCAGCCCTGGTGGCAACAGTTTTTTTTTTTTTGTTTTTTTCATAAACAAAAGTTCAAACAACAAGAGGCACACCACCAGCAGCCAGGCCTCTGTTAAACTCTAAACTTTACATGAAAACTCTCAGATCCCTTTCAACTCATTTTGTTCTGCCGCCCCTCCCGAACATATCTCTTTCTCTCTCTCTCGCTCTCTCTCTCTCTCTGGCAGAGGATCCCAATGTTTATGCATTTTCTGAGATGGCTGGCAGGATTGGGAGAGGGTTTAATTTTTTTTCTTTCTTTCTTTTCTTTTTTTTTTCCCCCCCCTGCAATCTCTTGCCTTCAGAAGCCATTAATGCCCATTCAACATCAACATCAAGGCATAGCTTTGAAGTGTATTCTGGCAACGGCCCCTCTCTTTCTCTTTCTCTCCCTCTTGCTCCCTCCTTTCCCTGCGTCTCTCCTTCTCCGTCTTGCCCTTTTTTTTACGGTTTACTGTACAATCGAATAATTAAATGGATTGCCGAGAAATGATTTTACCTGGCAATTAACTGCATTAGCAAGGACCTGCGCATGAAAAGGCGATTCGAAAAAAAAAAAAAAAACCCGCAGCGAATCTACAAAGGCAACCGGCACAATGGCCCCGCGTCTGCCATGCGAGCTAATGTAGGCTGCCAGCTCTAACAGCCTCACACAGACATGTTTACAATGGCCAGAACCATGCAAAATGCCAATTACTACAACACACAGCGAAATGAATGGGACAGTTAGCACTCTGATTAGACAAACACCACGAAGGGGAGGGGAGGGGGGGGGGGGGGGATCAGTGTTGATTGTTGATACATGTCTCTCACTTGTTTCTGTTTTCTTTTTTTTGTTCAGGGGAAGGTCATGTATCCTGAATTGGTGGGTGAGGGGCAGGGGGTGGGGTGGGGGGGGTGTCTGGTACAGAGCAGTTGACACTCATTAACCAAACCATTAGAAATGTGAGAATAATTTCCCTCATGATTTCCCCATCGAATGAAAGTGAGGCTACGTCGACTTTTTAAATAAAAATGTAAAGTCTGAGTGGTGAAAGGGAGGGTGGGAGGTGCTGGGGTGAAAATGTCTGCCTCCAGTTTCATGATGTCTAATGGCAAGTACACTCTTTATAAGAAGAATAATTACCCAGACCAAGCAGATGTTCGCTGGTAAGCTTGTCAGTAATCACTGTAGTATCCACCGACTTCCCCAGCTCACTCTCGAAAACACAGCAAGGGCTCTGGTGACTAAATTAATGCCGCATTTATTAATTTTAACTGGAGAGCAAATTAAAGCGAGATAATTGAAACAAATATGCCGGAGATTTCTCACCAGGGTCCAGAGTGCTTCATTACTTGTTTGTATTGTCTGTGGGAGGCAAGGCAAGTTTCCAGTGTGTTCTAATCCTCCAATTAGCTAAAACGAAAACCACACAGGCCCCATTTCCCCCCTAATTCGTCCCAGGGCAGTCATAGGGGTAGTACCTGATTCACACGTCCACACAGAAGAAGAAGTGAGGCGGAAAAAATAAAATGTAGGCGTCAAGAGTATTCAGATGTGCGTTCACACACGCAACCAAACCTCTTACCTTCAGGAGATGTCCATCGAGCACTACAGCTTTCTCTCTCTGCGTCCGAGCGAACAGGTTCCCCACGGCTGTGTTCCTTCCTTTAATGAACGAAATGAGAATGGGGGGGGGGGTGGGGCGGAGAACACCCCCTCTCCGTACAGTGTGTCTCGCAACAGACTTGTGCTATCCAAGCAAAGAATTAGGGATTAAACATAGCCTGCTTTTCTCCCCAAACACATCTTAAAATGCCAATAAAGTCCACCCCTGTGCATACCGCCACAGCTCAACCCCCAATTCCTGCATTAATTCACTCATTAAGGCCCTCAGCAGATGCCCTCATTCAGAGCCAATTTAGGCCGCACGTGTTATCAATTACAACAAGCGCACAGCACAAAAACAATCTGGATGATGCAATGCGACATTAACGCAAAACACTTCTGCGTACTATTGGGAATCGCATTAACATTACATTACACTCATGTGTGTTGGAGGATGAGCCAGTGATTCTGCTGCCCTGACCAGTTAGGGAAGGCCAGTTTGTGGGGCCAAGGTTTTAAACTTGAGGTGGGCATTAATGGGCAGCCAGCGAAGTGAGTTTGAAACCTTGGTACTACCTCCACAGGGGTAGTGAAGAGAACAGCTCCACCACGTCCTCAGGTGATCTACAAATCTTACACTATAGCTCTCCTCCGGGTTCATCACCTGAGTGGCCTCTCCACCCTCCTGCAGGGCCTCTCCACCCAGTCGGTGTCTGAACACGCTGGCCCCTCCAGTGGTGGAGTGGACTTCCCGAAGTGGCCAGGAAAGCACAGTCATCGGGCGTCTTCTGACACGGCCTGAAAGGCCAACCTCTTTTCAGTTTGGGTCTTCACCCCCCCCCCCCTCCCCACCCCCATCCTCACCACCAAGACTGATGAGCTTTTGGGACGTAAAGAACGGTAAATGTAAAGGAACAGCCACTGAGGGGTTCATAAGAAATCTGTCAGTATCGTGAAGAAAAATATAGTTACTGTATTTCTAAATTGTGGAGCATACCATCATACTGGAAAGTAAACAGGTAACATAGGTAGTTACCCGTTTACTTTCCCCCTATCTTTCCAGCGTCTGTTCCCACTGTGATCCAATGACCTTTCGCTGTTCATTGTCAATGTCTCCTGGTTGGATCGAACACGCCTTCTCAATACACGGCTCATGAACGTTCACCTGCCAATCCAGTACATTACATTACAGGCATTTAGCAGACGCTCTTATCCAGAGTGACTTACACAACTTTTCACACAGCATCCATTTATGCAGCTGGATATATACTGAAGCAAACCAGGTTAAGCACCTTGCTCAAGGGCACAACGGCAGTGTCCTACCTGGGTATCGAACCGGTGACTTTGGGTTACAAGACCAGCTCCTAACCCATTATACTACACTGCCACCCACTGCCACATAATCCTCCACCTGATGCATTCTTCTGAAAACCCTCCTCATGGGAGCCGCTACCTCTACCGACTCGGTGCTGCACCGTTTAACTGAACCTGTCCACGGTTTCTAAACAGCATTCTGAATGGCATTACACAGCCTGGGCGCTACCATGCCTGTATTACAGAGGACATTTCCTTTCAGCGTGTACACAAAAACACGCTGCAGTTTAAAGTCTCCAACTGAAATCGCTCCCTCAGCCGCAGCGTGCGTATCATGGAAACGGCCAATCCGGGAGCCGGTTTACAACATTCCAGCACATTAGCTGTGCTCACAAGCCACTTCCTGTCCTCGTCGGCCACACCAAGGGCTGCCAAAGACACCGCAAGCACACAACACAGGCGCCAGGAGACACGCAGCTTTCATTTGAAAAATATAAAACTTTAATAAAGGCTACATCTCTTAATAATTACAATAATTATAGTACCAAGTAATCTTTAAATGAAACTCTTTATATAATGCATAATTTACAGTTTAGATAGAACAAAAAATAAAAATAAAATAAAAATAAAATGCCATGGCAAAAAAAAAAAGAAAAACATTTCATAAAACACAAACTAAAAAAAAAAAAAAAAAAAAAAAAAAAAAAAGAGAAAACATGATTACAAGATATTAAAAGCATAAAAATATCTTTTCAACATAAAGCCCTCTGAAAACCAAGGGAATACTCAACCCTGAAGCAGGGTAACACACGGTGTGGAGCCCATGTAGGCACAGGTGCTGTACTAATAAAACACTAGCGATAGTGTATCCTCTTCTGATGTTTACAATGCATAATTACAATATGTACAGGAGCTCTGTTTTTTTTTAGTGTTTCACAACGCGATGTCGCTATGGAGTGCCCCCGCTCTCTCTCAAAGATGGCGCCGAGTATAGCTAAGTGTCCGATGTGGAAACACTCTCAGCCGCCCTTTCCACGTTTGGCAGCCGCTCCAGGGGGGAGAACTACGCTCGTTTAGCCACAGATCGATTCGGTGCGCTCGCTCCGCTCAACGTAAACACTTCTTCGTGCCGTCCGATGTCGGGACGTCCGCGCGCTCCAGGTCTCTGTAATTTATTCTACTTCCTCAAGAACGTTTCTTCTTCATTCCTTTCTTCTTGTGCGACGCCTGGTCCACACAAAAAAAGGCACTGGACTCAAAAAAATAAAAAATAAAAATAAAAAGGTCGGGACGGTGCGGGAAATCCTGTTTCTACGTTTAAAAACCGAAGGACACCCAGAGACAGCAGCATTGATTCGGACCGGGCACTGGACCCCAGGGCGGAGGAGCCCAGGGCGCTGGACCCCAGGGCGGAGGACCCCAGGCCGGAGGACCCCAGGGCGGAGGACCCCACGGCGGAGGAGCCCAGGGCGGAGGACACTGGCACGCGATCCGCCTCCAGAGACTCCTGGTACAGCCCGTTAGCCGCTGGGGCTAGGGCTTCTCGCCTTGCATTAATAACATTGGAAAGATCACCATCGTTTTCTCCCAATTACAGAAAGCAGCTAGTCCGTATTCAGGACATGGGGGGGTGGGGGCGGGAGGGTTGGGGGGCGGGAGGTAGGAGGGGGGGACGACAGTTTTAAATAAATATTTATAAAACTTTAATCATGACAAAAAAAAAAGCACTATATAATAATACATGTATATATACATATATGCAGTTATGTATATGCACACGTATAACGAACGTTGAAAACGAGCAGGAAAAGGGGGGCAGCAGGAGCACGACACCGGGCTCTCCCCCCCCGCGCCAGTCCGTACGCGACCGGCCAGGGAAGACCGGGGCGGTCCGTGCGCCGCAGTCTTTTTCTCGAAACAGCGAAACAGTCGTCTGCGTCTTCAAACAGTGGTTATGTTCATAGTGTTTCTCCCTCGTCCCGTCCGTTCCCACTGTCCCATGGAGCCCCGCTCCAGGCTCCACTCTCCGTCCCTAATACCGTTTCTCCTTGGGTTTGTAAGGCTGGTTGGTTTAAAAAGTCATGGGCTGGGGGGTGGCGGGGTGGGGGGTTTGGGGGTTGGGTTTGAGGGTCTCCCTGCTCCCTCCTTCCCGTACTTCATTGGCTCGTGTTCCTTCAAAAGATTCTTGTGCCTTGTGGTGTGCTGGATATATTATATCTATTAAGCTTTTTAATTTTTTTAATTATTCATTTTATTTTTTTCTCTCTCAGTGAGGCATCTTCAAGAGTCAAATCTCTCCCCCGGGGGCGATGCTGTATTCCCCCCCCCCCCAGAGTTTGGTTCTGGTACTTCGGTCCGTGCGTGCCTCAGTCCATCCTCTCCACCTTGCCCAGGATCTTGCCCTCGTACATGGGCAGGACGGTCCCGTCGTCCCACACCTCCTCGAACACCGCGCCGCACTCGAACTCGTCGCTCGCCTTCTTGAAGTAGTACCTGGAACGGAAAAGGAAACGGGGGCGGGGTTAGAACGACTGGGCCGGCAAACAGAGCCGCGTCATTGGACGTCGGTGGCGTCGTCCGTTTCGCGATTCGTGCGTTTCTGATCGAGCAAAGCTCTACAAAATGTACAATTGCAGGGCCATCTTCTCAGTAAGCCAGCTGTCAAAAAAACTGAAGTACGTAACAGCCTCCTGAGGACAAAGAGCTTTCACCATTTTCCCAACATTTAAACTTGCTCCTCCCTTCCATCACAAAGAAAAAACCAGTCGTTTCATACATGAACACCATTTAAAAAAACTGCAGCTTCCAATAAAATAATAGCCTGAGAAGAAAAAAGCCACAGTCCGCAACCACTCCGTTCATCGTGCTGAGGATCTCTTCCGAAGAAAGGTCTCATTAAATAAAAAAAAAATAAATCTAATTAGAAGCCATCTTGAACTCCTCTCTGTCTCTGAACTCCTCTGTCTAGAAACTTCTAAAGCGCGCCCGCTTTCAAATGAAGGGTTCTCCGTTGCAAAGGTTGAAATTTCGGGTGCCTGCGAGTCTGCCTGTCCCCCCTGCACACACACACACACACACACATACACACACACACCTCCTCACACACACACACGCACACACACACACGCACACCTCCCTACACACACACACACACACACACCTCCACACACACACACACACCTCCCGACACACACACACACCTCCTCACACATACCTCCCTACACACACACACCTCCACACACACACACGCTGTCTGCTTTCTCTCTCCCTTACTCTCCAATCAGCAGGAGGAGAAGAGAAAGAGGAGGAAGAGAGAAGAGCAGTTTCCTCCTCCGCCGCCCCCCCCCCGTGTCTGGCAGATTGGAAACAGGCCTGGCCGGAGGGGGCCAGGCCCGGGCCGGGCCCGGGCAGTAACTCAGACAGCGAGGGTCCGCCGGAGGTCGCGGGGTCACATAGCTAGGGCCCGGAAAAAAATTCTGAGGGTTCACTTTGTGTCTGTGAGTCCGCTGGGTTGCTAATGATTTTTTTTTCTTCCCCCCTTTGCTTTAAAAAGGGGAGGAACCAGCAGGGGAGTTTTAATGATTAGCTTTGTAATGGAAAAATGCCTCATTGCACCAATGCTGAGCCCTGGAATTCCTACAGCTCGCGTTTTACAAGTGAAGTTGCCGAGTAAAGGTGACAAACAACGCGTGTGAGTTTTGTTTTTTTGTTGCGTGCGTGTTCTTTTTGTGTACATTTTAATGAAATAAAAACAAGCAAAACGTCTGACAAACAAAGGCAAGGGTTAGGGGAATATGGCATCTAGCAGGCCTCTCAAACCATTCAGATAAAGGGGGGGGGGGATCAACACATTTAGTTTTAGTTTTTAATTTGCAAGAGAACAGAATAGAGCAAGAGGCGGCTTTATTTCTCTGCAAGGCCGACGGTTTTTCTCCCGCGACAACGCGACGCAATTTCGGAAACGGTCGACGGCACTCCAGGCCGAGCCCAAACGGAACTTTTCGTAAATAAAATCAAATAAAATAAAAGCCGTATGACATTTCACATAATTACAACCTCATTTCTTGGGGAAAAGGCAACATCCTCCCCCACAAAAGCTTCAAACGAGAAACACGGCCCTTATTTGATTGAAAAAAGAGGAGGAGGAGGAGGAGGAGAATAAAGTCTTTCCATAGGAACATGTTTTATGTGGCAAGATTTTCTCTTTGCAACATCTGGCACCAATATCATCTGGCAGGCCCGGGCTGCACTGTTCTTTGTTGAATTTCTGCCATGTTTGAAATTAACCAACTCCACACGTATTCCGCTATTAAAGCCATCGGCCTTAAAAAACGCGTTTTTCATTTTTTTAAAATTCCATTTCTTATTCGCGCCTCTTTCCCAAAAAGAACTGCACGTGACCGGGGACGCCACCGCGACCCCGTGCGTGACCTACGGACGCGCCTACCTCTACGTCTACGGACGCGGCCGTGTGCGTATTCCCAAAATCCAGAAACCGTCGAGAAAACTACACACCGATCTGGCAATTACGAAAAAAGCACACTCCTCGCGTCACCCCTACGCGGTTCAAAGCAGAGATCAATCACTCCTGTTGACGCCGGCGAACAGCGAGCGACCCGTTTCAAACCGACAGATCTCTCCCCGTCTTCTGTGCGAATCTTGCACAACCGCGCGCACACACACACACACACACGTACATACGCACATACGCACGCATTCATATTGTTCTTATAAAACAAAGAGGAGCATGTGATGCCGCCTGACACAATCGCGGAAGAATTTGAGCGCCTACCCGATCGCGCGGGTCTTTGTGCATGAAATGAAAGGGCTGAGCTTCAAAGACATGCTTATTAAGTGTGCCTGGCGATGGAAATCAATACCAGATGTGACCAAATCGCTCTAGTTAAAATTCTCTTTTTCCTTTCAGTACAGTGAAAAATACCAACCCCCTCACACTCCCTCCCATTCTGTTCCTCTCCACCACACACACACACACACACACACACACACACACACACACATACACCAAATGCGCAAAATCCTCTCAAATGCTCTCTGTCTCTCACAGACATAGGCACACAAAGGTCAGTTCCAGGTTTACTCTGAATTCAGACAAGGTCTAAAAAGTGAAATCTACCCTTATATTGTAATATTTAAGGCTGGGGACCACCTTCCTCCCCCTTCATCAGAAGACATCACAGTGGAACCCCAGTGCACCTCATCCAATGCCATATAAACAACCTCTATAAAAAAAACATCACTTCCCCGCCCACAATACTTCTAAAATAAAATGACCATAAACACATTCCCAGGAAATACATCATTTACTAAAGAAGTAAAACGAGCCCCATTTACCTGTAATTGCCTTTCTTGCGTAGCTGTTCTTTGAAGTGTCCGAGGGTTAGGGAGTGGGTCTTCATCATCCTGCGATAGGGGATCTCTTCTCCACAGAAGAAGTATGTGACCACCAGCTCAGTGCCCAGTGCACCATGGGTACCGGCCTGTTTCTTTGGCTCTTTTGACCTGCGGAGAATCGGCACCAGGTAAGTAAGCGTGTCTGCCACTCACAACGGGCAACACACGACAAAACCCCCTCAAAACTGCAAGAGGGGAACAGCAAGGGGGGAAATAATAAAAAATAAATAAAACTATTTACAGAAACAGCTAAAAGCTGAAACAGCACTGAAAGCTCTCAGCTCTCATCGGGACAGGCTGTGCTATTGCGCTGGGACCCTGCCGATGTTGGGCTGGTGCGTGCGGTGGCGTGTGTGCGGGACGGGGGCTGGGTGAGCCCAATGGCGGGGGGCAGGGCTGGGGTGACCCCAATGTGCGGGGGACAGGGGGATGGGGTGAGCCCCAATGCGCGGGGGCCTGGCCTGGCCGCTAGCGGAGCAGGAGGGGGGGGGGAGGGGGGGTCGGGAGCCCGGCGCTCTGCAGAAGGTGCGCTGGCGCTGCGGGGGTCACGGGGGTCGCCGAAGGGCAGGCCCGGAGTAATTTAGTCCTCTTCATTCACTTCCAAGGCTTTGTATCGCAGCTTCAGATAGGGCCCGCCAGCCAGAGACAGCTGGCAGACTGAAGGTCAGCCAATTAAAAATAAAAAGGCTGGCAGTCAGGTGGCAGCGGCTGAACTTCAAACACGGGCCCCGCTGAAGACCGAGAGGAAGGACGGGAGGGGGGGGTGGGGTGGGGGGGGTGGTGGTAGCGGGGCAAGTTGTTGATGTTAGGTCTTGCAGGAAAGACTTGATGTGCTTATGATATGTGTGTATGTGTACGTGTATGTCTTGCAGGAAAGACTTGATGTGCTTATGATGTGTGTGTATGTGTGTGGTGTGTGTGTGTGTGCGTGTGTACTCGCAGAAAAATTCTACGTGAGAGACGAACGAGTTCAAAGCTAGATACAGGCTGACCCATAATACCTCTTTACAGCTTTACAGAAAGAAAAAAAATCAGGGACACAGATGTAGAACAGAGGGAAAAAAACATACTCTTCTGTTTGAAGCCCGGGACTTGATAGAGGTGCATTTCCACTCTGGAAAGCCGCAGAATGACTCCTGTCTCTTTGAAGGCTCGATGTTGAATGCCTGACAAACACAAAATCAACTCAGTATGGCGCGCGGAGCAGTGTACCGAGACACAATACCAGTTTCCGTGCATCTCCGAGAGCTTTTCAGAATGTCCTGTCACAAGACGGCTTCTGAGACCGTCTCCACATACTCAGACTAGCAGGCAGGCAGATGTGAAGCACTTTCCGTCAATAGTCTGTGGGAATGCTCTGTCCATTTTCAGTCATATTGGCTTTAAAAACATTTGGCCCAATGAAATTCAATCCAGGTTTTTTTTCTGGCATGCAAACAACTGCAGGAATTGAACCATTTGATTCGTGAGATCACTCAAGAGCCTGGCCAATCAAAAGAGGGGAGACCAGGACTAAGGGGGGGGGGGGGGGGGAGGACTTAGTTTAGCACCGCACCTCTGTTTGGGGGGTTTGGAGACCTCCTCCAGTCGCCGCCTGGCTTCCTCCAGCTGGGCCAGCGTGTTGGGCGGGGGCAGGGGGGGCATGGCGGGGTCCTGGATGAAGGGGTGGGCGGGATGGTGGGCGCGGGCGTGGCTGCCGCCGCCGCCGCCGCCTCCTCCTCCTCCCCAGGAGTGCGTCCGGCCCGGGAGCGTCTTGGAGGAGGAGTCCGTGGCGTAGGCCTTCTTGATGCCTTGAGCGCTGGAGAGACCAAAGCGAGACGGTTAGCGCCGCCTACCCTCCTCCTTACGTTACCCACAACGCTTAGGGGCTCTGAGAGAGCGCGTGTGACTGCTTCATCGATGACTACCGCATCGTAACCGCCAGCGAATCGGCCGGCTGGATCCTGTCACGACTCGCGAGTTCATCTAGTCATCGTGTCAAGCTGAGTTCACGATCTTGGGAACGTGTTGCAGTATGACTGAGAGCAGCCATGTGAGATAAAGGCCACAGAGCAGGCGCATTCGTTGCACCTTGTGTAACCCGTGTGTGTGTGTAACCCGTGTGTGTGTGTAACTGGTGTGTGTGTAACTCGAGTGTGTGTGTAACTGGTGTGTGTGTAACCCGTGTGTGTGTGTATGCCGTGTGTGTGTAACTGGTGTGTGTGTAACCCATGTGTGTGTAACCGTGTGTGTAGGTGGTGTAACCCTGGTGTGTGTGTAACCCTGTGGTGTAATTGTGTGTAACGTGTGTGGTGTGAACTGTGTGTGTGTAACCCGTGTGTGTGTAGTGTGTGTGTAACCCGTGTGTGTGTAGTGTGTGTGTAACCCGTGTGTGTGCAGGCTGTGTGTGTGTGTAGTGTGCGTGTAACCTGTGTGCGTGTAGCCCGTGTGCATGTAGTGTGCGTGTAGTGTGTGTGTAGCCTGTGTGCGTGTAGTGTGCGTGTGTAGCCTGTGTGTGTATAACCTGTGTGCGTGTAGTGTGTGTGTAGCCCGGTGTGGTGTGAGCCGCGCGGCCGCCGCCCCGCTCGCCTGCGGCTTGTGCTTGCTCTGCCTCTCGCTCTCCAGGATCCACTGCCAGACGTTCTGCGAGCGGTCCGTGCCGTCCGAGGGGAGCTGCGGGGAGGCGCCGCCGCCGCCGCCCCCCCCGCCCTCGCCGTTCGGCTGGGCCGCCCCCTCGCTGGCCTTGCTCGGCCGTCTGGACAGGGCGACCGGGCGCCTGCGGCCAAAAACGAAAAGAAGACCATCGTCAACGCCCGCGCCTCCATCACCTCCGCAAAGCGACAGAGCGGAGCTCCGCAGAGATTAGAGGGTCTCTCTGCAAAATTCATAATTTATACCGCGTTCGGCTAAAAACCGATGTTCCTCTGCACGGCTGAATCATAAAAAGAAACGGCATCAAAGGTTAAGATAGTAAAATTCCTTTTAAGTTTCTTTGCCTATCGACTGGAACAAAATTACATAAAGTTCCACCCGCGAGAAAGAAAAAAAGAAGAACAGAAAAGGCCAGAATAGCTGAGCCCTAAGCCACTGATCCCCGCTATTTTGAGTCTTTGGCTGCCATCTTGCAAAGTTTCCATCTTTTTTGTTGCCGTCGTGCTACCACGGCCCATCTGCCAAGGACTAAACATACAGGATGTTTCCTTTTTTGGCTGGACCGCAACAGCGGGGCCAGCCCTACAAACGCGAATGTCTGTGACTGAGTGACTGACTGAGTGATGAAGTTACGCCATTGGTCGGCCTGGAGAGGTCCAGCCATATACTAGGTTCTGACCTGCCCTTGTTTTCCATTTGGATATCACACCAGTCATCTAATATTCCATCAGTACAAGCAACATTTTGCCTATGAAGCGAAACGCTCTGGAGTTGGGTTCAGACTACACAGCGACCGAAGGCGTAGCTGCAGTGAACAGGGGGTGGCGCTGCCGGGCGGGGCAGAGGCACACGCGTAGCGCGGGGGGGGGTACTCACCCCAGGGCGAGCTCCGCCGGGCTGGCGGGCTGCTCCTTGCCGTGGCCGCGGCACTTGTGGTAGGAGGAGTAGTCGCCGCCGCCGCCGCCGCCGCCGGCGGGACACAGGCACTGGATGCGCTGGGCCGCCTCTGCCTCCACCTGCTCCTTGGTCTTGGGGCCGGCGTGGTGGTGGTGGATGTAGTGGTGGTGGATGTGCTTGGTGGACTGCTTGGCCAGGAAGGCCTTCCCCACCCCGCAGCCGAGCGGGTAGGGGCCCAGGGCGGAGCCGGGGGCGGGGCCGGGGAGGGGCTTGGCGAGCGCCGTCCCGTGGAGGGCGGGGTGCCGGTCCGGGGAGCGGGACCGGGGCGAGTGGCGGACCACCCCGGGAGACTGGCATCCGGGGGTCTTGAGCACCCGGGACAGGTGCTCGTCCAGGATGACCTGGGGGTCCTCCTCCAGAGACCCGGAGGGCAGCAGGCCCAGGGGGTGAGCGGGGTGGTGGGGGGCGCTGCCTGGCACCTCACCCTCGTCCCTCTCTTCTTCCTACACACACACACACACACACACACAAACGCAAAGCACTGCGTCAGACCACCCGAAATCACTCCAATGACACGCGCAGCGGACCAGCTTCAAGCCTCGCCGTTTTGGAATTCATTCACGACTAATACGAGCGCGTCTCATGTTAAATTCCCCATGATTGTCTTGGCTGTATAACACGTTTTTTTTTTAAAATTTTTTTTTTAAATCCAAATCTTCAGAGGCGTTTCTGCGGGCCGCAACGTCAGCGCCGTAACAGGCGGCGACAAGCGGCTCCGACGGCTGCCGTGATTGGCCGGTCTCGCATGGCGGCGTCGCGAAGCCCCCAGTCACTTCCCATTTGAGAGCCGTTGCCGCGGTAATTAGGTCTTTTGGTACACGTTTAATGTATCAGGCGAGGTTCGCTACACAAAGGGATGCAGACTTTACTCACACTCGATGATGTGCCACTTGAGTGCCGCTAAGTGCGCGCTATTTAAAGAATTTAGGGCATGTCAGGGAAGATAAGGGAAAAGGGTCCCAGGATGAGGAGCCTGAGAATGTAGCTAAACGAAGCCAAAAAGCTTGGCCCAGACTGTCTCTCTCTCTCTCTCTCTCTCTCTCTCTCTCTCTCTCTCTCTGTCTCTCTCTCTCTCTCTCTCTCTCTCTCTGTCACTTCTCCCACGCTGTTAGCAAACGTGCACACAGAAACAACAGTTACAATGCACAACTGCGTTATGGGATGGAACCAAGCACTGAAGAGTGCCAGGGAGAAACTGACCAACCTAATCACTAAAAACTGCACACACACACAACCACACACACGAGACACACACACCACACACATACACACGCACACACACACACAACACCACTACAACACAACACACACACACACACACACACAGATACACACAGACATGCACACGCACACATACATACATACATACATACATACACACACGCACACACACAGATACACACAGACATGCACACACACACTACATACAACACACACAGACACACACCACACACAGACATGCACAGCACACAACAACACACATACACACACAACAACACACAACACACACATACACACACAGACAGACACACACACAGAGACACACACAGACACACACACACAGAGACAGAGACACACACACACACACACACACACACACACACACACTTCAGCGAGCGGGAGGTCCGGGCCTCTCACCTCCTGGATCTGCTGCAGCCGCTCCTCCAGGGAGCTCATGGTCTCCCTCTCCCTCCGCAGCTTCTCCAGCCGGGCGATGAGCTCTGCGGCGAAGGCGGCCGGCTCCACGGGGGTCATCTCCTTGGGCAGGCGGTGCGTCCTCTGCGGGGAGACAAAGGGGGAGGCGCGGTCAGCCCAGGTGGGGGGGGGGGGGTACGAACCGGCTGTCCCCGGGGCCAAGCGTCCGCCATGGCTGCCTCTCGCTCTCCGGACGGGGCCACGCGCTAACCCTCCCTTTCCGCCTCCTCTCCCGCCAAACTCCCCCCCCCCACACCCTACCACCCCCCCCCGCCCGACCCGGCCCGGCCTGACGGCGAACGGCGGGGCCTGCCGTCGGGGTGAGCAGTTGGTCGCACTCCGAGGGGCCCCCGCTTGTTCCCTCTGTAGCGCAACCAGGCCATCAGCGCGCGCTCTGAAGTCAGACGGCTTCAAAGGCCCCTCTGCCCAACATCAAACAGCACGCAGGGGCGGGGCGGGGACGGGAGCGTTAAAACCTCAGAATAAAAGCCAGATATCGACGGGAAGGAGAAGAAAAAAAAGAGAAAAGAGAGAAAATTAAAAGAAAAAATAAGATGGAGAGATGTGTGCAGGCAGAGGGGGGTGTGGGGGGGGGGAGGTGGGGGGGGAGATAGAGGAGTCAAACGGTTCGAGATCAGAAGAAGAAGCGATAATTTATTTCCTGACTGCACGCTGGGCACCTCAGAGGTACACTAGCGACACCAGCTCTTTTTTTTTTTTAACTATATGTGCATTATTTTTTTATTTTTTATTTTTTTTATGTCCTCGCCGCTTTCTTGATTTGGCTTTTTTTCGGTTCCTCTCATCTCTTTGTGAGGAGGATGAAGGGGGAGATGAAGGCAGCGGCTGCTGGGGATCCGCTATCCGCCGCAGTGGGACCCCCTCCCCCCCCCCGTCCGCCCCGCTGCCTGGAGCCGCCGCGCCCTGGGGGGGGGGGCAAGCCGTCTCCGAATCAGAGGGGAGACATTAAAAACCGGGAGAAGAAAGCGCGCGAGAGGAAGAGAGAGAGAGAAAGAAAGAAGGGAGGGAGGCAACGAGCCGCTTCCCCTCCCGCCACGCCGTCGGAAAGTGCGCCTCGTCGCAGGGACAGGGGCGCCGCTTCTGAAGGAGACGGAGACGGTTTTGTTTTACCAGTTTTTTTTTCCCCTGCCATCATGTACCCAAGTGCACACCGCCCCCCCCCCCTCCCCCCCCACCACGTTTAACCCCCCCCCAACCCCCACGATTGCCTTTTTGAAGCGCTGAGCCTAGAGCAGCCTACCCCCCGCCCAACATACTCCACCCCCCCTCCCCTACCGCCCCACAAAAAAACAAAACAAAAAAACACTGGGACTCTTTGCTCAGATCCAAAGATTGGGGGGGGGGGGGGGGGGGAGGCGAGGGGATGGGGGGGGGGGGGGGGTGTTGTGGAAAAAAGGGGGGCTGCGCTGTTGGAAGTTGTCACTTTTACACAAACTGGCTCTATTCATCTCCAGATCAAAGCCCCACCGAGAAGAGCCCGTTGATTTTGGGGAGCCCCCGGGACTGAACAGTCTCGTTTACGGGACCCGACCCGACACCCACCGCACCCACGTCCTGATCCGCTGCTGGCTCATCCTTATTTGGGATCAGCCGTTATTATTATTATCCAGAAAGGCTTTTTTTTGAGGTGGGGAAAATATGAGAACAAGACTGGTTTGTATTTTTGACAGCTTTAGGGAACCTAAGGGGCGGTGGGGATGTTGAAAAAGAAATAAAAAAATGGTATGCTAATTCTGTCTTTCATTTACTGACTTTTATATGAAAATGAGTCTCTGTTCCTGTGTGAAAAAATATAAGTACTCTGTCAAAACATTCACTTGGGGAGGGGGACAGGGGGGGGGCGGGACGGGACGGGACCCACTCCCAATGGAGGCAGGAACCGGTCGGGTGCTGGGATCAGAAAGTTTTGAGGGCAGGCAGGGGCTCGGAGAGACACTTACGGGGAAGTGAGGAAGAGGCACCTGGCCGTTCATCTTGACGCTGCGGTGCATCTCCCGCTGCTGCTGCTTCTTGGTGCCCAGCTTGTACGGCGGGATCCCATCTCTGCCAAAATGGAGGTGGGGGGGGGGGGGGAGAAGTGGGTCAAGCACTGCAGGCACATGCACAAGAAAACTCCCAACCATGCCTCACGCACCTTCGGTTTCCCAAATCTGACCGGCCCCGAAGGGGAGGTGCAACAGGTAACAAAACTTTGGATCTATCATGCAAGAGAAGATCACCCCCTCCCCCCCCCCCCTCCACCATTCACACTTGTGTCAAGACAACCCCCCCCCCCCCCCCCCCAAAAGGGCATTAGCAACAGCAGACCCTTCCCAGGATACCCTGGGGGGGGACCGTTAGCAACTAAAGTGAAGACCCTACACTGGCAGGAGCAACCCTGAGGTGAACATTAAAGAAAATCAAAGAGCCAATCAAAACACCTCAATTTACTCCCCCTAAAATGCAGCACAGCACACAGTGACAGGCACTTCCATTTGGGAAGTTTAGGCGCAGCCCTGTCAGCTGAACACCGGCCCTTCTGCAGCACATGAAGAAATAATAAGCGAAATATTTCAGCCGAATTGCCGCAACTTTGATGACATTCCTATCAGGAAAATGATAAAAATATTGCAGCTCACAAACACACACACATATATACACATACATACAGACATAAAACGGCAAGAATCAACTTTCTTTTTTCTTTTCCTCTTACTTCCTCTTTCCCCATCCCCTTCTTCCCCCCGTCGGGCAGGCCAACAAAGTCAGCAGTGGACCGCCATTTAAGCCAGGCCAATTATCTCGCTCGCTTTTTCAAACTCAGAAGTGTGTGTGTGTGTGTGTGTGTGTGTGTGTGACCTAGCCCAAAATGCCGTTTTTAACTGGGGCCTTTGAAACCTCGCACCCGCGCGTGCACGCGCACACACACACACACACACACACACACACACACACACACACACACACACACGCTCGCTGCCATCTCCGCTTGGCAGCGGCTCTGTGGAGAGCCTCTGATCTCTGCAACATCAAAAGGCTGGTTTGTAAGATAAGGTAATGTTTGAAGTTGGCACAGCGGCATTCCCCCGTGTCCAAGTAAATCCATAAATAAGATATAAGCAAAAAATCCCCCCCCCCCCCCCCATCTACCCTCCCCTCATCTACCCTCCCCTCCCTCCCTCTTCTCTCTTTATCTAAAAATGGGATTCAGACTTACGCTGCGCCTTTTAACCGTAATAAAAGAGACACGCTAATCAAATTGTTCCCCCAACGAAGAGGAAGCTCTTTTTTATTTATTATTTTATTATTTATTATTTAAGCGCGGCGACATGAGAAAGAGTCAGAGGAGGAGAGAGAGAGAGAGAGAGGAAAAAGGGCAGACCCGCCGAAGTCAATGCCCCCGCGTGCCACCTGCGCGTGGAAATTTCGCAATTGGGAGATTCAAACTGCGTTCGTTTGCCGGGAGAGCGGCCGAGACGCGGCCCAACGCGCCTCCGCGTCCTCTACGTTTCACCGCTCCCACAAAACCGCTCCCGCACCTTCTTCACACGGCGAGTCCGTCCGGGGGGCGATTTCTCTCCTCGGCTACGGGGAGCCGCCCGCGGAACAGCCTGGGAAAGCACGGCGAGGCTCTCGCAAATGCGTGTTTGGGTTTTTTTTTTCTTTTTTTTTTTTTTTTAGGAAGACGGGGCGCGAGGGGAGGACCAATACCCCCGTCCCAAACTCCATCCCACTCTCAACTCCACCAACCGCCTCACCACAACTCACCACAACCCCCCAAACCCCCCCCCCCTCCCTACCATCCCCACCCCACCCCAACCCAACAACCCAACACCAATCTCAGTTCCCAACCCCCACCAAAAAATATTAATCCACCCCCCCCCACACCCCCCCCCCAGCAGTTTAATCAAGCAGGCTTCCCCTTGGCCTCCCTCAGCCGGCCACGGACAGCCCTTTGTGGAGGCAGGAAAAACAGCCAGGCTCCTTTCATGGGTCCGCATTATGGGGATCTCCTATTCACTTGTGCAAGTAATTTTCAAAGCAGCCAGCCACCCTCTTATCCCCCTAAGCTCCCGGAGCCCAACAATGGGCTGAAAGCGATTCAGTGGAAGCCTTTCATCCTCCGCGCACTTTATTTCGCACTCCCCGCACTGGGCTGCGCGCTCCTACAATTGGCACTGCTGCAAAAAAAAAAAAGAAAAAAAAAAAAAAAAAAGGGAGATGGGACAGGGAGGGGGGGACGGGACGGGGTGGTGCGTGGTGGGGCGCGGTGGATGAGAAGGGTGGTTCGGTGTGGCGATCGGGGGGGCTGGTCCTTAATCCTGCCACTGTGGATCCCAGGTGACCAGGTCCTGGGGTCCAGGAACGGCTAACCCCCCCACCCCCCCTCCCACCCACCCCTTCGCGTGAATGCCTTACTGACACATGATCTCACCGGGCCAGCCGCAGCAGGGAGGAAATCAAGCCGCCGTGCGAGCGAGGCGTCTTTCATTCACTGCCAACATTTTTCAATGAGTTTGTCTTAAGGCACAAATGGGATTTTACCCCCCCCCCCCCCATATCCTTCAGCGGAAAACAAAGCAATGATGGGAAAGAAAAAAAAGAAAGCATTTTTTGGGAGGGATATCCCTGTTCTTGGGAGAAGAGTAACGTCCTCCAAATTAAAAAAAAAAGAAATTCCAGTAACACTTCAAAACAAACTTAATAATAATCACATAAATGGTGCCATCTCCACCAGGGATCAAGGCACCAAATAATAACAAACTCAACTAGGTCTCTGTCATATACAAAATACAAATACAAAAATGTTATGCATGGAAGATGGGTCATCCCAAATGTAGCCTTCTGAGTGCACTTAATATAATGGTCATTCCGAGGTTATCAACAGGTCATTGACCTGGATGATAAAATAACAGACACATTTGTCCACAGCAAATTCAAACAAGCGACTTCACACCGCAGACTAAGAATTACAAGGTGACAGAATTTAGCAACAGGTCAGTGTAATAAAGCCTTCGATTAAGCTGAATGTGACTGGACGTGTTGACGAGCACACAGGAAGCACATCTGAGCTGCGACGCCTTTGCTGCCGAGGATTTGGGAGTCCAACAGGAGTTGAAGTCAGGGACATGGGGGGGAGAAGAAAAAAAGCAGCTTTGGTTCGGAGCTGAAAACGCAGCATAGCCACAGAGTCGCGCCACCGCTTCCACAAAGAAGCGTCAGTTAGCGCACCCAAGCGTCAGTTAGCGCGCCGAAGCGTCAGTTAGCGCGACCAAGCGTCAGTTAGCGCACCCAAGCGGCCTTAAAATCGCGGGCGAAGGCCCCGCCGCGACCCGACTCCGAAACCAACGGCGCGTCAACGCTCCCGCCCGAGCTTGCGGCCTTCTTACGTTCCCTAAATATAACATCCGAGGACGGCCGAAGCAGTCGCCGCCGCCTCTATCGCTCATTACCAGCCGCCCCGACGGCGAGCCGCGGGCCGCCGCCCCGAAAGAGGGCACCCGGGAACCTGGCTTTTCAAAACGGGCGGGGGGGGGCTTCGACGTCCGCTTCTAACGAACCCGCGGACAAACCGCGCGCTAACCTGTGCCCGGCCGCCTAAAGCACGGAAAAAAGCCCAAAAAAAGCCGTCCGGCTCACGCCGCTCGAGACGCTGTTAGCATTAGCGAAAGCGACAAACAGGTTCCTGTGGATTTACGGACGGCCGAAAGCGAACTGGCGGACAGACGGATGTTTTTTTTGTTTTTAACGTACGGTCGGGGGGAATTTTAGGACATAAACGCTGCGATCGGACACTCACACGCTGCTGTCCGTCATGGACATGGAGTCGTCCGTCATGGCGTCGCTGGAGAACTCGCTGTCGTTGGCGCTGGTGGCGGGGGCGAACACGTACCCGGAGTTGACATGATAAGGGTTCGCAGGATCACCAAGCCTGTGGGATCTGAAAGAAACCAAAAGGTCGTTTTGATGAACGCAAATCAACAATAAAACATATCCAGGTCTCTCAAAAAACACACACACAATCACACTAGATTGAGTCTAAGAGATATGTGCTAATTAATTACCTATGCTAATGTGTGGCTTATGTATATGGACACATGGATCCAAATTTGAAAACAAGAGCCTTTGTTTTTATTCTGTGAGGGCGTACGGATTTTAATAATTAGAGTTGCTTCCACACGGCTTCAGGGCCTCTGGAATGTGACAGCAAGATCTGTGGGTTTTTTTTTCCTCCTCTCTTTCTCTTTCATGTCCCCTCCCCCCCCCTCCCCCCCCTGGAACAGGGCATGCTGGGGGAAAGTTAAGTGAGCAGCACAGCTGTGTGAGCGGACAGCAGCACTTCCCCTTGTTCCACCATCTCTGGACCCTTTGTTTGCGCAAGGCCCCTGGTCCTGCACGTTTCAACCCCTCTGAAGCTGCACACCCCCCCCCCCCACCCCACCACCACCACCACCCCCTTAATTCTGGGCCCCTCCTCAGCCCCCTCTCTCCAGCAACCACCCCACCTCCTCCGCCCTCCAAACTCTCTCTCTCTCTCTCTCTCCTGCTGTGATGCATTCCTGTTTCACTGGTGAAGGGGGTGGGGTGGGGGGGGGGGGAAAGAAAACTTGAGCTCAAAGCTTGGGCAGGAGAGAGAGAGAGAGTGAGACAGAGAGAGAGAGAGAGAGAGAAGAACAGAAAGGGGGAAGGAGGGCCTCTTCTTTACGAGAGTGCCTACTGGCCGGAGAGCTGAGCGCAGAGACACAGCATGACTAAAGCCGTAGGCCCCAGCTCAAACCTGACCTTTGGAGGCTCTTGCAAAGAGTCAGGTATTTAGCACAGCTGGGCTCACATATTCCCCCTCTTTCTTTCTTTCTCTCTTTCTTTCTTTCATGATCACCCCCCCATCCCTTCCTGTCTTTCCTTTCCCTTTTTCTCTCTCACCAGAGGACGGACGCTCGGCCTCTGTCCGTAGGATTTTTCTTTAAAAAAAAAAAGGACAGATAAAACAGTCGGGGGAAAGGTATAAAAATCATAAGCAAAAAAGAGTGGTGGTCGAAGAGCGGTGCTGGTGGTGGGTTTTTTTTTGGGGGGGGGGGGGAATGGCTCAGTTGGGGGGGGAGAATCTGAGCTGTGGTGAAATTAGTTCCACATGTTTCAGATGGAAATTTAGCGACATAAAGAGTTGGTGTGGAGCAGGCGGAGAGGATGGGGGCCCTCGCTCTCTTTCTTCAGAGGGAGATTAGACCACACCGACAACGGCGGGACCCCAAAAGAGATGCTTCCATCGTGTCAACAATCTCGCTCTCTAAAAGAAACGGCCAGCGTTACTGGAACCGCCAGCTTCTCATACCATTGCCCTGAGACCTATTCAAACTTTCTATCCTGGAGCGTGGGTCCTACGGCCCACTTAAGTGCCAACAGTTGACTTTCAGTTGCCAGACATTTGTCTGGCACGAAAACTCACACACCACTAAAATACTTTTGCTACACAAAGTTCATAAATCCAGCAGTGTACAGTGGAGAAAAAAAAAGCACAATTAGCCAGTTTTGGGGAAGGCATACCCATCCTCAATTCTCTTTTCATTCGTGAGTTCACATGCGATTTGCGAAATCCAGGCCTATTTTATATAACAAAAAACATATTTTTTAAACATCATAAAAGCTAATGTTACAATCAAAAGCAAAATGCTTGCAGAAGGCTTTTTAAAAAAAATAATAAAGATCAAGACATTAGCAGTACTCTAATTGTGCACAGATGTGTTTTTTTATGTACAGAAATACCTTTAAAAGTTTTATTATTCCCTTTTGATGCACATGGATGCATAAAATCCACAAACTTACGTTCCCCATGAAGACAGCTAGCAGCTGTCAGACAATATTTGGGAAGCGATCTTAAGAAGAGTGTGGGTGCTTTCCAACAATGCCTTATCTTTCATCTCCTTACAAAGGGATCTAACCTTGGCTCTCGCTGTGTGTGTGTGTGTGTGTGTCAGAGTGAGAGAGTGTGAGAGAGAGAGAGAGAGAGAGGCATTTCCGAAAAGAGCCATTAACTCGCAAAACAAAGTGAAGAAAATATTGGATATCCTATTCTACGAACAGTGTGACCGTTGGGCATTTACAACACTGAGGATTGTCAGCCAAGTGCAACTCAATGGCAGACTTAAAAAAAAAAAAAAAAAGTATTAAAAAAAATCGAATAAAAAAATAGAAGCGCGGCTGACGCATAACTTTGCAATGGCATCATACACTTTGATATAGCTGCAGCCAGACTTGGTCTCTGAACTTCATGCAAGACGAGCCTCTATCTGCGGAACAATTTCAAAGTGCAGGAAACTGGCGCGAGCCAGCAGAGGGCCGCCTGCAAGACACAATTTACTTAAAAGGAAGACCAGTTTCATTGATGTTTCCCCCTCTGACTTAATGCGAGGCAGGTGAGAAGGCACTGAATGTGAACACACTGGAGATGATCTCAGTGTTTCTCAATATTAAGTGAAATGCAAATCTTAAAACAACACTAAAAATTACAATCGTACCCATTTAACAGAACACAATGAAAAAGATATGCTATTACAAACGTGCGTTGTTTCTGCTTGAACAATCCACGATATAAATAGCACATGCAGGTAGCCTATTAAAACAATCGTTTTTTTTTTTAAAGGTGACACTGGGAGAGAATAAATCACAGATTAAATAAACTGAACTAAACGGTCAATGAAATTCGCAACGCATGCCATTTCTGTAGCTGTAAATCGTTCAATTAAAGATGTGAGCAGCAATCTTACCTGTACCCATTCTCTAGCACCTCTGCCGTTCTTATGGAAGCAGTTGCCCGAAGTGCTTTAGCCGATAGCCCAACAACAGAAGCCAAGGCTTTCGCCTTTAAGTCACTGCAACTCCACTCCTCTTCCTCGTTCAGCGTGGGCAGATACCCACACATCAATTTGAGACTCCCAAGCCCGTTATGATTTACATAAGCAGGGTTTTCACACCCGGTACGGACGTATTCGAGGTATATATCAGAAGTTAAGAACATCTGGTAAGAATTTTCCTCCATTGTTGACTGGATCTCGGTCTGCGCTTGATCAAACATCGCGGAGTCTATCTGTTGCTTCTTAATACTATCCCGTATGTAGGTTTTAGTCGCAGGCTTCAGCTGTTTGGCAACAATGCTGTTGTTCTCGATGTACCGTTTGTAAATAGCTTTGGCAACTCGTAGCGTTTTGGTATCCTTGAGGTCCATCTGTCTGAAACCATTGCAGGCGAACCAGAAGTCTAAAGTGTCCACGCATTTCTCCCGCTCCAGAAATGTACGAAAAAGGTGAGCGCCGTCTTGGTCCCCCAGAAGAGAATGCAAAGACTTGGTCCACCGAGCGAGCGGCGAGTCCGGGGAAGCGCTTCCCTCCGGTTCCCCTAGTCCATCCTCGTTTCTCCTCGGCGTCGACCCGGGAGGAGCCACGGCGATCGCTTTAGTCTTATTCTGAGGTCGCATCATGGCAAATTTGCTGGGATTGGCGTGGCATGGCGCCTCTCCCTCTTCCCCCGGGACCGGCGGACGAGGGGCATCTTCTCTGAAGCTACTGCTGATGTGGTCCGCGAGAGCCCTGCTCATGGCTCCAGCTCCCGTTTCCTTATGTGCCGCGCGCGTCCTCTGAGCTCCACTGTAATCTCCTCACTCTCTTAAGTCAGCGGGGGAGCCTCTCAGCCCTTCTCTCTGAAACAGAAAGTATTGATCTAATCAAAACCAGATCCGCCAAACTTCAAAGCAAGACGCGAAGTAGGCTAGGCTACGGTCTTTTCGGGAACTCAAACAGGTTAAGAACGAAAATAGGCTACACGAAAGAAAACAGGGAACGTGAAAGAATATTTCCACCACGATTATGTGGATAATCAGATTTACACAAATAAAAATGAGCAATATAGCTAGTAGTCCACGTTCAGAGGCACTCAAAGGCTATCGAATATAAAACCCACAAACCTCAACAGCCGATCGCTTACCTTCTTTACAGAATATAAATTAAGAGCATGTTGCAGCAGGTGCTCCATTTAGGCAATAGTACATTAACAGAAATGCTGTCGCCCAGGTCAGAAACGGAACGCTTAAATATTTTGACGTTTCACACAGGCTACCCACAGACAAACCTTAACCGCAAGTTCTAAAAACATACCACGACTTCCTTATAAAATTACAATGAACACAACTCAACGATAAAAGGAAGTGATCCATGCGTTTAATGACCGATCGATAATAATTCCACCGATTTCCAATATTTCCTACGTGAACTCACGCGTAGGCTATACCAAAATGCATTGAGCTCACACAGCAACGCGGCACCATTACGCTGGCTAATTAAACGAACTCAAGTCTATTTTCCCACCATATAGGCTAACCTAAATATACAAGTAGTTTATGCAAAATAACTGAATCGGCGTTAATGTAGGTCACGCCAAAAAAAAAAAAAACAACAACAACAAAAACAAAATTACAATAAAAACTTACCAATGCATGCATAGTCAATACGCAAGATCACGCCTATGAAATGTGACTTTGGCGCTGCTGAACTTCCGAACACACTAGCTCGCTATCTTAATGAGAAGTCGATACCCACAAACACCTACCGATCTCCTATAAGATTATCCCACTTCACCGTTTAAGTAAGGCTATAGACCGCATTCGCCGTTAAAGCAGGAGGAGGATAGGCGTACTATATCAAATGATAACGCAGGCTAACTATTCAGTTACAATGCTAACAAAGACAACCAAATAGCGATGAAATCAAATGTTTAGCAATCTATGCGCATACATGTAGCCAGCTACATTCGCGATACACGCTCGCTTCACAGAAATCAATTCGTGATTCGAAACGTTTGTAACTCACATACCATTGTGTGTTCAATCCACAGTCGTATAAAAAGCGGAAAATGTGGACACAGCGACCCGAAAAGCAAGCTCGGAACATTTATTCGTAGTCTTCTTTTACGGCGTATTGTAAGTCCAACAAAAACGCTTCCCAATGAACGCAACAATAATCCGTCAAAGGGCAGGAATGCGAGGGACGTCTGAATGTATCTAAAAAGCCCATGTGTGTCCTTAGTACAGAAAGGATTGTCTGATGAACACTCGTCCCATTCGACAACTGACCCCGAAGTAGGCTGCACAGGCAATCCTTTTTTTTGATCACAGGGGGTGTCACGATCTCAAGGAGGAGGAGGAGGTAAAACTAATCAAACACAGGCTACTTTTCTAAGTTTTTCCCTTTGCCCAGCTGGATACTGAAAGGATCCATATCACTAGGCTACTTATGAAAAAAACATTGAAACGCGCACGCTAGATACAACATCGATTTCTGTTAACCGTCCATTTCTACCGTATTTTTTCGCCTACACACATAAAACATTTTCCCCCAACCTCAAAGCGTCTGAACAAAACATCAAAGCAACGCGCAGGGTGACAACCGCTCGGATCGCACACATTCTTCCAACAACTTACCACCGATCCATGGGTTTACTCCACCAAAAATCCTCTTGATATTATCCAATTGAATAATGCAATAAAAAAAAGTAATCCACAGTTTCAGTTCATAGGCGGCACTCTATTCGAGTCTCACAAAGACGGGGAATGCAAACGTGACTTTTTCGCCTAAAAAAAGGACCCGCTTCTGCTCTCCCCAGGTAGCGTTTCAAGCAGTCATAGCAGGCGACGGATCTCGTCTATAGGCTATTCCAATACGAACTGGGCTGAAGGTTTAACTGTGGACATCAAAGTAAGGAACCGACGGCCTGGTCCCGAAAGGTACATAGAAAACAATGATTCTCCGTTGCGCTTTAAAGAGAAAACGGCATTTATAAGTTCGTATTAGCGAATTCCCTCGCAAAGCAAATAACAAAATGCGAACGCAAAATGTGGATAATCAATAGAAATGCTCGGGAAGCCGTCAGACTGATTTTTGTCTTATTTTTGGAACAACAAAGTTGTTACTAAGTTGCAAGGACCTTATCAAAGACTAGCAATCTTGAGCCAACTCCCTGAGGCTTTGGGACGTCAGAAGTAAGTGATCTGCCGCCCCAATAGTATTATGCCTGCAATCCCTCTGTTGCTACATAAACTTTAAAGACACAGGCCTCCCTTCTTGCATAGTTTGAAATTTAACCCATTCGTTTCTGGAGTGCAGGAACATAATTCTACACAATAAAGGCTGGATATATTTATTGAAGTCGACACGAAACTATTGCGGATATCAGGAGTTTTTTTTCCACTTGTGTTTAGTTAATTGGGTGGTTATTTACTTGCATGTTCCACAAACCTAATTTAAAAAAAAATTAAAAAAAACCAAAGACGACCAGAACAGAAGCACGATCAGTTTATCGTAGTCTTCTTATCATAGCTATTGAATGAATTCCGATCCATCGCTGAGTAAAACAAACGGCAGCATTTTGGCGAGTAGAACGCACAAATTTAGATACGTGTTTGTATAAATTTGACGCCACAAATATGTTTTTCAACCGTGAACACGAAACCAATTAATTTTATTCTCGAGGAGACATCAAGTGCAGAGAGGACACCTCTTTCTGGGGGTTTAATACGGTGCGACTTTCCAAGCGTCATTGCGGGGATCTTTAAGAGCAGATGAGACACTGATCCTACCCCATAGTACTTCAAAGGCTATATTGTTCCTTTGATGTCGAACATCAACTTTAAAGAACAAGATATAATGAAATAAACTAATCCCAACCAAAAACAGAATAATGTTGTAAATGAAACTTGGAAGCAAAATATGGACTGTTTGACAGTAAGGGAGAATAAGAATGTAAAATTATTTTTTTTACATAGTAAATGTATTAGACTAAATTCTTGTTCAGTTGTTTGCTCGCTCTCAATGTATACTGACTAAGTATATTACGTTTGCATATAAATCAATCCTACACGAGTGCGAGAGAATGTCACGACATACATCTGCATCTGACAATCTGCATCAGATTCCATAACAATGGAATTAAAGTTAACAGGATAATTGTACGGGACCGTTTGTGACGGTTCGTAGGCCGGCCTACTTTGCGCTCAGTCAACCACCTCTGCCATTTCAGAGCTCAACGTCTATCATTAGCTTTTCAAACTACTTCCCCACTAAGAAAATAGTTCTACCTTTACATTTAGGATGATTTGCCGAAAGTAATACAATACCTGCAATGCATTTGCAAACTATACTATAGGTTTTGCAGCTTATACTATATAGTTAGACATGTGGATCACATATGAAGGATATTCTTCTGTTTTCTCTCGTGTGAAGTAGTTTGCTTATGAACCATATTTTCTGGATGCTTAAAATAACAAATGCGCACAGTAATCCTTCTTTGATGTTCAATTCAGAAATTACAATTTAACAAATGGGCATCAGTGGGTTTTACCAGTTCCAAATAAATGAAACATTTTAAAATACTATGATTGCATGGCCTTACATACAGCCATTAGTTTTAATTCAACCATGGTGACCACAAATTTACCAGGGCATCAATGCATCAACTGTTGAGAATTTTTTAACAGGGACTGCTAAGGTTTTCAGGCATAACCATATGCAGATGCAGATATAATTGGCTATTATGATGTCGTGTTTATTCTGGTTTTATACTTCTTGTTTGTCAGAAGAACTTCAAGACACTGAGGACGGTTTAGGCCGAAACATGTCTGTCTCTTTGTCCAAATAGGAATAAAAATGAAAATGATTATGATAGACATTCATAATCTATATCTATTCATTAAGAGTGTGGGCTCCCATCTTTCCTTTCTATGATTATCTGTGAGAAGCCAACGCACCATTTATTTGTTATATAGTTTGTTAAAAACTTTCTTGAGCGCATGGGTTGGTAATTCTATTTTTAATAGCCATATGCGCAGCAGTTTAATTTAAATCCAGTTCAGTCGTCATAGCTTGTGACCCTCACATCACCGTGGGATCATCACCCGCACACCAAAAAAAAAAAAAAAAAAAAAAGTTGAGTACCAACTGCGTTCACACAGCGCTTTCCTATTTTAGGTAAGATGGATTGGTTTTTTTGATCAGCGTTCCTCAGTGACACTAAGCACTGACCCATGCTGGGCACCAGGGGTCTGGGGACACCATTTCAAAGCCTGGCCCGAACATCAGTGGAGGAACCCCGGTGACAGCTGATCTCGACATGCAGTTAGACCGAGGAGGGGCTGTAGCACAGCAACCCCCCCCTCCCCCTCCATTACCCCATTATGGCACAAGTGTGAGGCTGTGAGGTTTATGACAGCTGTATTTATTCCGTTGGGGGGTGAGGAAGCTCAACCTCTAGTGGTCTATTGTTTATACTAACATTAAAGGCATTTAGCAGCCACTCTTACCCAGAGCGACTTACACAACTTTTAAAAAAAAATTTTTTTTTTACACATAGCATTTACATTGCATCCATTTATACAGCTGGATATATACTTGAGCAATGCAGGCTGAGTGCCTTGTTCAAGGGTATAACGGCACTGTCTTAGCAGGGACTCGAACCTGCGACCTTTAGGTTAGAAGACCAACTCCTTACCCATTACTCTACTACTATACTACAAAACACATAGCAAACAGGGAGTTTTCTTGTTTAAGAAAATTGAAAGTTATTATTATTTTTTTTGTAAAAGGGAGGGGGGCGGAGGGCTCACTCCATTATTCTCATAGCAAACACTGGTTTTCCACAGAAATGGCCGGCATGGGTGTGTTACTATGTCCAGCACTGGTACTGATCACTCTGACATTGTTAAAGAAAGACGTGTTAAAACATTGCTCATCCAGCAGAACCAAGATGTGTGGCTAAGCATGCCAGCAGCAAAGCTTTGAGAACTTTTATTTACTTTTTTTTTTTTTTGCCTGGGAAAGTGGATTGAGGTGGGGATAGGTTCTATCCAACAGCAATACAATGCAAATCAGGGTACTTAGATTTTGAAGTCACACGCATGCCCACATTCTGTTCAAACGTGACGCCCACGTTTTAAGAATTGTTTTTTCAGTACGCTCCTGCCATTACACTTACGGGATTCTGAGGAAAAATACAACTAGTGGAGGAGCATTCTAGAATATGTCAGAGAACAGAGCAAATTCAAATTGCTATAAATGTAACAGTACACATATATTTCAATGGTCTGAATATAGTTCATGAATGTAGTTGCATATTTATAAAACAAGCACGTTTTGAATGCACTGCAACTCCAAATGTTGCAGAGGTACGATTATTTTGACATATCGTACGTTTAAATAATATTAGCAACTTATCTATCGGACCAACAAATGCGGTTTTCACAGATGTGTTAATATTCTCTCAAGCTTAAAAATTCCTTAATCAAAGACTTAGAAAACGCTAAACATCCCATATGCATAATTTATTTGATATTTTCATGGGCCTGTCCTATTTACCACAACCGAAAAACATTTGTTTATTTCCTTCCAAATTTGGACCGGCCAATCAAATATCTTAAGCCTGTCTCACCACCGAAACATCTTCCATCAAATTTGGAGTGTGCAGGCAACCATTCAGTCTTCAGAAGCGCATGCTGCCAGCCGGTGCATGTGTTTGCACAGTGATCCACCAGCTAAGCCATGGCAGAGGAGTGCAGCTTTCGTGCGTAGTTGCTGCAGGCACACTGAGCAAGCTGCGCAGTCACTCTTGTGCAATGAGCAGAGGGTGGAAAGTCCAGGGGTCATGAAAGTAAAAGTCCTGCCATGTATTTCATAGCACCCCTGAACTCAGCCAGCCTGATTTAGCTCTACCTCCTAGGCTGAGGAATGGTGCTCATTAGCAAATCCATGTGACTGGAACAAAATCCTGGGATGAACTTTTACTTTCTGAACCTGGATTTTCCCACCTCTGGCAAGGAGACAGGAAAAATCCTTCCACCTCCAACCCTCCCTCCCTGGTTGAAGCCACTGTCAATTGTGCCATGCACTGAAATGCTGCTGGCCAAAGTGGACGCACTCACCATTCAAAACAGACCTTGGGGGCAAGTCATTATACCGAAAACCCAGTGTGTTAACAGGAAAAGCCCACAGGATCACTGACAATGACACATTGTTCTTTTGTTATTCTCTGCTTTATTTATCCTTTTAATAAATCACTTCCTTTCTGAATTTTATATTAGCAAACCAGCACACTGAGATCTGTACTATACTCAGAAATATAGACCAGGTGTTGTTTAATCAAAGGGTTAGGGATTGAAATGAATTTCGCTGGACATGGCATTGTTTGCCACTGCCAGCCGCACAAGCAGATGTCTTTTCCACAATGGCAAAAATGTCCTCTCCACAAACACGGTTTATCTTAAACAACATTCAGCTTACTGCACTACTTCCTTCCTAAACCATTCATCATAACATCATGTATTCCAGACATGAAAATAGTCTGAAAATAGTCTGATAAGTTTTCTCAGTAGATAAGTAAACTTGCTATTTGATATTACAGCCAGCGGATACTAGTTTTTTTGCTAGCTTTGCTAGTTAAAAATGCTTGAACTCGCTACAATAGTGGTAGCGGTAGCAATGATTATCAGAAACTACACGCAACCTACACATTGTTAATGAATTTCCCCCAGACAAAGTCTTTGTAATCAGTCCTCAATATGGGGAAGCCAAGAAAACCTGAAAAAAGAGATACTGTTTCTGAGAAGCTACTCTGTAACAGTTAATATAGCTTATGACATTCATATTATGGTAAAATACACCATTAGTGAAGTGGTAACGCAAGTATATCGCTGTAATCAGCAATTAATTAATAGTCATGCTGTAATAGCCTTTCATGGGAACTTTCACTGCAATAATATGATAACAAAAATGCAATGCTTCATAATTGATTCAATAAAGAAGCATTACATTTTTGTTATCATTTATTATTCTACCTGCATAACGCTCTTAATTTCTTCCATCTCTCTCAGTCTTTTATGCATTTAAACTGGTACTGAAATGCAGTGGTTTCAACCATGCGAAAACCCCAATTCTGATTTAACACCAGCAACATTTGAAAACATTTGCCTGGGCCGATGGGCCACAAGCATGTATGCTAAATTTAGCTGCGTTGCATC
Organism: Anguilla rostrata; assembly: GCF_018555375.3. Lineage (NCBI taxonomy): Eukaryota > Metazoa > Chordata > Actinopteri > Anguilliformes > Anguillidae > Anguilla > Anguilla rostrata. The sequence continues at coordinate 68,020,267 of NC_057934.1, forward strand.
AACATTTTCAGTAGCTTGTAAGATAGCTTTTTTTTTTTTACGATCGTACAATGAAAGGTAAGCATATCTGACAATCACCCAGTCATCCCCAGAGCTACTCACTGTACCCTCTGCCTAAAGCCACAATATTGTGCCTGCCTGCATCATTATCTTTTAACTGTGGAACAATGTGCAGGACATTTCATTTCATTTTCATTATAAATGCATCAACCGAAGGAAGTCACCTAGCCAGATTTGCCACAATATAGGGAAAACGAGATAGTGAAAAAAACACTTCAAACCTAATGTGGTAACTGCTGTTGTAATGTGAACCATTACTGCCTACAACTGTATTAAGCTTGTGTTCAGTCACAACTGATCATAAGTTTCACTGCACTCCACGCTGTGGAAATTCAGTGTGAACGCAACAGAACCAGACCAATCTCAGTCACTACCTGGATCCACTCTTTGTCCTCTCCAGCTTAAAGAAAGCTTCAGCCTAATCCAGACTGTAAAGTTTTTAAAAGTGCGCCATACCGTAATACTGCTGGGATAAATTATGTATTTTGGGCTTGCACTCAGATATTAATTAGAGTTCAGTTATCACTGTTCTTTTTTTGTGCGTGAATATTAAAAATGAGACCAGAGTAAGTGTAGTGGATACATTACATGTGGGAAAAAAACTTAATATACTTCTTTTTTTTGAAAGATGAGCTTTTAATTGTTTGCTCACATAACCATGCCTATGCACTTATGTTCTCTCAGACTGTAAGTCCCTCTGAATAGAAGTGGCTAATGCTAAGTTAATGTAACGTATAGGAGGGTCCTGTAGTCTTTTGGGCAAGTTAGATGCTTAACGTCAATTCCATTTTAATTCAAATAAAATTTCACCTAAGAAACCCGATGAATGATTGTACTCGCACTGAATGTTGATTCTTGCTTACTTGTACACTGGTTCTCCAGGAGGGACTTTAATTTTCAATGCGGAAGACACCGGCTCTGGCATCAATGTAGTGCTTTTAGCTAAAGAGCCACATTCTATTTCTGACCTGTGCCTTTGTAATAAAAGCACAAATTTAAAAGGAAGGAATAAGAAGGAAATGGAATTTTTTTTTAAAAATGAAGTCGCTTCTGAGATTATTTTAGTGAACTTTGTGTAAAATATACAACGGTTCTTTCATCCGAAAAAAAGGACAGTCTAAAAAAGCCTTACCCAAGCTCTTTGCTATACAACCGTTTTAGGTCAATTTTAGTTTATTTGAGCCAAGTGACTGGAAACAACCTTCAAAAACATAATGTTTGCAAATAATTTCCTCTAAAAACATCAGTACAACTGAAACCATGAGAAATTGGCTGGGGATTGTATTTCGTGCCAAGGCCATTATTTAGATATAGGTGGGGGGTGCTATAAAATGTCCTCGTGCCCTATTTGATGTTAACCCTCTCCATGACCCCTGTGTCCCACACTCACCATTTCACAGGCAAATCAAAGTGTTTAAGGGGAAGTGAAGAACAGGGCCTGGCTATTTGTTTAGCTGCAATAAAACAGGGTTACCAGCAGGGTAATAGTGGTATCATGCAATATAACAAATAAAGCACATCTGCCACTTGTTCATTATTCAAATATAACAAATAACTGCCATTTCCCAACATAGATAAAAAAATTGTATTAATAATTACATATATAGACCTATATAAGCAAATAACAGATTCTAATTGTTTAGTTCAGTTCAGAACATGTATTAATCATGGATTTGTGTTTGAATATTACATTTCATACTTTGTGCAATACATTCCAGTATAAAGTGTTGAGTAGACGTAAATAGGCATTTACTTGTGGCCTGAGAGGGGGAAAAAAAATAATATCTACCCAAACTCAAGTAACATTAACGCTGTATCTTCAAAGAGGCTGGAGTGGCCATGTTGCTCATTTTGGCTGCAGCGCACTGCTGTAAACACCAATAAAATAAAGTGCATCAGAAAGTGTGTCCGCGCTTCTCTTTGAACAAACCCTGTGATCAGTTACTGCTCTCAATTATCGTATTGTCCACTTCTCTTTCAGCTCGGGGGTTAAACTCTTAGCAGCTCTCTTTGAAGTGATTATCCCTTTATCTCAAGCCAGACTGAAGAATTTTGAGGACAATAGAAAATGAAACCAAGGGGGAGGCTTATGACAATTATGGAGGAGGTCTACGGGGACAGAAGTGCGGATGTCCGTTTTTTTGGGCTTCGAATAGGGGGGGTGGGGGGGGGGATGGGGGGCTGGATGCGGGAGTTACAAACTGTTAGTTTTGTGTGACTTATGTCCTTGTGAAAAGAGCCAGGTAATTAGCAGAAAACGACGGCTTCCAGTGAAATTATTGCGAGCCGAGGCAGTGGCGAGGCAATGCCATAGAACTACCATGGGAAGTGGGAACAGAGGAAGGAAAGGGAAGAATGAGAGAGAGAGAGAGAGAGAGAGAGAGAGAGGGAACAGATGAAGGGAAGGGAAGGATGAGATGACTGAGAGAGAGAGTTTGGGAGAGAGAGAGAGAGAGAGAGAGAGGGAAAGATAGATGGGGAGAGGGAGAGAGAATGAGTGTGTGTGTGAGAGAGAGAAAGATGGAGAGAGAGTGGGAGAGAGAGTGAGAGTGGGAGAGATAGATGGGGACAGGGAGAGAGAGAGAAAGAGAGAGAAAGAGAGAGAGAGTGGGAGAGATAGATGAGAGAGGGAGTGCAGTTGTCAGCAGAATCAGATGTCATGCAGGCAGCAGGCTGAGATACAATTAAAGTGTGGAGTTAAGACGGGCTTTGAAGTTGGACATGGTACATAACACTCTTAGAGTTAGAAAGGGCTACCATTCATCGGCTTGTTATGGGTTGTTAAGAGGATCCAGTTAAAAGGGCCAATTTGAGAAAATAAACTTTAATTTCAACATGAAATCGTCTCTAAGCAAGGATGGAAGTTGCGCAACGGGTAAAAAAATATATCAGCTCTGCGTACGTTTTGAGTAGCTGAAGTTGCGTGTGCATTGCGGGAGGCCTGTGTGTGTGTGTGTGTGTGTGTTTGTGTGTATGTGTGTGTGTGTGTGTATGTGTGTGTGTTTGTGTGTGTGTGTGCGCGCACCCCTTCACGACATTCATGAGTTCTTTTTTTTTTTTTTTTTTAATCCCATTTTGCGGTGACTTTAAAGTTGAACAATGTATAGAAACAATGTCTGGTGTGCGTCCTAATCCCTCTCTCCGCGAAACCTTGGGGTCTGTTCATAAAAACCCTGGCAACGTGGCTTCCATTTTGTCTCCCCTTCTTTTTTTTTTTCTTTTTTTTTTGATGGAGGCGATGAAAATACGTCTTAAAGGTTTTACTTTTCAATATTCATTAATGCCTCCAGAAGGATCCCGCAGATTATGGCTCCGGTGGTGATCTGCTTTGAATAAACATGACCCTGAGCCCTGGCACAGAGTGTAATTAAACCCAACTGTAGAGGGGGCAGCGACCATTGGAGGCCCCCGCGCGGGCACTCTCTCTCTCTCTCTCTCTCAAACGAGGGCAGCTAAAAACTTGAGGCTTAAAGTAGAGCTCAAAAACCAAAGTGAAGAAAAAAAATCAAAATCAAAAAACAAAAACAAAGCGCTCTTTGAACTCGCCAGCCAGTTTTAGTCGGACCTTGTGGTGGATGTACTTTTTTTAATGTGTTTCTGTCCTTCCCCTCATATCAGCTAGCAGAAAGCAACACAAAAACAAGAATTTCTAGATTAAAGGGGAAAAAAGAAAGCTAACTGTAAATAACATCTTAAATCCAATATCTAAAATGCTAATGTTTCAAACTGATCTTAAATTTCTTATGTGCTCGTACACTACATGTGGAATCTCACCCTGTGTGACTTTAGCCCACCTCTGATCATTTGCAAACACACACAATAACGGCTCGGTAAGGAGGACAAAATGAATCAACCAAATGCTGTTCTGTGTGTCTGCCTTTGTAATCATAAAGAGCAGCGTGTTGTGTCAATTGCTGGGAGACAAACAAACCATTAAACATCCATGACAATATGAAGCCTTTTTTCCTCAGGACTGGCCTGCCTGACTACTCAAAACGAATCCATGATCTGAATGCTTGCCTGTGTATATGCTTTCAAAAACACACGTAGAGCTGAAACAAGATATTCAGCCACCTAGGAGCTGTCCCATTGGTACAGATTTTTGGCTAGACCGCACCAGCGGGGCAAGCCCTACAAACGCGAATGTCTGTGACTGACTGACTGAGTGATGAAGTTACACCATTGGTCGGCCGAGTTATGAAGTTACACCATTGGGTGGCCGGATCACGTGTGTTAGGTCCAGCCATATACTAGGTTTTGACCTGGTCTTGTGTTAATTGAGTATGAAGGCATTAGACAACGTTTTCTTTCAGTCAAACTGACAGGACCAAAAAAATAAAATAAAAAAATAATGGCTATAGGTCTTTTCCCATATGCATGAATGCCCAGCTTGGTGCAATTTCTGATCTGTCAAGTAGCAACTTCTCCCCAATAAGGACTGAAATCTGTCCCATTATTTCACAGACTAACCCACCTAGGCCCAACTCTAAAATCGTGTGAAGCGTGAGATTCTGTTGAGAAAGCAGCGCAGTGTGACAAGCGGCGGGGATGTATCACAGCGAATTGTTGCAGGAAAAAAAGTTTTCTTGAGACGGGGGAAAGTTGAAGAAAAGCGAACTGTGCAGTGCTGGGAAAGCATCACTCATGATGGGCTGAACTCAAAGAGCACCAGTGTTCCCTTTTCCCCCCTGAGCTTGGCCGTGATACTTCAATGAGAGAGAGAGAGAAAGAGAGAGGGGAACCGAGCTGACTTGATCAGATGTTTCAGCCTCCACAAGTTTCACTGCTCCTCAACAAGGCTGCTCTATAGCCCAAAAGAGTGCTGATGATCTGAAAAAAAAACCAAACAAAACAAAAAAAAAATGCGAACAAACAAAAATGAAACAAAAAAAAACAAAACAAAAAAAAGGAGAGCAAAAACAGAAAGAAACACACAACAGGGCCCACGAACTAACGGCTTTTTAAGGAGTATGCATAGGGGGAAACAGAAAAAATACCTTCCCAAGATCTCACTCACAGAATCTATAAAAAGCGCAATGTACTTTCACTGAGCACTTTCTAATGCAGAAAGGCTGTAATATGACAGACTTTATTCTACAGACTGAATGTCATCCTACATCCTGACAGAAAATGTATGAAAAATAAAACACCTTGGGGTACCTAGCATTAGCAAGTATTTCCACAATCCCAGGTAATCCTGCTATCCGATGTGCTCCTTCTCCTGACTCCATAATGTCTGTAGGTTTTAATGGGAAATGAAACAAAAATAAAACAATTTCCAGTGATTAATTATCAAACACAATGAAAAAAGTCAAGGTGGACCAATGTAACCAAATGTCCGAAATATTATTTCTCCCAACACAATTACAATGCACAATGAAATGGCTTAACACAAGCCAATGCCATAAATTAACTTAATGTGCAAATGTGTGTGTATGTGAGTCAAGGGTTAAAATGAACTGCATGAGCTAGCCAGCAGTCACCCTTTATGCAAACAACCTCAACGAATTTTGAAAGCAAAGTGGCTTATCGTCCAGCACCAGCTTCCAGAATCTGCAAGAGCATAGTAATCTCAAAGTAACATCAACAGAGTAAAATGTCCAGTGTTAAAGCAACTCTTACAGAGTACACATGGTCCTGCTCTGGTCCAGTTCAATTAACACTGGACATTTTACTGAGATTGATTCAGGAACGCTGTGACTGGACAGAGGGACAGAACATTAGGGACCTTTTTTGTTAAAAGAACAGTAATGCATCTTTTATTTACCCACTTCTGAAAGGTTCTCCTAATCTTGGCAAACGCCACTGAAAACCTAAGCCGCTAAAAACATTGCTAAAACATCCTCTGTCAACAGCACAGCCTAGCAGGTACACTCTCTTATTCTCCAGTCCTGCACAGCTATTGCACCATGAAGACTGCAATTAACGGCACAGACGATGAACGGAGACTGCAGGCCCCCTATTGGCCAGAAAATCAGTGATGGGCACCTTGCTCACTGAAACCCTTCTTCTATGGGCAACACTATAGCTGTGTTTACCATTCCATGGTGCTGCCAGTCAGTATAGGCACAGTCAGGATTCAGTCACAGACTGTGACACACCGCTGCATGGTTGCCCCGTGCTTGGTGGCTTTTCAAAACAGCTGACCACCTCTGCACGGTGGACAGGGAAGTGACGACGCAATCTCATTCAGGACGGACGCGTGAGAGCGCAGCTACATTGCAAAATAATTAATCGACTCGCTCTGGCGCGAAGAATAGCCGCGGGCTTTGGAACCAGAGAATCACCGCGGGATCTGCAGCGGCAGCGTCTGACCGGGGACACAACAGGTGGTCGATGGTCGATGGTCAGCCGTCCACCCGGCCTGAATTTGGGCCCGAAGCCTGAAAATTATTTTTCAGAACACAGCGCGTAAACCACGGTCGCCCTGGGGATTACACCGTTTCCATCGGCACAGACGAATAAGGAAAACGTCCTGCAGTACGCACTGTGCTTAAAACGTGAAACGATTCGTATGGTACCCCGATGGTATCCTTCAAAAATGAGATTGTTTGGCACGATGTTTACCGATGTGACCTGCCTTCTCCCCACCCACCCCATCCCCTTCACTTTGTCTAATTCTGTCTAAATCTGCCAAACCTGTTCCTTAGCTGAACCAGCACCACAATCTTTTCGCCAGTCAATGGTCTTGTTATGTATGTTTAAGTGTGGTTATAAAACACCTCTGTTTAGCCCGCAGGAGCTTAGATTCTGTGGGATTGTGGAGGGAGGGGTCAAAACTTCAAATTGAATGCAGAGGTGGCGTGGTGGGGGTGGTGACCCCCCCAGACCTCTCTCTGACCGGCGCGATGTGTTATTTCTGGAGAACGTCTCTCTCTCTCTCTCTCTCTATCTGAGCGAAGCCGGTTAAAGGATGAGACAGTGGCTGGCGTGGGATGCTGGCTCGTGTCTGATTCATCTCCTCGCTCTGCAGCTGGGTTCCGCAGTGCCCAGGCTGAGCTTCAAACGCACGCTTCTTACAGAGAGAGAGAGAGAGAGAGAGAGAGCGCAACAACAGACAACTTCTCTCTGAACGTGCACCGAGGCGAAAAGTTGGGAAAAACATTCATGCAGACAGAGAGGGGGGAAAAAGAAGAAGAAGAAGAAAAAAACACCCAGAAAAAAAGCGATTCAGTGCGACTGTTCCACAAAACACCAAAATGTACCTGATGAAGTGAAATTGGAGACCGTGCCATATCACTTAACTACTTGACACAATACGGGACCTTAAATATGGGACCTTAAATACGGGACCTTAAATAGATTATTTTCAACCTACAGGCTTATTGGTAAATTCTCTCAAATTACTGAACACATAATTGAGATGTGGGGTAAAAATGTCACATCTGACATTCCTTTACAAATGAAACAAGACACGGGGAGAAGATTAAAATAAATCATTGAGCATTAAACTTAAATAATTTCTGAAGCCTCTCCAATATACAGGCCTCCCAGAGCTAACAGGATTACTGAATCGACAAGTACACAAATCTATTTCGAAGGAAGGCGGCAAAATGTGAATGCTAGAGGTGTTGTAACTCTAACACAGAGCACGCTTTCATGTTCCCCCACACACCTGCAATGGTGTTTTGCAGCAGAATAGCCAACATAGCTCAGTGACAATCTCTTTGAAGTAGTCTGTCTGCCTAAGATAACTTTCATACACCTTGATTATCTAAGTGGTTACAACATCCCTTATTCATAGCTGAAGGACAAAATAAATTAGTGTTCACACACACACACATGTCCAGAATACTCCACAGCTGTCAAAGTCAGTATTTGCATGAAATTATTTATGCGTTTTGATATTCAGTGCGGATATACTGTCTAACTTTTGTTACAGTTTTGTAACAACTTTTTGAAGGACTTCTGTACTCACAGCAGAACAAAAGTGTAGAGACACAGAAAGGACTGTGCCGATCGTGGGGGGGGGGGACACTCTGTAGTCTCTCTCTTTTAAATGTTTGATGAAAAGGGAAAGATGAAAAAGGGGAAGAAATGGTCCTCAAATCTGGGCACCGTAAAAAATGTTAAAGGGGTGAACAAACAGCCCTGAGCCCCCCCCCCCCCCCCTCCCCCCCTCCGGCCCTCCTTCTCTGCTCTGGCACGTCAGGAGTTTGTTTTGAAATGCAAATGAGCTGATGAGCGGACAGCGATCGCCCCCCCGCGCCTGACATGAAAGCAGGGGAAGGACAGGCACTAATTTCCTCCTCTGGCCTCTGCCTCCCTCCTGCCCTTCATGCAGACGGTGATTTATGGACCTAGCAGCTCGCTGCTACACTGACATGAGTCTTGTATCACATCAGGTAACGCACAGACACTATCCACCCCCTCCACCCCCACCCCCTCTTCCCGCCCCAAATAATTACGATTACACTCGCGTCTCGAAGGTAATGAATGATGAAACAGTAACATCAGACCCCATTCGGGTTATGGCTCAAAATATCCTTCGAAAAAGCAGGAATGTATCATCTGACTGAGCACTCTTCCTGATAAGCATTATTATCTACAAATCCAAGAAGATACATTAAAAAAAATTTTAAACTGTCAAATAACAATAATTGCAGACTTGGGGTCTCAGGGGTGTGGCTGAAATGCTGACATGTTGAAATAAATTACTATAACTGAAGTACATGTCAGCATCTTAGCAATGATATGCTGCTGCTCAAATTACTGCACACTTTTCTTTGGATGCAAGACGTGTGTGCTGCATACACGTTTATTTGAATTTGTGGATAAATGTAGATGACTTTTGGATTTCTGATTCATTCGTATTTTACGTTATGTAGAGATCCATTCATCTTTTCATGAGAAAGTGCCAACATGTGCTTGCTAGCTTTAAGCTTATTTTGTAAATGCAATAGACAGATTAAAACCCATGTTACTGAACGTGAACTTGGCTATAAATAGCTGGATGAAATGAGTATTGTACCTTATCGAACCTGTGTTTTGTAGTTGTTCTAATGACCTTGATATGCACTTTTGTACGTCGCTTTGGATAAAAGCGTCTGCTAAATAAATGAATGTGAACTTCGATGTGTCTCCATCTAGCTACACTATCCAACTTGATGGGATGTCAGAGAACACTACAGTGGGAGACAGTTCAGGGAAAACCTCAGTATTACTTACTGATGTATTATTCAGATAATTGACTCGCTTGTTCAATCAAGTAAAAATGAATGAAAAGAGTTACTGTTGTTGTAATGTGCCGTGAATTGTTCATGCGCATGCAGCTTGTGGTGTCAGTGCCGACAGTCCAGTAAAAAACCTCAGTAACAGCTTTTTTGGCTGGACCCGCAAATGTCTGTGACTGAGTGACTGAGTGAGTGATGAAGTTACACCATTGGTCAGCCAAGTTATGAAGTTACACCATTGGTCGGCCGGATCACGTGTGTTAGGTCCAGCCATATACTACGCTTTAACCTGGTCTTGTTACCCTTTTAAATGTTAAGAACGGTTGTTCCAGATAATAGCAGTGGTCAATCAGAACTGGCTGACATCAGAAACCAGCCTGACACAACTACTCCCTAGTGTCCAAAGGCCTTTTTTTTTTCTTTCACCAAGACCGCAAAGTGACATAGGTAAATAACACGGTTTGCACAACAGACACGTTTTTCAGGTGGTCTTGCCTTCCTTTTTTCGAGTTAATCACAGTCAAGTATACAACGGCAATTCAGCTCTGAAGAGAAGAGAAGCCTTTGATCACCTTTGCGTTCCTCACTGCTCAGCCTCCGCCTCTCGGAGCGAAACGCCACACCTTGAGACACAACCTGTTTCGGCGGACCTGTTCAAAGCACTTCCTCGCATTTCCGATAGGATCTACACCTGCCATACCTGCGAGCTATACTCAGTGCTACCTGGCCCAGAGGGAGAATGTGTGGCTGTCATAAAACTGCTTCTCAGGCGGAGGAGAAGGGTACCATTTGGAGTTCCACATAAACCCAGATCCGTTTCAACACCCCGCTCACCAAAACTAAACAAAACAACACACACGCGCACGCACACTCACAAAAACGCACACGCAAGCACACATGCATGCATGCACGCACGCACACACGCAAGCACAGGCTCTTTCTCTCACTCTCTCTCTCTCTCTCTCGCACACACACACATACAGTCACAAAACCACACAAACACACGCAAGCACGCATGCACGCACACACACACTTGCATGCACGTGCATGTGCGCACACACACACAAACATGCACATGTGCTCTCTCTCTCTGTCTCTCCCTCCCTCCCTCTCTCTCTCACACACTTCCTTCATATCCACTCAAAGTCCAACTCGGGTTATGATCCTCACAAGTCGCTCGACTCAAGGTCTCCAAAGTTGAGCCTGGGCCTATAACAGCTGGTTCAGCACTCCTCGTGGCTTCCACTTAAGCTGGCAGCTCAAGGAGAGAGCTCATTATTTGCATAACTGAGACCAGAAGAACCTCAAATTAGGCACGAGAGGATGTGACCGCCAATAAAACATGTCTGAATGTTTGTTTGTTTGTTTTTTTTGTTTTTTTTCTTCCTGGTGAGGTCAGGTGGGATCAAAAGGGCAGCTTCACACCTGGTGGACCTTCGGTCATTTAAGGAAAATGGCCCCTTGCGCAGGCAGCTGCAGGTCCCTGGAGGAGACGGGTCGCCCGCGAGGTTCGCTGTCTAAACGTGAACGGTGACACCAGTTAGGGTCGACGCCACTTCCTTGAAGTTCCCAATCAGGACCAGAACTTTGATGCCCACTCACACACGCGAAGGTACAGATACCGTGTATACCACTGGAATACTCTCGCTGCTTCAAATGTTTTCAACTTTGACGCCTGACTGCAGGACGGATGACCTGGGCAAGTGGTTTACCAGCAGCATTATGTAACCAGCACATGTGAAGCAGCATTGAAGAAACACGAAGGAACAGTACTTTAACTACTTACCCCAAAAATCCTTATGAACAATCTGCTATATATGGTCATGATTTTATCAGGGGCTGTGGGTGGAAGGGGGGAGATACTCCACAATGATTCTCCTTTTACGTGTCCTCCTTCAATTTTTTTCAGTATTTTTAATGCATCGTGAAGTACTACGAGTGGCTTGTTTCCTTGCTTTACGAATAAAAGGCATTATTATTATTATTATTACCATTATTAGTAAAGAGGCAGTTCCCTTTCCATCCAGATTACCACACGCAATGCGGGAGGAAGTAAGAGTCACTGAGCTTGGACTTTGAGTGAACTCCACTTTCAAAGAATTGTTTGCTTTTCATTTCAAGTAATGCTTTGCATGAGTTGACGCAAATGTTTGTCAGGTGATAGAGTGAGTTTTTTAAATTTTATTGTTAATCCTACACTGAGGTGTGCAACAGGAGTCCGGGGCCAACTCTCTCAACCGGACGGCAGTTGAGCGTGGCACAGCGCCCCGACACAGTGTTGAGCAACCGCTCCTTCGTTTGAAATAAATCTCTCCACACCCCGTCGAGCGGATGCCATCGTTTTTTTGTGATGGCGAAATGAGATCGCTGATATACGCAGGCTTTTGGATTTGTGAGAATGGTAAATGGACTGCATTTATATAAATGGACTGCATTTATATGGCGCTTTTATCCAAAGCGCTTCACAATTGATGCCTCGCATTCACCAGAGTAGTTAGGGGTTAGGTGTCTTGCTCAGGGACACTTCGCCAGGGCGGGATTTGAACCGGCAACCCTCCGACTGCCAGACAAGCGCTCTTACCTCCTGAGATATGTCGCCCCCAGAGAATTGTTTTCATCTTCCCTGGTACGCCCATGCCCCACCCCACACACCCCCACCCCCAACCAGCACGTACCCCAACCATGCTCTACAGAGGTAGCTGCCTCTGTGACTCTAGGTTTTCAGGGCCCCCTGTTTCCTCAGACTTCCTGTCCTGCATTGTCACTTGTCGGGACGCACACACAGGTGAAATGCAATCTGCGCCGGTGAGAGAACACGGCTTTGTGTCCCTGCACTCTTAAAGAGACGGCGCTGTGAAACCCAGGAGAGGAGCGGGGGAGGGGGCGGAGACGAGCGGGGAGGGGCGGGGAGGGGCGGAGGTGATGTAATGGCGGTTTACGCTTACAGGTGTGTGTCGCCGGCGATGACATAAGCAGCCGCTCGCAACGCTAACCCCCGGTGACAGGATGTTGCGAAACGGGGAGGAGATCAAAGCGACCGCCACACAATGCGGAGGAATCTCGGGTTCGAGGGCCCCGTGGGCCAGCTCTGCAGTCATCGGGGCCAAACGTGATTTACTGCACAATGCATACTGATGAAAAAAAAAACAAAACAAAAAAAAAAAAAATCAACAGCCACTCGGATAGGGGAGCATATTTTTGTTGCGAGGAGCCATATAACATCAAAGAATGACCCCGCACAACCCCGCATTCTCTCTCCTGGAAGGGCGTGCCTGTTGCAGGGAACCGCGGCAGCACTTCCTTAAAAGAAAACTCCAGAGAGAGGCTTTCGTTTCAGGGCGCTGAAAAATCTTTGTTACCACGATGTAAAAAAAAAAAAAAATGCTAAATTAAACTGCGGTCAGCTGGCCCGAAAAATGCAGTCGGTTCTTTTGATGAGAACACATAGCATTACAAGGGATGTAATACACCATACAAGAGGAATCCAATCTGCCCATGATTCGCAGTGTTCAAACACATCTGATCACAAAGCCGTGGTGGTTATTTGTAAAGAATATAGTTACGGATATTAACATGGTGTACTTTTGGCCTTTAAAAAAATACTCATGGGGCCTCAGACCTCAGTCAGCACAAAACAGCTATTGTTTATATTTTAAATATGTCAAAAAAAAAAAAAGAAATTCTTCACCACAGTTGCATGTAGAACAAGGACCACTGGAACTAATAACTAATTTAACTGAGTCCTTGAAGCCTGTATTAAATGCAGTTGTGGGGCATAATTGTCTATAAACTGATGAAGCAATCCAGAGACTTCAAAGTGCCACGGCCAAATCTAATTCATGTCTTCAACAGAGGACTTTCACTACATGTTCAGGACCGAAAAGAACTGGGACAACTTGAAAGACCCGCTTGTGACAAATCACACTAATTCACCACCAAGTGTGCCTTTCATCCCCCCATTTTCTTTTTTTTTTTTTGGTCAGTAGCAAGTTCTTGTCAGCCTTTTTTGATTTTTTCATTACATTACATTACAGGCATTTAGCAGACGCTCTTATCCAGAGCGGCTTACACAACTTTTATGTAGCATTTTACATTGTATCCATTCATACAGCTGAATATGTGCTGAAGAAATTCAGGTTAAGTACCTTGCTCAAGGGTACAACGGCAGTGTCCTACCCAGGAATCGAACCTATGACCTTTCGGTTACAAGCCCAGTTCCTTACCCACTGTGCTACACTGCCACCCTTCATTTTCCCCCCCACCACAATGATTGGAGTTCTGTGATGACGCTGTAATCCGCACGCAGAACAGCACACATAGCATAAAACAGAAATCTGGTGAGCATCGAGCGTGCTCTGTCCAATCAGCTTTCCTGGACTTGGTGGATTTTTGGCCACTGTGGGACCTCCCTGTCCTTAATTTCTTGTTATCACATTCAAAGGCTTACACCTTTAGGAAAAGGCTCCTGCATATGTCTGCTCAAACCACAGGAGTAATCCCAGTACGCGCCGTATGTGAGTTATTGTGAAATAAACGGATTGAAACTGCAAACAGCAGATATTGGGACTACTGCTTACAGCCTCAAACTACTGAGGCCAATGAAAGCTGAAGCTGGCTCAATCCTGGCTAAACCTTGTTCCCTTGAGAAAATCATCCTTCTTTTTTTCTTTTTTTTTTTTTTGCTGAAAGTCATCTGTACAAAGGTAAGCATAAAATGACAAAAAAAACCCTCAGTTTTCATGCATGGATATTTCACGATGCATCTTTGGTCATCGAATTTGAGGGGCTCTCCCATTTTCTCTTCTGCATCAGCATTGGCTGAAAGTCAGGCCATCTCACCTGTGATTGGTTGAGGTATGAGACGGCGTTCTCCAGCTCTTGTCCGAGGGCCGGCAGAATTGGGCTCTCGATCCTCCATCTCACGTTCCTTCAGAGGGACCCTGAGAGAGAAGCACAGGCACTCACTCACCGCACGTTACCCGAGCACCACTGGGGACCCAACAGGCGGCAGTGTAGTATAATGGGCAAGGAGTTGGTCTTGTAACCTAAAGATCGCAGGTTCAAGTCCCCGCTAGGACAGTGCTGCTGTACCCTTCAGCAAGGTATTAACCTGCATTGCTTCAGTATATTTCCAGCTGTATAAATGGATGTTGTGTAAGTTGCTCTGGATAAGAGCGTCTGCTGAATGCCTGTAATGTAATGTAATGACCCACACAGAAACTGAGCTGTTCTCCATGGATGAATTTTGTAGAGCTTACATGCTCTTAACATGTTTACAAATGATAAATCATATAATTTGTTCAAAAAGTTTGCCTTTTTTGTATGATGATGAGCAACGTGTTAACAAATAGTATAGCTGTGTATTATAATATAACTAAGTGTTATTATTTCAGACTGATTTCCTTTCATGAAAATTAGCTAAATCCAAATTAGCTAAATCCTAAATCCAAAATTCGACTAATAAATCAGTATTGCACACAACATCAACAGTCTTTAAAATGTATACTAACACCAGTAGCTGGCTGAGATGTCAGTGATGAAATATTGTATGTAATTTTCTGTCTAACACTATTTTTTGCCAGACTGAATGATAAGTAGGCAACCATGTCTATACTTAAACCCTTTTGGATGCATGTGTGGTGCATTCTCAAGGTATGAAAAATTGCAACTTCAACCGCTGTTTGTTTGTGTTTAACAGTTTAAGATGTAAGAATGCCCATTCTGAACTCCATGTATCCGAATGGTTGACATTCTCCCCTTTATCTCCGATCTTACAGTGCTTCAGAGAGGAGGCAATGCTGTAAATCAGGACCTAGGAAAAGGAACATTAAGTACAATTTGTCCTTGGTTAAAATACACATTCCATTTCACAGGTAATTGTGTCTTCCACACCACCCCACCACTACAGCTGTGAAAGGTCTCCCCTGTTCCATGACCATCCAGGGTTTGATGCATTTTTTGTTGTTGTATCATCTGGTGTTTTCTGCCCAGCTAGGTAAGAATGCATCAGCACTTGTCCCCCGATCACTGACCGTAACCCACGTTTAGACAGTTTGACAGATTGTGCAAGTACGTTGGGAAGATTTTGTAAGATTTCCCAGCATTCCCACGATCACCTTTCACATTAATGCCATTCCATGGGCAAGACTTTATATTTATTGGCCAAGCAGATAAGTATTTTTATTTTTTTATTTTTAATTTTTATTCTTACTTGTTTATCTTGGTTTGGTTGACTCTTACTCTTCCCTGTACCTTTCCTGTGTTTCATCTCACTGCTGTTGCTGCTAAGACACCTGAATTTCCCTCCGGGGATCAATAAAGGTCTATCTATCTGTCTGTCTGTCTGTCTGTCTGTCTATCTATCTATCTATCTATCTATCTATCTATCTAACTACTCTGGCAGGCAGAACAGGATCTTAGGCTTGATTCACACCGGGGAGGGCAGCGGAAGCTGCACCACATCCGCCATCTTTCGGGCGCCCGCGCTAGTGGACCATGGTTCCGGTGCTGAGACGCAAACGCAGTCAAGTCTAAACAAGGAAGCGCGTCCGCACAGCATCCTGAACGCAGGCCGCTCCGCTCCTGGCGTAGTTCAGGCCTTACTGTCATCACATCACTGATGTACACTGAGCCGCAAACACACTGAAACCCGAAACACTGGGCAAATTCAGACAGCAACACACAGAGGCATGCACTGGAATTCAGGTGCCTTCAATGTCACAATGTCTAAATTCCGAAAAAAAAAAAAATTGTTCTTGTGTCATTTCATTTTTTTTTTTTTTCTTGAAGATGTTAATTTTTAAGAAAAGAAAAAAGAGAGAAAGAGAGGGAGAAAGAGGGGGGAAGAAAGATGATTGATTTTCCTAAAATAATTTTCCTGTTGTGGATTTAAGTGATTGTTCTGGCTCTGTGTAATTAATCTTCCTGGGCACAATGAAAGGATTGGGAAGCACTTCAAAGCAAGAGAGTATAAATTATCTGCCCAGCGCACACTTTTTTTTTTGTCCGAGCTCAGTGTGCAGAAGATTAGGGCTCTGCCACTCTGCCAAATTTCCCCCCCTCCCCATCTAAAGTGTCAGGCCAATAACACAAAAAAAAATTATCAAATTCCATCCTCCAGTAGAAGGAAACCTGAGAAACATGAGGAGAGAAACGTTTTTGAAGACACAAGTGACATTAAAAAGGCTTTATGTTTAAAGTTGGAGTTTGTATTTTGTCTAGCTGTAGCTGTACAGGCTAGCCCGTTATTGGGAGAGGGGCGAAATGATGACGCAATGCTGGTACAGGACTACAAGTGAAAGTGAAAAGCCAAAAGCCGAATTCCCCCACCATTTCACATAAAAACAGGAGGTGTATAGTGCATCATTATTGCACGGAGAATTCTTCCGGGTCACTTAAAAACTGCTGGATTGCAAAATTCTCACCTTGATTTGTTCACAAGAGACCATTTCCTGAGCAACTGCCATTTAGTTCAAATGTGGCTTGTAAGGTATGTGGCACATCATCATCTCATAATCACAAGGGATATTGTATTGGTGGTGTTTTTCAGTATATTTTCTGGCATAAAGGCTTGTGGATCCGTACACTGCCTACTCTAAACCCATGTCTGCAAACAGACGGGTAGGCTCGTACTCAAGGGAAAGATGAAAGCCTCATCTCAGCAGTGCTGGGTATGCAGTTAGCATGGCCAACGCACAGAGCCAAGATTCTGAATGGAAAACCAGGTCTTCTTTCAAAATTGAATTCACGGGTCAACCTGAATCGATTCCTGGTTGGATGTTCAGAAATTTCAGGGAATTTAAAGATGGGAGGGTTGTGGTTGTGGTTTTTGCTTACCATGTGAAATGCACTTTTGTAAGCTGCTTTGGGTAAAAGCATCTGGTAAATGGCTAAATTGCAACTCCAACTATAATCAGTTTTCCATTTGAATTATTGGTGAATTCTACCTACATACGCCACCCGGAAACAGGGAAGCATGAGGTCATCAATCCAAACTCTTTTGAGATAAATCGGAATTAGATTAAAGCTCATATACGTATAATTTCGGTGCATATTCATTAAATGTTTTCTTTACGTACATTGAGATGGATCCTTCATGATACCGACTCCAGTAACAGAGCTGAGCTCATTACAGAAATAAGCCCCAGACTAAAGATTATACCTGACTGGTACTTTAATCAGGTCAGTTTCACTAGAAGACTAGATTAGGAGACACGTTCAAATCATAGACTGTATAAAAATAGGTTCAAATCCTCCTTGTTCAGTCAGTGCATAGTACACCTGCCTTAATCAACTGGTGGTGGTTGGGACACTAGTTTTGTGTATGTCTTATTTTTAAGAAATACTCTAAACTTTTCTTCTTTTTTTAAAACAAAACTCTTAGGTACAACATGGCAAAGAGACTGCAAACAATTCCTCAACAGCTTTTCACCAGCCAGGTATGTGTAACTGCGTGCCATGTACAGTATGGAGTTAACATTATCCTCGGTCATTCTGTCGTGGGGTAGATGATGAATGCTCTTTCTCTCGTAGAGCTCCAGCTCCTCAATGGCACAGCACGCTGAAACAAAAATGAACTACCTTGTTCCTGGACAGAGCCCGGCTAACTCTGCCATGCAAACTAAACTCATTAAGCAAATGTTTGCACTCATAAGTTCACCTATTCACCTTAGACTGCTATGCATTCGCTAGTGCCTCCTGCAAATTCAGCAGATGTTTCTATTAACTTCAAAGAATGTTTTCCCCACAAAGCAAGTTATGTGTGAATAGCTAAACACAAAAGAAATCGATTTAAGCAAAAAACACAGTTGACAGTTCATGATGTTCATCAAGTACATTTTGCATGCTTTATGCTGAATTGTATGTTTCATTTTTTTTAACATACGCCCTCGTTCTCCACCACATATCTCATCTCTTTCTCTTTCACAGTACATGCCTCCAAGAGAAAAAAAGCTAGCTTTGTAATGGTGGGTATCAATTTGACACAATTGTGTTCAAACTCCGCAACCCACTTTTTGAATGGTACAATGAATAAATGATACCCAGTTCTTAGATCAACCTGCTCGATGAAAACAAAGAGCTTTCAAGACACTTTGAGGACACTTAACAATTGGCCACATCAGGAAGTTACTGCCTGCTTTCCTTGATGGACAGGTGATCAAACGGCAAGTCCTTCAGATGCATCCGTTTATTTAGAAATGATCTCGCTTTATGGCTTTAAAGCAAAATCATTTCATCTTTTCCTCTTTTTAAAAGTTTTTTGCTTCTGATAAAGCGCACCCCACATTCCCAGCTTAGAACTTAGAAAGTGCTTTTTTCCTCTCTTAAAGTGACAGCATGTCATCTATGTATAGCCTTTAAATGGTACTTCGATTTAACTTTCCCCCACGCAATGTGTCACATGTTGATGTTTTCTGACAGCTGCCAGTTGAAAGAAACAAGGCCTCAATGCTCTGAGGATTCAAATTAAGTTTGTCACATTGCAGAGGGCTTGATGCGCACTAATAAAGAGGCAAAGAGAATGTGCAAGCTCTTTAAAATTTGAAAGTGACAAAGCCCTGTCAGATGCAACTCCCCGGGAACATCAAAATGTGCATCTCTCAACAAAGTTTCCATTTCAGGATCTCAAGTCACATGTAGTGATTTGCATTCTGTACCGTTACATGTTTGGGGACAGGCAGAGAGGTGTCTAACACTTCCAAAACTGCAAAAAGGGGGGTTTAGCCTTAGATAATCTGAGACCTGTGCCTGCATGAGTTCATGTTTATAATACAGCACTCTTTAAAAAAAAAAAAAATGTTTCCCCAGTTTTTCTCCCCAATTTGGAGTCATCGAGTCACGCCTCTTGAATAACAACTGCGCCATCTGCACCCATGCAAGCGCATCACATCTTAATCCTCATGAATCCCACACCCTTCTACGTGAGACAGACTGGAGGAGCTGCTTTGAAACAGCAGCTGTCCTTCGGCTCACAATTCTTCTTTCGGCACAACGCTCAACGGGATCGATAAATTTACGTTGTGTAACAACACCCAAAGAAATTCCCCCAAAACACCCGTTTTAAAATCCCGCCTCACCTTCCACAACCCCCTCCCCCTGCCTGAGAATAGTCAGAGAAGATCGGATCGCAAAGGTAAAACACATGAGGTTGACATGCAAACATATGGCGTGCCTCCTCTCATCTTAATCTGGGTTTCCATCTCGGTCTGTGCAGAGCTATTAGCAAAGATCAGGTTTCATGTCCCGTAGTCTCGTGTCTCTGTGTGTGTGTGTGTGTGTTTGAACAATAATTTCAGTATTCAAATAACACTTTCTAAGCAGCATGAATCAAGGGGACCACGTGACATCAGACTGTTGCTTTTGTATGCAAATGGCACTGCCAATGAGAAAAAAAGAATGACTGCAGTTGCAGCAAATTATATAATCTTTTTTTTTCTTTTTTTTTTTTCTCGAGGAGTTAGCTGCAACACGTCGGCCAAGTGGAAAACTTCCCATAAACTTGTACAATTTAAAGTATAATGAGATTAAACGTGTGGTTGCGGGTCACACATACCTCTGGAGCACCCACAGTACCTTCACCAGAAGCACACTGATGTGGACAAGAGTTCTTGTAGCTGGTCTTTAAGAACATCAAATCAATTCCAGATGTGACACTCTTTTAGCATTCCAGAAAAGTACTCTATCTATACCGCACCACCCATCCACAGGATAACTGATTGTACCGTATTTCACAATACTATTAAAAATAACTAAGAAATGACTGATTAAAGAAAGAATCATTGAACTGTCAATACATTATACACTAAGTGTATATATGATTATACATAAACAATTTTTTTTCCTGTTTCGTCCATATTCTCCAAAGCATTTTCTTTTCTTGCCAGAATAAGTTTATAGCATAATAGACTGGAATACCTGTTTACTCAGCACATTTGCTTGAGAGGCAACAGGGGTCCCATTATTTTGTTCCTCCAAATTCACGTGTAACATATTTACTCTGTGCTTGTTAACACTGAGCCATGTTGTACCTTAGAACCATCGTTAAGATCTGACACACCTGGAACTCTCGGAGTGCGTGTGTGAGAGCGTCTATTTGAAGATTTCTTTTTGCATGTGAGGGATTATATTACGCAAACATGCCTTGGAAGATATCACATTGTAAAAAAATAAATAAAAATAAATAAGAAACTTTATGGCGGACATGCAGGCATTCAACACAGATCTTCAGCCACACTTAAATCTAGTGAGTAGTTATATTTGTGTTTATATATGGGTATAACGAGGACGCTTCAAGTTTTGTTCACAGAAACATTTTAACTTTGTTTTTTCCTGTCTATAATCCTTCCTGTGAAGGTGTTTATGTAAAAACATCCTTTTCTGTGAAGGAGATTGTGTGAAATGAGCTGATTGCTAAATGAAAGTCCTGCAACATCTACAAACCCCTGCCATGAACAGAAGAGCAACCCTGTGTTTGAAACTATGCTTTAGCCAAGAGCATATCTGCTGCTCATAGATGAAATACTGTATCATAGTTATTCAATATTACATTTTGTATTTACATAGATGTGCCAATATTATATTTTCACTTATTTAATAGGGTGTACCCTTAATTCATACACCAGTTTTTAAAACTGAATTTAAATTGAATAAGTGAAGAAGGTTTGCAATCTAAATTGCTTACCCCCCACGCACACACACACACAAGAAGTGAACTGCTTCATGCAGTGGAGTGGAGTGTAGCACAGTGGGTAAGGAACTGGGCTTGTAACCGAAAGGTCGCAGGTTAGATTCCCGGGTAAGGACACTGCCGCTGTACCCTTGAGCAAGGTACTTAACCTGCATTGCTGCAGTATATATCCAGCTGTATAAATGGATTCAATGTAAAATGCCATGTAAAAGTTGTGTAAGTCGCTCTGGATAAGAGCGTCTGCTAAATGCCTGTAATGTAATGTAATGTAATGCATCAAGCCTCTAGAAGGCTTTATTGGTCTTCGGACAAAACTATGGCCTAACCTTCCAGATGGCAGAAACACTCAGAGGACGACAGTGAAGAGTCAGGTAACCACGGGGACTTCTGCACTGCCGTATGAAAGGAAATACCTGAGGGCACAGGTACCCTGTGATGGAGGCCCTTGCACTGGGGTTCCATATGATTGCCTGAGGCCCACCCGATGCTGGTCGGCGGGTGACCTCCCCGACCTCATCCAAGGTCTTGCGGGACCCCCCCCCCCCTCTTCAAAAATCAATGGAGTCATCCATGGAACTTTGACCTCAGTGCTGACAACATCACAGAATGGTACCTTGCTCAGAAGAGTTCTGAGACCAAGGGTGCAGAGCACTACTGAGACAAAAGGCACTGCAGGCTGGTTACATTAGATAGAGTCAAACCAGGTCTTAACGGAAGTAGATTTCCTCTTGACTGGAGCAGGGGCTCAACATGCATACAGGCTTTACACTGAACAAAGCTAAAACGTACATTAACCTACTTATCACATGCCAATTTCAATTCCTACGCTGTGGCTGCTTCTCGGCGCCAGGGCTGTGTTGTCAGTGAAAACATATTGGTTTTCGTGACACGAAGGACAGCGACAGTTTCAAAGTGTGATATACATGAGGGTCAGGGAAGGGGGGGGCTTATGGGGCGCTGGATATATTGCCCGCATGCCCACTCATTCCTTTCCGAAGTGATAAACCTTTAAAAACCACCCTAACGCAGGAAACGGCAGATCCCTCTGAACTTTTGTGTGCCTCTCGGCACCCCCCTCCCACCCCCACCCACCCCCCCGGCGCTAGCTGTTGAATTCAAAATCGCCAGGAATTCGGGAAATTTGCGCGAGGCGGTATCTCTGCCTTTTCAGTCCGGGGGGGGGAGGGGGAAGTGGCGTATCAAGTTCAGTGAGAAAGACTGTCATTTTCCTCCGTCCGGGGGCATGTGACTGGGGAGCCTGTAATAAAGCACTTCCTGTACCTGTTCCTCCTGGTCCTCCTCCTCCTCCTCCTCCTCCATGCTCTCCAGGTCTGACCTCCGTGGAGCACGGCACACCCTGTGTTGTGTGGACTCCTCCGCGCCTCCTCCTGAAGATCCAGAGGATCAGGAGAGAGAGAGAGAAGGAGAGAGAGAGCGCCGAGCGGTCAAGCACATTAACAAAGCGTTCGGTGAGCTGATGAATGGCGGAACAGGGATGTCGCTCGTTTGATTTGAAGGTCACATTCGATGGCGATTTCACATACTTCTGCAGGAGAAAGACTTCCAGTCTGTTTGAGGCTGTACTCGCTATTACATAAAGAAGGTACGCACAGTCAAGGCAGTGACACCTCACTCAGCCAAGTAACTTAATGTATGGCATTTATAAAAAGTTAATTGTAAATGGACTGCATTTAGGTGACGCTTTTATCCAAAGCGCTTTACAATTGATGCCTCTCATTCACCGGAGCAGTTAGGGGTTCGTTGTCTTGCTCAGGGACACTTCGACATGCCCAGGGCGGGGGATCGAACCGGCAACCCTCCGACTGCCAGACAACCGCTCTTACCTCCCAAGCTATGTCGCCCCTATAAAAGTGTGTATGTGGGGGTGGAGGGTGGCAGGGGGGGGGAAGGGGGGGTGGGGGCGAGGTCGGGGTGACATCTGTTTGGGTCTTTGTGTGCAGATGAGGAGCAGGCATAATTTGTTTCCCTTCATTTCTGACGGAAAGAAAGGCGCAGTGCCTGTTGAGAAATATGAAACAGATCTCTCCAGCACACATCTCTGCTCTCCTGTTCTCATTCTGACAGAGGAGTGCCAGAGAGCAACAACACACACACACACACAACACACACACAACACACACACACACACACACACACCAGCATTAGCTGGAGCGTGTTGTGCCCCATGCATAACTCATTTTGCATTCAAAGGGCGAGGTGGAACAGGTGTTTTCATCGGGTGTTTTCAGTTCGTCCAACCGAAAAAAAAAAAAAAAAAAAGAAGAAGAATAACACAGTAAAAGGTAATGAAAGAATCACGGAACAAAACACTGAAACACATTTACAATGCGACACATTATAATGCAATACAACACAATAAAATACAAAAACAAACAAAAACAAATACAAAAACTATGCATCACAAAAGAAGTGAGTGACAAGTGAAAAATAGCGTTTGAACTGTAGAAAGGTCATAATGGTTTATTGTGAAACTAACGTTACCCACCGATGAGACAACTTAACGTTAACCCTAAAAAAAAACGCAGAATGCAGGAGGCTGGAAGACACAACCAGCGGTGATGGGAGTAGGCACAGTATGCGACAGGTGCGGTAGTAGTTACGGTGAGCGCTTTTGAAATTATTTAGGGCCGCGTCAGACACTTTTTACATAGCTAATTGCTTTGTGAAAGAAATCGGTCAATAATCTGACACAAAATACTGATTTAAAGTGATTTTATTTGTCAATAAATTAAAATAAATTAAAACAATTTCACATTTTCCATGTGTTAATATAGCTATAGTAGGATATGGGCAGATTGGTAAAGATTTGATGTCCGAATTAACAGTAGAGTACGTCTGTCAGTATGACTTTTGGGAGTGATTGGCAGTATTGGAAGGATGACACATGAGTCAAGTGTTTTCCATAGCGCGACCGGTAGGCCAGTCTGAAGCGGGGATACAGCAGGCTGGCCAGCGCCCTCCCTTGAGGCAGTCACGGGCGCGGCTTCTGATAAGCCGCCGTGTGGGCGAGCGAGTCAGGAGCGCCGATAGCTAACCTCTGGCGGCGAACGCCAGGCCGTGCCGGTCACTCGCCTGGGGAAGCGCCCGAGCAGCGGCGCCACGCTGCCCCACCCGGCACCCGCCCCCCATGCCTCAGCACGCACACACGCACTACACCAGGAGCATGCCCAAGCCCGCATGCCTTCACATCATATACGAGACACTGCATTGGCTGCTTGCCTGTTGCTGCGAAGGACTCGCGCCATATTGGACCGGGCACGCTGGCTGTAACAAATGTAAATGGGGGAGCTGGGTTGTTCTGGTAAAGGCTTAAGGTAGGTTTCAAGGTTGTTAATGAGTCGTTTTGTAGGGGTTTTGATCTACATGGAGTAGAAAAAAGTTTTGAAAAAAAAAGTTTTCTTTTCTGCTCCACGTAGATCATAATGTTCCCCGTACGGTAATATCACATGAACACCGTCCTCCATTTCAGCCACTGATCAATCACTAAGAGGCAAGCGGCTTCAGGAGCAGGGGATTACCTTATAAAGAAGGAGAAAAACATTTCTGCCGGTTTTTCATGTACGATTTCTGTTTTACTATGAGTGACCTGGCTCACTGATTTGATTTACTCTGCTGTTTTTGAAGGGTTTCATGCTATCTGTTCTTTTGTTACTTAAATTTCACTCCATTACAGGTCATAAAATGATGAATACTTACCATAGGGAAGTCCAACATAGAAAACAGTTAATCTCCAGTATTTCTCACAGGTTATTTATAACTGATCTAACCATGACTCCAGCAATGTGAACCTGAATCTAGACATGCAATAGGGTCAAGTATAAAGGCATCACTTTTAATGAAAAACTAGGTATTTTAAAAAATAATGTATTACATTTATAAAATGTATTATATACTGTATGCAAATGAGGTTGTGATAACAAAGTGTGATCACGCAGACAACGAAAAAAATTTGTTGTGAATGTGGGATGATGCTTTTCAAGTTTTAGTAGATCTAGTTTTTTTCTCAGACGCTAAAAAAGTTCTGAGCAGTAGCAACAAAATGAAGAGTACAGTGGAGAACCCAAACGAAAATGATCTTCCATTAATAAAATCATCCGGGCTGTTTTCTCAAAGCCAGAATTATCTGTCAATAAACGGATGCTCCAAAATGCTTTAAAATGTGAAACGCGTTATAAAAAATTCACGAGGCAAGGAACTCTTAGAAAGCTAATAGCCTCACTTGCTAGGCTCATAATGTGAGCCTGACACTTTTCTCTGTCCAATGCCAACAACTTCATGGATGTGCTTTGCTATAAACCAATGGTGAGTAACCATCTCTGACAAAAATAACATTCTAGTCTTGGTAGGATTCCAATTGCCAGTGGTGATTCAACCAGTCACAGTTGCTGTATTATATATATTTATTTTAAAGATACACTCAAGTCAGGCTCATAAATATCCAGCCACCATAACAATATTTTTCCTGAAAAGTTAGTAAGCAAGCTGAGAATTAAGAATGCCAGCTAGCCATTTAGCTAAAGAGACTTACTTCTGTCACAGTCGACACTTTAAATGAAAAAAATACCACAACCATCCAAATCTGGAGAAACTTGTTTCCACAAATGGGATTGCTGGAAGCCTTTGCCAGAAGAGTTAAGTATTTGAGTTGTTCCATCAGAGTTTGAACTTCCAAAATCAAGACTAGGCAAGCAGCATAATGGTGATTATAAACTGGTGCAGTATATTGGATATCTATAAGCATGTAGCGGATATTGCTTGACATATGACCTTAGAACCATCAAAGTGACATTTTATCACCAGCTAAATAAATAGCACCCGCCACACAGCAGAGCTGTCCTGTCTCCCTGAAATGTTTGTTCATGTCCACACTCCAAATCAAGAGTGTAGCCTGGCTTTGGATATCAAGGAAACACTTTTTTTGGGGCTTTTTTTAAGCTTTATTAGACAGGATAGTGTAGAGAGACAGGAAGAACTAGGAGGAGAGAGAAGGAGAGAGAGAGACGTGCGACAAAGGTCAGCGGTCAGACTCGAACCGCCGACGTTGCGGCTCGCAATGAGCACATGGAAAGCCCTCTACGGGCTACGCCACTGGAGGCCCCATCAAGGAAACACTTAACACAGATTGACATAGTCGATGTAATGGCTGAATAATTATGTACAAACTATTCTGCACTGGGGAAAAATGAAGTGGCTAAAAAAAGACCCCACATATTCCAGTAAGAATGCCCCCTCCACATATCCGTGCTTCTTTTTATAGTGGGTTTTGGGAAAAAAAATTCAAACCCATGTCAGTACCAATTTCATCCAGAGTCTCAGAGGTTCTTCTGGGCTCTGTTCACACAGCTGTAGTCAGCCCTCTGTGTTAATATGTAGAGAAAAGTATGTAGAATATCTACAAAAAGGGGCCAGCTGTTGGACACACACACACACATACACAGACGAGCACACACACACGCACACACACACACACAGGAAAGGTGAGACGTGAGTAGTCACCTTCTGGGTGGTCTTTGTGTAAAGATAAGGCAAGTATGTTAAACCCTCAGGTAAGCAAAAGCACAAGTTTGGGGATCCTTTCAAATTCCAGGACTTGTTTTGTCAGCATCAAGACTTCTCTTCAAGTGGAATTTCTACATGTGGTTTGCTGTATGAACTTTTCCTGAGAGTCAGATTAAAGAGATCTTCTAATGACAACAAGAAGGGAGCACGACTACTTCAAACTATATAAAACGCCAACCTACTGGCCCTGGGGTCCTGCTAACCTTATCCACCTTGTTTGGGCAGGATTATGTCTGCAAGCCTGAATGGATGTTGTTCTCACTTTGTGGGAGAGTTGGACCGACGTGAGGACGATGAAGGCGGTGATGAAGAATCAGATATTCGAAAGGAGGAGACAAAAGCGGTAATCCACCCATTTTGAACCCAATCCTCTGTAGCTTTCTATTTTTGTAAAAAAAAAAAAAAAAAAAAAAAAAATCCCTGTATTTTTTTTCTGGGTGCTGCAACAACAATGTATATTCTGAGGACAAATCCTTTGATGTTCTCATTCAGTTCCAGATTTAAAGCAAAGGAGAGGAGAGGGAGAGAGAGAGAAAGAGGGCGAGGGGGAGAGGGAGAGGGATGGGGATGAGGATAGGGATGGGGATGGGGGGGGGAAGAGATTTTGTGGTTTGTCTCTCTCTCCTGGCAAGGCATCTGACGTCTCGACGCAAAGACGAAATTCTGTTTCGGCTGTTAAAGCGTCAGTCGAGCCGCGCAAAGGGTTTTTGTTTTTTTTCCGTTCTCGGCGATGGCTGTGCCGTTGCGAAGGCCGCTCGCGCGCTTTTCGAACAATGACGGTTCACCGCAGCCCCGCCGCTGCCCCCCCGCCAAAGGCTCGATCGCGCCAGCGCGTCCTTTATGAATCCCCTCGAACCGACTACAAACGCAAAGCGTTCATAACTGGAACAAAGAAAGAGCCCGTCCACCCAACAGTGTAATTAAAGTAAATCTAAAACGGTTATATATTTTCGTGTGACAGTGGTACAACGGAAATTATTTGCGCTCCTCCTCCGTTGTATCATTAGAGGTACCCTGGGTTTGTGAATGCCGTCGCACAAATTACAGGGAAACCAAATCGCCACTACGCATAAAACCGGTAATGGACACTCATTTCAGTGTTAAAACGCAGGTGCACTTTCAGCAGTGGTAAATGGCCTTGGTGAATTGCCCTGATCCAAATGCAACGTGCACTCTCTGGATTCTGTCTTTTTTTGCAATTCTGCACAATCTCACTTGACTTCCGCTCTGACTCTGTGAAGTTCAAACATTCCTGGGAATCAGCGCATCCTGCGCACTTAAATCAGCCAACACTCTCTCTCTCTCTCTCTCTCTCTCTCTCTATCCAGCTCTCGCTCTTTCAATCTCCCTCTGTCTCTGTCTCTCTCTCTCTCTCTCTCTCTCCAGCTCTCGCTCTTTCAATCTCCCTCTGTCTCTCTTGCTCTCTCTCTCTCTCTCTCTTTCTCTCTCCAGCTCTCGCTCTTTCAATCTCCCTCTGTCTCTCTCTCTCTCTCTCTCTCTCTCTCTCTCCAGCTCTCGCTCTTTCAATCTCAGGTCCTGCACTTTGAAAGAATGATTCCAGAGCCACATTGGAATGTTTTATCAACACCGTGGCACAGCTGAGTGGACTTCTTTCATGAACTGACGGCAAAAGCAATTATTATCACCGTTTATTTGTTTCGTAGACTCCTGCGTCACTCTCGCCTACTGTAACACTGTACACAGCTGGATATTAACCGATGCAACTCAGCTGTCTTGTTCAGTGGTGCAATAGTAGTATGCCACCTGGGATTTGAGACTACGGTCTCTGTTCTGTGAGCCCAGCTCCTCAGTAAACTGCCAGCCTCCTTGCTCCTGATTTCTGTTGTTGTTTTGCGTGCACATGCAGTATATTCTATGTCCAAACAGTTGCTATTCTACACAACTGGTGCGCCAAAGATCAGTTCGACGCAGCCCTTGGCAGTGAAGTCCCTGCAGAACTCTGGTCACCAGTGAGCCCCTTTCCTAGCAACACTACCATTTACCTGCTTCGGCCTCAATATTTCACACAAAATGATATTTTTGCTTACAAAAGTAGTCACTGTATTTATATGCCTCTCTATACACAAAGTTGTGACACCAAACTATTTTTTTTATGTCCTGGAGTTAAAGATACAGTGATATACCCAGGGGTACTGAGGACTAATGGATATGTCACTGCACTGGGGAAGGAAGGGTATATGCAATGATACAGGTGGTATACTCTCAAAATACTAACAATACATGATATATTATCATATCGTCATATATTATGTACCCTGGTCTATCACACCAAACATCCCACCAGCCAATGTTTTGGTGGTGTCACATCATCAATATTTAACCCAAAAAAAACACCAAGCAAACATGCGATTTGACCTTTTTACACGAAGAAATATAGTAGGTAATGGGGTAATAATACTTCAAAGCATACAATAATGCTACTACTTTTCATATTATTATATTTCTTATTTTATATTATGATATATGTACAGTATATATCACTGAAAGTGTTGAATAGATCAAGGTTGCTTACATTCCAATCTCAGCTGTCCTTAATGCCGTTTTATTTCTTAATTCTTCTCAACATCAGATAGTGACACGCACCATGACCCCCGAACGTTTGCGTTGGGGCGATTTCGCGGGACGGGGAGAGCAGCCTCGCTTTGATGGCGGGTCTGTTACTTAGCGCTGCTCAACTTGCCGGCGGTGTGTGTCTCCGCCAGCGCGAGCTTCCTCGGCTTTTTTTCTTACGGAATTATTTATTCCCTCGCTGCAGCGCCTACAGCCATTCTCCACCGCCCCCCCCCCTCCCCCCTCCCCCCTCCCTACCCCCACCCCTCCGTCCCACTGCACCACACCGGACTGGGAAAGGCGCTAATTACTGTTAATTAAGACGCGCCGCGCCGCGGTGTTGTTCCGCAGTGCGATTTTACACGGCCGCTCGGCTCGCTCGACAAGCGCCAGGAGCACCTGGGAGTCTGACACCGTACCGTAGAAGGTACGGCAGAAACGTGCGAAAAGTTTTCTACGTGGTCTGTGCGTGTTACTGTCACCGCTGAGCTTTTATTTCCCCCCCCTCGATGACTGAATCTCACGCACGACACTCTGTGACCAAGTGCGTCTCCTTTGTTTTTTTTTTTTAATCTCAGTCCTAAATTTTTATCGTTTTGATCTACAAATGAGCCTGCCGCACGGCTGGGTCACGCCGGTATCCAAGGCAACACGTCGCCCAGTAGAAGTGAAGAAGCACAGTTTTTTTTTTAGGCAGAGCTCTACCTGTCTACCGCCGGAGTGAAGGAGGACTGGCACATGGCACCCCGAAACCTTCCCGCAGCCCGCCGCCCGCCCGCCGAGCCTCTTTCACACCCCTCAGGCACAGCGCTGCCTGTCAGAGGTCTAGCGTCTGTCATGAACACGTTTTAAAAATGTCTCAAACGTGTCAGCGCCTCCACCGCACCACAAACATTTCCCCTCGGTCACCCAATCACCTCCATCTCCAAATGAACTTATACCAAGGGGGTGGGGCGGTTGGGGGGGGTGGGGGGTGGGGGTAGAGGGCGCAGCATTAAAGAGATAATCAAAGCAACAGAACAGGGATTGTGCTTCTGGAATGCAAAGTATTACAAAAAAAAAAAAAAAAGCTGAGCTTGATCCTTCGCAGCTAGTCCTTCCCACAGGCAAAGTTATCTTTTTAAGTGCCGCCGCTGTCTGCTGCCTTCAATAACTGACAAATAAAAATAACTACAGGTTAAACCTCTGCCAAGATACCTGCTGACGAGAATGCACACAGAAATGCACACACGTAGACCGACAAACACACACACACACACATCACACTACACACACTAGTCAAGGCACACAAACACACAGTCAGGCACCACACGAACAACACAAACACACACACATAGCACACACACAACACACATCACATCAACACACACACACACACACAGTCAGCACAAACACATCAGGCACAACACACACCAGCACACAACACACATAGCAACAACTCAGGCCCCAACACACACAGTCAGGCACACAAACACACAGTCAGGCACACGCACACACACGCTCACAAACACACACTCAGGCACACAAACACACATACACACAGTCAGGCACACAAACACACACACACTCACACATACACACAGTCAGGCACACACACACACACACCTGCACATTCACTCTCTCAAGTGCACATGCAACGCACCCAAAACCCACGCAGACACAGTAAAAAAAAATGTCATGAGAAATCATTGGAGAAATAAAAAAACCCAACTATTCCAGGACAGGCTGAATCTGTTCATGTATGCATCTGGAATTCAGATGGAACGACCGCTTGGAATCGGAATTCTGTGCCACACTGCATTCAGACATCCAGCCTCGGCCGAGTGGACACGTGGAATCGGCAGAACGGAGAGTAAAGATGGATTTCTGGGGCGTCCGTACGAATTCCGAAGCGCTCGCCCTGAATCGTTTTGTGTGCAACGCACTGTGCTGTTTTCGAGCGAGGTCCTAACCGTCTTGCCGGCAGGCATAATGTATTCAAATCAAACGACGGCTAAGCATATGCTTGTGAACAAGAAGAGGTGACTTTTCACACCACTGTGTGTCACGTTCGAAATCCAAAGACTTGCCCATTTTTATGCATAAACATGACTATACACATACTAGGACACACATAGAAACATTCCCACTCACTATCACTAACATAAAAAGACCTCTGTGGGACTACTTGTTATACCGTCCCACACACAAAGAGAAATATGGATGCACTGATACCCGCACATGGATTCACAGTGAGAAGGACTGTTGTGTGTTTATTAGAGACGTTATTTATGTATCCCACTTGTAACGGAGGAGGGATTCGCACAGTCTGCCTGGCGAGCGACATTAAAACTAAGGGCCTGATTTACTACGACTTTTAGTACGTGCGAAACCTTTCAGCACACGCAAAAAACTAATAACACAACCAATGATTGGTGCAAAACAAGTACCGTGATCAGTCACTGGTCATGTTATTGGTTTGGCATGAGCAAAAAGAAGTTTTCTACTTACTAAAGTGTCTTAGTAAAGCAGGCCCTAAATGTTTTCTCACATCGTTCCTGTTTCCGGGTAGTATACAATAAAAACTTGATGCATTGATATCATTTTTTTTTTATAGTGACAAATTCCAAGCAACAATGCTCTAGGAAAAAAAAGCACAATTTGTTCTAATTTGTGTCGTGAGTTAAACACGCTGAGCCACAAATCAAAGACTTGTGCTGCAGAAAGTTAAACTATAACAAGGATGAGAGATCTGATCAAAGGGGAGTCTGCAGAGAGTTTCCTCTGCTTCATTAGGTACAGGAGCTCACAGCTTATTGGCCACTGAGTCCTCCGGCGGGGGGGGGGGGGGAGGTCAAGCTCAGCCCCAGCTCTCCGACTCTGAGGAGAAACTCTAGCCACTTTTCCACCGCACGGTACCGGCTCAACTCGACTCGACTCTACTCAACTTTTTTGGTTTTCCATCCGGCGAGAAGTTGTGGATAGTACCTGGTACCTGGTACCTTTTTGGTATCACCTCTGTCGAGGTTCCAAGTGAGCTGAGGCGATACCAAAAGGTGACGTGAGAACACTGATTGGTCAGAGCAACGCGTTTCATTGGGCGTCGCTAATGACGACCAGCTACATCGACGGGGGTACTATCTGCAGTGGAAAACAAAGTACCTGGTACCAAAAGCGAGTAGAGTCCAGGAGAGTCGAGCCGAGCCGAGCCGGTACCATGCGGTGGAAAAGTGGCTATATAGGAGAACCACAGAGGAGGAGACAGCTTATTTGGCCACTGAGTCCTCCAGCGTGGGGGGGGAGTCAAGCTTAGTTCCAGCTCTCCCTGACTCTGAGGAGAAACTTAGAGGAGAACCACAGAGGAGGAGTCCGTTGCAACGGCGTAGGCCACAGGAACCCCTGTGATAACAGGAGATTAAGCAAGCCCTGCTCAGTTCACAGCCTCCCGCACTCGCTGTGGCGTGGGAAATGTATCACATGACCAAAAAACTACACGCCACCACAAGCCTGTCAAAAAAAAAAAAAACAGCCATCGTCTTTCTCTCTTACTGTTTAGTCTTTTGGTTATTTCACTGAGAAATCTCAACTAGGTAATAAGTTTAAACATTACTTCAGTAACAAGACGTGGATAAACAAAACATAAAGTATAGAATAAAACATATACACTTTCATTTGAGATTGAGAGTCTTAAAAATAATTAAATTCTAACATATATATTTTTTTTTTTTTAAAAGCGGAACTATGAACTGAAAGCATCATAACGCATGCTCATGACGAAAAAACATAAAAATTCACATGCAGAATTTTTTTTTACTGTACATACTACTAAACAATCACAGTTTTTCAGTATTCAACAGTGGAGCCAAGGGAATACAGTACCTGCAAAGCAAGATAAGTATATACAGGAGATATTCTATTTTAAGAATACTACACTGTAAACACTTGAATTACAGACGTACACTTGGTGCGCATTAACATAGACTGAGACCGCTGTGGATAACTGGTGAAAATAAAATAAAAAAAAGACCTCACTTGGTAACCGGGAGCTTGGTTGGTTGGTTGGCCTCAGCCGTTAAAATGCAACACAGCGACAAACTGTCATGAAAGGAGAGGCCTTCACACGTTGGGAATTTGGAGTGTGGGAGCCAAGCCTGAAAATGTCCCAACGTCGGGCCGGATGAAAGGGAACGAGAAGCCAAATCGCTTTATCGACACGAACAGCTCTCTTATTGTGGAAGGGCTTCAGACGGCCGTCCGTTCGTTTGTTTGTTTGTTTTTTTTTTCGTCGAGGATTCATCCTGCGAAATCGACGGCCGCGACGAGGAGCCAGTTTGGCCCCCCTGCTCGAGAGCGCGGGGGCCCGGCTGCCGTAATCGCCACGGCAATTTGTGTCACAAAAAACATCAAATGCGGTAACGTCTGCAGGAATTTGCATTGGGCCTTTGATCTTCGGGAATTTAAACAAAGCGCGACTCGGGTATGCAAAAATCGGCGAAGGTTACACCTCCAGCCAAAAAACCACCTTTGCTGTGGAGATTACTGCAGAGGGAAAAAAAAAACAAAAAAAACAAGAGGGGGCACATAATTCTGCAGTGATCCTGCTCTACACCAGGGTCCCTGGGAGGTTGAACCACACAGCTGCGACAGGAAACAAACAAGGGGACTGCGACGCGGTGGAAGGAGGAGCTGTTTTGGGCTTTAAGCTCCTTTCGAAATACTGAAAAAACGAGAAAGCCGGGAAGAGGAGCGTATAAGCCAGTCCCCAGTCTTTTTTTTTTTTTCTGGAGATTTAGAGAGGAGTAAGCCAGGACTTCAAACCAACTCAAAAAAAAATAAACAAATGGCGGTTCAATCTTCACGGAGCAAAAGGGATCTGGTAACACGAGGATGCGCAATCGGGACAACTGTATTAAAATTCTTACATTCTTACATTGGGCGGCAGTGTGGCACAGTGGGTAAGGAACTGGACTTGTAACCGAAAGGTTGCAGGTTCGATTCCCGGGTAGGACACTGCCGTTGTACCCTTGAGCAAGGTACTTAACCTGCACTGCTCCAGTATATATCCAGCTGTAAAAATGGATACAATGTAAAAATGTTGTATAAGTCGCTCTGGATAAGAGCGTCTGCTAAATGCCTGTAATGTAACATTTCAATTCACCATACTTTGATGTTATTATTATTTTGTTAAACTTTTACCCTTTAGCATTCCCAAGCTGCCTTTGAGGGGGGCGGGATGGAAGCGTTCCTATAGGACAGTGGGGTTATTCTCGAAGTCCAGAAACGAGTCAGCGCTTTTTTTTTTGTTACTGAGCAACACCCTCCCCTTTAATGAGCCCCTGTACTTTCCTCCACCGCATCTGGACTTTAATCCACAAGCCAGAAATTAATTTGGCCGTGATAACTTGACATGTAACTCTCTCTGCGCTCGCAGTGGCGAAGACACCCAAGAATGCTCTCCTTTCACACACACGCACACGCACACGCACACATGCACACACACACACACGCACACACACACGCACGCACACACGCACACAGCCGTGGCTTTGTCATACAGGCGCTCGTGCGCACTGTGTATTATGACTGGAATGTGATAGGATGACCGGGGGAATGTTATAATATCCCAGATGGGGGGGTGGGGGGGTGGGGGGTGGGACTGGGGGAACGGAAGAAGAGCATTATTAATCTGCGAGTGTCAGTCAGAAGCGTGTTAGCATGGAGCGCGAGTGGTGTAGATCCCGAAACTCCGGGTGCAGAGTTCGCGGAGTGGATTGCTTAATTAAACCCACACAGCAGCCACCCTCTGTGGAATGCACACGGTAATGAGGGGCAGGGGCGCCTTGTGTGCAGAGAGCGGCAGTTCTGAGAGGCGCGAGCTGACGAGTGCAGCGACAGGCGGGAGAACCTATCTGCATGAGATCCCATCAAACGGAGTCTTTGTTTGAAAACAAGTACGCGCACACACACTCGCATGCACACACACATACACACGCACATGCACGCACACGCACACACACACACAGATACGCACGCACACACACACACATACAGATACACACGCGCACACATGCATGCATGCTGCGATGCATGCACATGTACACGCACAAACACGTGCACACGATGCACAGACACGTACATGCACATGCACACACATGCACGCACACACATGCACGCGCACGCACGCACACACACACATTGGATTGGTGCATTTGCAAAGTTCCCTGACCGGAACAAAAAGTGCTGAAAAATTATTTTTTATGCTTTTTGGAGTTAATAGGACACTGCAACCAACATAGTATGTGACAGCAATTTAAATGTAAGTGTGACTTGCACCATCAGTACAGGCATCCCACCACTGCAGTCCTGCACGCACCTTGTCGCCTGCGTCACGGGCGTGGCCCGTCCTTCCCTGCTCCCGGCGAGGGAGCCGCGGGCCGAGGCACCGGCCCCTCCCTTCCTCCGCCGGAGCGGCGAGGCTCTCCTCTCCATGGCAACGCAGATGCCCGGCCTGCGGCGGATCTGAAGACACCCCAGAAGAAGAAGACGCATACCTCCGTGTCATCACCGGCAAGGGGGAACGTGGGCCCCGGATGAACGGCACATTAGCACATGAATGCCGAAGGCGTCAGGCGACGCATTACCATTTCAATGACAGCGCCGCGATGCGATAGCGTTAGATGATGCGCATCTATGTGTCGTCTCTTTGTTTTGGTCGGCGGCCAACGGCGCGGGGGAACAGATAATGGCGCCGCGGAGGTACACCGCAAACGCAATAACAACAGTTCTTAGAAAACTGTCCCGAGGCTACCCCTGGGGATCCTTTGTCCTAACCGAGCTCTCAATTACTTCACTGAATGTCAAACTGTACTTTGACCTTCGGTACCGACTCATAAAGATAAAGCAAGTTTTTTTAAAGCTGCGTTCATAGACACACATGTAGGCAGACAGTCAGAGATGGACACAACAAGTATGCTGTATTGAAATATTATAAGAAAAGGAAAACAAAACACAGGGATAGACCAGCAAATAGGAAGAATAGAGAGAGAGAGAGAGAGAGAGAGAGCAAACAAATACAGTGAACGGGCAAACAAACTACAGTGAAGTTGCCTCTGTTTTGCCACTTCCCATGCAGTTATCCCTTGGCCGATCCAAAACAAGGCATGATTGCAATCATTATGCTGGATCAGGGAGCCCCGCCCCCCACCCTGGAGCCCCGGACCAATGGGGGGGGGGGGATTCTGCCGTGCCCTGCTGGTCGGCTGGCCGAGTGCCAGCGGGGCTGAGCTCAGGATGTGACGGAGCGGAGAATTAGCCATGTCTGAACGCCGTCTCTAATTAACCCCTGACAGATGAGGAGGGAGCCAGCTCGCCCTGCTCCGCTCAGGCCTCTGCCACCCCGAGCGCCGCTAGGCTAACGATCCTGTAGCCTAGCCGCTCCCCCCCCCCCACACCCGCCCGCGCGCTCCCGTGCACGAGGACAGAACGCCACAACAGAAGGCTTCTTTTCCACACGACTTGATCCAACGCGTTAAAATAGACCGTAAATACTGTATTTACGGTTCATACTTTACATGGCAGTCAATATTTTAGCCTCCACTTCATATTCACAAGTGCTACATGCAAGGGGGAAAACTGGCAAAAAGTAATCCTTCAAAGCAGTGATGTAATCCTGAAGACCAAGTCTTGGGTTTAAGTCAGGCTCTAGCCTTATTAATCTTTGACATACTCAGGTCAATATGTGAATCAGACACGGAAGCACAACTGACCGTAAGTATACTGGGCTCACCATCATCAAATTCATGTCAAATGGCTGATTTTGTTTTTAAAATAAAAAATGCTTTTTCGCGATGAATCTCGAAACAAGCAAAAAAAAAATAAAATAAAATAATAATAATAATTTTTAAAAAGACTGAAATTTATATGCATATTTTAGTTCATTGTGTATTTCAACATATTTTTGGCTGGACCGCAACAGCGGGGCCAGCCCTATAAACGCAAATGTCTGTGACTGACTGACTGAGTGATGAAGTAACACCATTGGTCAGCCGGGCCAGCCATATACTAGGTTTTGACCTGGTCTTGTTGTCATATCACTGTGGACTATTTTGTGCCGCGTGGTTATGGTGACTGAAAAACTTGATCATTCAAGCAGGGGACATGCAAGCCAGATTCACCAACTAATCAAATCCAGCGGGTGAATTCAAGTGTCTGACTGGCTCAGTGGTGGAGATGTGCAGAATGCATTTTGCTAGCAGAACAAATTGTAAGAATAATTAACTCAATAAGCAAAAAAAAAAAAATCAATGCTTTGAAAGTGTATAGTGCAATAAGAATGCTGCTTCTCTTGGAAATTTGCTCAAATCACTGCGTTCCCAAGAGATGGCTTGCAACTCGATTCATTCATGAACTTGAAATTCAGGAATTCATCACTTGGAGCTCTAAAATTAGAGCTGTCAGTTGTGACACAGCAGAGAGACGTACAAGTTAACCGGACGGCCAGCTTTTTCTGACGCAACTGATGGAACTTTCCCCTGAAAAACCAGCGCATTGTCTCGGAGGATCTGAGACGGCGAACGACTAAACTGGCGAGAGCTCTGAGCGACAACGCATCTGTCAAACAGAAATGGCTCAGAGGGAAAGGGAAGCTCATAACAAATCCCAGCCATTAGGAGAGAAACACCTGGACGTGACTACCTGGTCTTAGGGTTTTTTGTTTCCCTTTTTGAGAGATGACGGGGGGGGGGGGGGGGGGGATTCACTCAAAAGGAAACAAAAATCCCACCTCCTTTGAAAGAGCAGAGCAGATCTGCGTTGGGCGAACTTGCGGTATACGCTAAGATGAAAAGTAGGGGGGCCATCGCTTTTTGAAATCCTCCTCCTCCAGTCAAAATTAACATTTCATTTCAACTTCAGCCAAAGGGAGGGAGAGCAGAGGCACTTCTGCAGGCTTCGGGCGAGTCACATAATTGTTTATTGTGTGCAAACTTTGGAGAAGCAATCGTACTAGAATACATTCATTGTGTGGGAAGTGGGAGTGAGCAGTCAGAGTAACCACAAAGGGGGAGATTAGGCTTAATTTCTCAGAAGGAAAACCACATTAAAGTGGGAAAAAACTGGCCCATTATTATGGTAACATCAGTTTTCTTTGTAACTATTTTGCAAGCGAAAATATAGATTTTCCTTGTATCAAGTCTTTTAGCTTGAGGGATTACATTCAGTTTTTTTGTTATTCATTTTTCATATCCTATAGTTGTAATTTACACTTATTTATAGAGTAATTTGACTGTAATTGGTTAATTTATTGTACTCTAACACCTTCACTTTGGTTAATCTTTGCGACAGCATTTTCAGCTTTATTTACTTCTCGGAATCTATGTGGCAAGCAGCGATAATCATTCATTCAGCATAATTATGAAACACACAAGTTTCAGCGGTGACTCTGAACAAATAAAGAGAATAAACATGTAAATTAATAAACATCCTTGAACCATTTAACCAACAGTATATGACAAGAAGAGCAGAGAAACAACTACAAGAAATCTTTTGAAATATGTTCTGCAAAATAATAACACGATTTGAGGAATTTGCTTTCCTCGAAACACCAGATTTCTTTAGGCAATGTCCATTAATCAACCAAACATGTGAGGAGTTAAAACACACAACAGAGCTTTTCTTCTAGTGTTATAGTGCCAGTACATCTTCACACAAAAGCCTGATAAACTGTATGAAAAAGGACACTGAAAAAGTTCAGCACCAATTTGGTATGGTTTAAAAAAGATAGATTAGCCGGCTTTTTTGAAAAAACATTTCCTAAAATGCCCAAGAGCTGAGAAGACTAGTATTCATATTATTCCCATTCCACAGCAACATATTTATTTGGCACATTGTTAATGCAGATCCATGGATTTAGGACACTGCCCAGATATCACCTTCACTAAAAAAGTCAGTTTCTGCATCATACAGAGAGGATAACGAAACCTGGAAGGAAAAGCTCACTTTAGTCCAGTGGGTAGCCACTCACAGAACCCAGGACTGGTATTTGGAACCACTCTTTCACCCTTTAGAAATACCCAACCTTGGTTTTGCTACAGTTGGGACCATATGATAGTAGCACTGGCTGCCTCTATGCCCTTTTGGTGAAAATAGGTTCTGATAATGTTTTATTTGTGTATCTGGCTCATTTTAAGGGTTATTGGAAACCTTTTTGGTCAAATGTCAAATGGCCTTCCCTCTACAGGGCTAAATCAAAGTGTCTTAGTCAACAAATATGAAAAAACTATAAGCGAATAAACTAGGAGGTATGACAATGGGATTGATGCCGTATCAACAGAATCATGCTGGCACACAAATAAAAAAAACATGCTATTTTCTTTGTATCAGAACACATTTTCCAATAATATACGTACTTGGCACTTAGACATGATTCTGTTATTGATTTACATTTTGAAACTAAAGTTCAATACAGACACACTAAATGACCAAAAGTATGTGGACCCCCTGTGGTCTGAGGCTGTTTTTTCATGGTTTGTGCTAGGCCTCTTAGTTCCAGTGAAGGCATATCTTGCTACTTGCTGCATCATACAATTACATTCAAGACGACTCTATACTTCCCTAACAGTTTGTCTTTTCCTGTTTCAGCATGACAATGCCCCCGTGGTCCATAAATGCTTTTATCGAGAACGGTGTGGAAGAACCTGACTGACCTGCACAGAGCCCTGACCTCAACCCCATCCAGCACCTTTGAGCTAACTGCGAGCCAGGCCCAATCGCCCAGCCGCACTAATGCTCTTGTGGCTGAACGAAAGTAAATCCCTGCAGCAATGCTCCAACATCGAGAATAAAGCCTCCCCAGAAGGGTGTAGGTAGCTATAGCAGCAAAGGGTGAACCAACTCCAAATTCATGCCCATAGTTTTTTGATGAGATGTTGGATGTCCACATACTTTTGGCCATGTAGTGTGCTTTGTAATGTATCTTGACAGCAGTAGACATATCAAGGAATATCATTCAGCCAATATGTTACCAAACAAATATGCCACAGCTCTTATTCTCCCCAACTGGAAGTTGATTTATGTTGATTTTAAATGGGGAATATTTGCAGAGAAAAAACTGTCACTTGAGGCTTCACTCAAGTACACGGGATTACACATCCCACAAAGCCTTGCAGTAAATAAACTATTTGAGTATAGGACACAGTGTTTGCTTGTATTTAATCACACCAGGCTGTAAATGCATCACAAAACACTGCTGAATACTGCTATCAAGAGCAAACAGCAGATTAATTATGTATAGACATGTGCACATCTCCCATTTTCCACTTTCTGAAATGTGTATTCATGGTAATAATAATAATAATAGTAACAATTATTATTATTATTATTATTATTATTATTATTATTACATAGCCAAAACTGTCTTCTAGTATTTCATAAGATAACTCCACAGGATAAGGCACAATCAGATTAAGTAAAAAGACAATAATATAATATCCTGTAATATGACACAATATTTCACAAAATGGCTATAGTTCCAATGTTTTTAGCAACAAAACACATGTTCCTTATAATCCGGTGCCAACTTTCTCCTCCAAAAAAAAAAAAAAAAGAAAAAAAATGGCTTAATCATTTGGGTTTTTGTCAAAACGACTTAGTTACACAGAAAAGTTTAGCCAGACATTTTCACACTAAAATCTAACCCTTTTGATGTTGGACATAGTGTAACCTGATAAGCTACGTTGCAAATGTCATGATGTTAGCGATGGCGCGGGGGGGGGGGGAGACAAAAACTTTACAATATGAGATGAGACCTGAGGTCGCGAGATGCAGTTACGCTAGCCTGGATGCGTCTTTCACCAGGCGGGACTTAGGAAGTGAAATGTTTATCGAGCTTCACAACAGTGCCACAGGATCCTCTGAAATTGCATGTACACATACACACGCTAGGCAAAAGAGAGTAAGGAGCAACTGTTGTTTGATTCATGAGCAGAATGTGCAGAACCGAACCCGGGTTAACTGCGTTCAGTCCTAGCAGATTAAATGTAATGCTAAACATATGGTTGGAGAGTTGAGGAGTTTCTTCAAAAACAAAAATCTGCTCATGACGGCATGCTGCGTATGGAAAAATACCAGGGTTCCCGATACCTCTGCAGCTTCGTACGCAATGAGAGGAATAAACCTTTGACTGGACAAACAGCCACACGCACACACACACACACACACACACACAAACCCTGCAAACCTTTTGTTGAAGATTCATGGTCAAAAAAAGGTTCTGAAGCATTAAACGTGTGGAAATGTGCCACGTTATCGTGGAACCGAACGCAGATGTCCGAATTCCTGGAGCTGAAGCTGGGCCCCACTGCATTAAGCGAAGCCACCTGACAGACCTGGGAGCGCTCCAGCCTCCACACACCTGCGGACACGTAGCGCACCTCTGTGGGAGCACCTGCACCCAGCCCCGTAGGGGCGACACAGCTCAGGAGGTAAGAGCGGTTGGGTTGTCTGGCAGTCGGAGGGCTGCCGGTTCGATCCCCCGCCCTGGGCTTGTCGAAGTGTCCCTGAGCAAGACGCCTAATCCCTAACTGCTCCCAATGAGCTGATTGGTACCTTGCATGGCAGCCTGTGTGCGTGTGAATTGGTGAATGAGAGGCATCAATTGTAAAAGTGCTTTGGATAAAAGCGCTATATAAATGCAGTCCATTTACCACTTTCTGGAAAAGAGCGCCACCTCTGGTGAGTGCGGGACATCGCTTTGCATCTGCGGGCATGCTAAATGAGGTCTGTGCGATTATCTAGTTGGTTTTTAATTTTTTTTTATTTTGTCTTTGCTCAAACACGTTCATCCAACACAGGAAAAGGAGGCCTGAGAGAACGGTTAGCAAACAATCAGTCCGCCCGAAAAAATTTTCCCGAGGGAGAAATCACAGGTTGGAGGAAGCAAGCCAAACTGACCCCACACAAAGCGCCATGACAATCACACCAACTGACCAGGTTGGCAGTGACACTGTTTTCACTTGCACCACGTGTTGATTTTTTAACACATGAACCGTTATTTTTTTTTAAACGCCTGCATATCCCAAGTCCATGCTGCATTTCACAAGAGGTGTCAGTCGGTGTGGTGTAATGGGTAAGTAAGTCGGTCTTGTAACCTAAAAAGGTCGCAGGTTCGATTCCCCGCTAGGACACTGCCGTTGTGGCCTTGAGCAAAGGTACTTAACCTGCATTGCTCCAGTATATATCCAGCTGTATAAATGGATACAATGTAAAATGCTGTGTAAAAAGCTGTGTAAGTCACTCTGGATAAGAGCGTCTGCTAAATGCCTGTGATGTAATGGACACCATGGTGGGCGTGTGCAGGACGATGGTCAGTAATACTATAAGGTACATCACCCTACCCACAATCAGAGATGTTGTTCAGTGGAACCCCACCGCTTCTCCGAAATCCTTCTCTTAAACACACGGGGGCTGGCGGAGGGAGTCTCCCAGAAGGGAGGAGAAGAACGAACAGCCTTGAGCATATATTTGTGCAAGACAGGCTTACACATTTGTTTTATCTGCCTCAATTTATTTGTCCTAGCATAATATATACATTTCGACAGGGATGTGGTGTATATATGTGTATTTAAACAGAGGTGGGGATGGGAGGTGGTGGGGGGGGGGCTTTTTCATCTTTCCACAGATTGTTGCTTCTTTCTTTTAAACAATGACCCCACCAAAAAAATAATAATAATAATAAAAGTTTACCTGGGAAGATTTTGCAAGCACCTCCAGTCTGTAATCGTTGTCAATCTGCTTCAGCCCGCTGTTGTTCTAAAAGAACAAAAAGAAAGCAGGAGAGAGATCGAGATAGAGATAGAGAGAGAGAAAGTGTGAGAGAGAGAGTAAGAAATATAGAGAGATAGAGAGGATTGAGGGAGAGAGAGAGAGCGAGAAGAGAGCGAGATAGAGAGGGTTGAGGGAGAGAGAGAGCGAGAAAGAGAGAGATAGAGAGGGTTGAGGGAGAGAGAGAGAGAGAGAGAGAGAGAGAGAGAGAGAAACATGAAACCGGATTGGCCGGCAGGAAGCGCACGCACAGACACTTTGCTGTTGACCCCTGCGCCTGGCGGCTCATCTGCGTGCCTGTCGCTGAAGACCCAGGCACCGCGCCAGCCCCGACGCCCCTCTGCGGCCAGAACCACACAGGGGTCCGCCTTTGATCTGCAGCCAACTATTCATCACTTAAAAGGAAGAAGAAGAAGAAGGAGAAGAAGGAGAAGAAGAAGAAGAAGGGGGGGGGAAATCAACCTCTGCTGCCAATTATTAGAAAAACATCAAGGCCTCTGTGGAAGGAGAAAGA
Source organism: Anguilla rostrata (assembly GCF_018555375.3). NCBI lineage: Eukaryota > Metazoa > Chordata > Actinopteri > Anguilliformes > Anguillidae > Anguilla > Anguilla rostrata. The sequence goes on from NC_057934.1 coordinate 68,063,648, forward strand.
GGAGGAGTTTTGAAGAAAAAAAGACAAGACACGGGTTTATAAAGGACGGCTCCACCTTAGCCAATGAGAGCTCTGATAGGAGCTGTAAGGGCTGTGACCTGCCCTGTGGTAATGACGTGTGCGCATGCGTGTGTGTGCGTGTGCGTGTGAGTGTGTGTGTATGTGCGTGTGTGTGTGTGAGCGTGTGTGTATGTGTGCCATCGTGCATAAACAAATGTTCATAAAATAAGAATATTCATTGCATAAATATTACTGCATTCACCATTAACGGGTTGAAACTAAACATGGAAATGGTCATCATTCCTTTATGAATGCTGAAACGTTATGCATAATAAGCTTACAATAAATAATAGGAGATTATAATGTTTTCCTCGGGACATTTCTTCATAGAAACAGAAAATAGATATTGTGAGAAATCACATGGTTATGATAAGAGAACATTCCAGATAATGATCAGTATACATAATTATGGTACAATATTATTACATACTTTTTGCAAGTTGACTTCTAAAAAATAAAGCTGTTAATAAATGTTGGCTTTCAGAATTCTGCGTTGCAGGCAGCGTGTCATAAAATCACTGCGTCCTAATTCTGTTATGAGTAGGAATCTTTACTTAATAACCTGCAGGAAACAGCCACACAGGTTAGCAAGATGGCCATTTTGGACTAGAGACGGAAACCTGTCACCCTCAAACAAACACATCTCTGAAAAGGTATGCAGCTCCTGAGCTCTGATGCAGTAATAATTTTACAGAAACAACATCCATCCATCCATCCATTATCTATACCCGCTTATCCTGGGCAGGGTCGCAGGGGGTGCTGGAGCCTATCCCAGCGAGCATTGGGCTGAGAGGCAGGAATACACCCGGGACAGGCCGCCAATCTATCGCAGTGCACACACACCATTCACTCACACACTCATACCAAGGGGCAATTTAGAGTCTCCAATTAGCCTTACCTGCATGTCTTTGGACTGTGGGAGGAAACCGGAGTACCTAAAGGAAACCCACGCGGACACAGGGAGAACATGCAAACTCCACAGGCTGAGATTCGAACCCAGGACCACCGTGGAGCCACACAGCAATCATGAAAGCATTCATTCAGGCATCAAAGGGCTATAACATTACCTAAATGGAATTAATTAGACGAGGGAACAAGGTGCACGTCCGACTGCTTGACCTTGACAGGCAAACCTAATAACTGAATGGTACATATTTATTGCCGTAGCGTCAATGTTTGATATACTGACATAGGATATCGTTGAGATTCACTCTCTTCCTCCTCTATGTTCATTAATGCATCATGAAGAAGACACACAGTAAACTGTATGGTGTTGAATGAACTAATAGAGAATACATTTTACTCTGGTAGAGTACACTTTATTCCATGTGAACTCATATAATGTGTATTATAGTTAAATAAACACTGAACGTTTCACCGTGTAGCCAAAATGCTGGTGATCTAAACAGTTTATTTTATTATACAAAATTTATCTATCATAACCATTACTGGATGCTATTTGGGTTTGACCTCTTCTTAATTCTCCCATACACGTATATGAATACGTGTAATTTCTCAGATGGCCTGAACCAATTTGAAACCAGTTTTTCTTTCCCCTAAATGTATCAGGCTAACGTCAGGCAGCTCATCATGAAAGTAGTTTTAAAAGCAATCTCTTGAGAGAAAAAAAAAATGAAATGAAACTGAGGATGGTGTTGGAGAGAGACACAAACACAAACAGACCTTCATGAGCCTTAAAAGGAATATAGCAAAAGAGTGAAACACACATGCATTGGCATTGAAGGTACTTGCATATATATATATATATTTTTTTTTTTTCTTTCTTGCATTCAATATACCGTTAAATGCATATATGAGTACATATGGACTAACGGTTACAACATTCGTGTGTTCTTCTGTCCTGCGGCTGAAAAAAATAGCCAGAATAAAGGAGACATTGATCGCCAAGGACAAGATTCTCTCTCTCTCTCTCTGAATATGGTTCTGAACGTCTTTTATTTGTTGTTCATCCGTCTCTAGAGGGCCTTTCAGCTGATGAGAGGGAAAACAAAACAGAGCATTAAAACCCCTCCGGCCCTTTAAACACTTGCCATTCCATCTTTGTACAATCGCTGCCATTGTTGCTATAGAGACCGTCCGCACTGATTCCTGTATCATTAGGTTTTCTGGCGAGAAAAAAAAAAAAAAAAAACTTCAATCAATTATGGAGAGAAGCATGATCAAAAAAAAAAAAGAACCAGTTTACAAATCCAATTTATTTTGGGAGGATCTAAATGTGATACTGGGTGAAGGACACGCACGGAATTGAGATTTTAAAGGCAAAACATAGACTCAACGCAGAAATGTAATTTTCCGCAAGGTCAAAAATAATGGCGTTTTGCTGGGGGTTCGCTATCACACGCGCAGAACCGTTCAGAGCCATGTTCAGACAAGAGGAACACGGAGGCGCGGATGCACACTCTGGAGCTTGTATTAAAAGCTGAATGGCATATGTGGGTGTGTGTGTGTTACAGCAGGGTACGGAGTGTAGCACAGTGGGTAAGGAACTGGGCTTGTAACCGAAAGGTCGCAGGTTCGATTCCCGGGTAGGACACTGCCGTTGTACCCTTGAGCAAGGCACTTAACCGAAATTGCTTCAGTATATATCCAGCTTTATAAACGGATACAATGTAAAATGCTATGTAAAAGTTGTGTAAGTCGCTCTGGATAAGAGCGTCTGCTAAATGCCTGTAATGTAATGTAATGTAATGGGTACCTGCACCCGGCCACAGGCATCTGAGGCTGAAGGCAGTCGGAGGCTCTATCAGATGCTACCATCGCTAATCCTGCTGGAATGGAACGCTGACGCTTTGAAGTCTGTGAAAGAACACTGGCGTAGTATTTGGAAGCAGGACCGTGCGCCGCTTACAAAAACTTAATTAACAATCTATAGCTGGAACCTGGCCAGACACTGAATAGTCACAACTACAGTCCAAGAAAAAGAGAAAAGAAAACTCTTCGGTGTTGTAAACACAGTTGCTGGTTTCAGAGGAATAGACATACAAACAAACGCACACACACGCATGCAACGCACGCACGCACGTGTATGCACACGCGCAAAATCAATGACACACAAGCCTGGGCAAGAGATCTCTCTTTTTCCCTCTCAATGTTTCATACAAAGCAGAGGGAAACTGCTTTGGTTGATTTGAAAGGTAAAGGTTCTATGAACCCTTAGATTCCAAGGTCTTTATCTCACAGAAACCAGACTGAGCAACATCACTGGGGAAAAGGGAAGAAGTATTTCTGTAGACAATTTTTTTCCTTCTTTTCCTGTAAAGAAGGTTGTTGCACTGGCCTTTTCTCAGAAATAATGAATAACAGCACGAGCAAGATCTCAGAGATAGCAAGCAGGCTGCTAATTCCTTTCTGATTTATTCTCTTCATAAAATTTTATAAACTTATATAAAAAGAAAAATAGTGAATAAAAATCTGCCAAAAGTATGTCTAATTCATAACTCAATTAATTGAAATTATATTTACAGGACAGACTTTCACCTCAGAACTGTGCCCTGTAAATGCTCCTACAAATTGTTGGCTTAATTCTTCATTCTTCATACTCTCAATCTGAGTGGACAGTGCCATAGCTGAGTAAAGAATTCATATGGCTTTGTAAGAACCATTCTCACATTACAGAATACCTTTGTGTTGTATAAAATAAAGTCTATGTACACACTGACATGACAGGGAGATGGATTTTTGTTACACTTCCAGAAAAATGTAGAAAATATATACATGTATTTTTTATTTTTGAGAACAGCTCAGCTCCCTGATCCAGCCTTTAAGTAAGATGACACTCCTTTTTTTAACTTTATTTATTTGCATCACACATCATCGTGTTATTTGGTCTGTCAGTTCAGATTTTCTACTTGAGTTCCCCTTTCAGCCTCTCCTTGTTTATTGCCCCCGCTCCCCCCGCCCCCCCCCCATTCCCCCCAGATTTTATTTGTAGCAGTAATTACAAAGTGACATCTTCAATCCACCAAACAGCTCTTATTAAAACCAAACCGCATTTTAGAAACATGGGCAGTACGCTCGTTTTTTTAGCATATGATTCTCTCGGGCCAGGAAAGCTTCCTGCTTCCTGGTGGGGGCGGGGGTGGGGTTAAGCCCTGGACAAGCAGCAAAATGGGATTTTTGACGACTACAGGACTACTCGGTTTTGAGATGTGGAAATGTGCATTATGACATATTAACAGCGCGGAAATTGTCTGGAGGTCATCGCATTTGATGACCCTCAGAATCATTTGCAGACGGGACTGGTTTCAGAAGACGCAGCACCGCTGATGGAATCCATTATAGGGCCTTTTGAAGTTAAAGAAAGAGGATCAACGGTGAAGCTGAGAGGTGGAAGGAGGGCCCTGCACCTCTGCAGCCCCTTCCTGTGGCCTCGTTAGGCTTCGTCGGTGGGGCAGGTTGGCCTCACATTGGCCCTTCTATGGCCTCTCTCTCTCTTGACATAGCTCAGGGGGTAAGAGCGGTTGTCTGGCGGTCGGAGGGTTGCCGGTTCGATCCCCCACCTTGGGAGTGTCGAAGTGTCCCTGAGCAAGACACCTAACCCACCAATTTCTCCCAACGAGCTGATTGGTACCTCGCATGGCAGCCTTTCACCGTTGGTGTGTGAGTGAATGGGCGAATGGGTCAATGAGAGGCATCAATTGTAAAGCGCTTTGGATAAAAGTGCTATATAAATGCAGTCCATTTACCATTTACCATATCTCCCTCTTCTGAGCATTAGCAATTCGGCCATGATTCTTCTCCCTCTCGCGCACTGGCAATGACTCGACAAAACAAGTCCGAGCTGCCAGATTTTATGCTCGTCACAGACAAGAAAGAGGGAACACTTCACTTCTTTTTTACACAGACTGGTGGGCTGAAATTCGCTGACAGTAATAGCGGTCCAGTGATCTCCAGAAAATGTGTGATTTGAGAGGCTAGAGAGTGACAGGTTCAAGACTTGATGTCCACTGAGCTGTCTCGCAGAGCTCAGTCACACGTTGGCTTACTTGACCACACTGTATTTTATACTGGATGGAAGCCCAATAGAGTAAGTCATGTCAGTACTAAAGTAAACTATCACAGGATTTCCAAACTGGTAATAATTATTAACATAACCACAGGGGGTTTACTGGCCAGTTTGAGTTGATGCACGTTTATCAAAATTTTGGAATATAAAATACATTTCAGAATACTATTTGCATATATATAACAGGCATTTAGCAGACGCCCTTATCCAGAGCGACTTACACAACGTTTTACACAGCATTTACATTGCATCCAATTATACATCTGGACATATACTGGAGCAGTGCAGGTTAAGTACTTTGCTCAAGGGTACAACAGCAGTGTCCCACCTGGGAATCAAACCAGTGACCTTTAGGCTCCTTACCCATTATTCTACACAGCCGCCTGTCAGTTAATAGCATTATGCAGAATTAGCATGGAAACTGAGTCTGAGGCTGGCTGAATATAAATAAATACGTAGCAATTCAACACTGAGAGTCAGTTCCTCAACGCCAACAACCACAACCACAAAAACATTCTCCACACGAAATCGGGGGACGCATCTACAAAACAATCGTTTAAATCTGACTTTCTTTAAGTGAGAGCCCCCTTCCCCTTCCTCCTTTCTGCCACTAGGAGGTGATTGTGAAACTTCCTTGATCTTTTTTTTTTTTTTTTTCAAAATTTATTGCTCTACATAATCCATGACCAAAAAAATAATGTGATTTAGGGTATCTCCACATGGCAGAGAAGCAGCTGACGGAAATTAATAACTTAGCAGAAGGAAGGCAGGAAAACTGGCAGCAAAATACACAGATCACCATTCAGACTCTTCAGTGCCCGGTATCCAGTAACACACAGACGCTGAATGAACCCAACCTCTCCTCTCAGTCTTGACTCAAGGCTGGCACCCTCTCTGTGGGGCAGCTTTCTGTTCCAGCTTTCTTTAAAATAAAAAAATAGGCATTTAGAGAATGAGCACAGCCTGCAGTGGCCATATTCATTGTGGACACCTTGTCTCTTTTTAGTTTGCTTCCAAACTAAATAGTAGCCACGCATGAAGGCCTTCCTCTTCTTCCAACTTTGAACTCTGCACGTCAGCTCCTTCTGTTGTGGTCCATCCACAGATGTCGCCTGAAGAACGTTTATTAGGAGTGGGTATTTACTCTCGGTTCGAGCCCGACAGGCAGGGGTTTGCTTTGTATCCCCTTTGTTTAACAGGGCCCGTTTAATTTACACAAGACAGATTAATAAACAGACAGTCCGACTTGAGAAGCTATGAAAAGACAAAAGCGTAATAATAATTACACTGTGCTGGCGTGTATCACGTTCAAGATCAGCGCTAAGGGGTGCGACCTGGCTGAGAATCGCCCACGAGGAAGACCATTAAAGACGTGAAGCTGTGCATGACCCATAAAGGTTCAGGAGAAAGGTAGGTGGGATGGATTTATAATTTATTTATTTATTAGGTGCAGGGCACGTTGGACGTATCGGGCTCACAGAGATGCCCGCGACGGCGTTAATCATTTGTCAGCTGTGACGGCTGGCGGTTGGGTGGTTGGCGGTCCGTGTCAGAGAAACCTGCGCTGTTCCCAGCCGCCTCGGCTGGGGGGGGGGTGCGCGGGGTCCCAGGCCCCCGTGTCGCCCCCCCTCGGCCCCCACACGGTGAACTTGGCACGGGGCGTGGGGCAGGAAAGGAGATAATGGGCACCGATGCAAGCAGAGGAAGCAGGCAGGCGAGGACTGCACTCTGAAAAGGAGCGCCGGGGCCTTGGAACGCTCGTGCAGCATTCCGTCCTTTCTTATTCTCTCTCTCTCTCTCTCCCTTTCTCACTCTCTCTCTCCTCTCTCTCTCTCTCTTTAATATAAATACTGGCGAAGGGCGCTTTAGAAGGAGATGCGGCGGTTTCTGAAAGGCGGTTTTTTTTCGAAGCGCGTTCCCAAGGTCGCTTCCGCAAAGCGTTGTTTCCGGAGAGTCCTCCTCCTTCTCCGATGCGCTCGCGGGGGTCACGGCCGTCGAGCGCCCCGCCTCCCCTCCGCCAGGGAGAGAGAGAGGGACGCTCGCCGACGGCCGCGAGTCCAGAGAAGCCTGCATCTGCTCGCACTTATCCGCGCTGCCTGGGCCCGCTTCCCCTTCTCTCTCCTCTCTCTTCCCTTTCGTCGTCCTCGTTGTTTCCATCCCCTTTGAAACGTAAAAATATCGGCGCAGATTGTGTACTGTACACCCGGTTACCATGGAGATTTCGATGTTGAGACAGAGCAGGGAATCTGCCTTTTTTTTTTTTTTTTTTTTTATCGGCTAAAGCAGAGAGAGAGACAGAGAAAGAGAGAGAGAGAGAGACCGAAAATATACAAGGGGAAGAGTCATATACGAAAAAGAGCCTTTGCCTGGTAGTTCGGGGTCCCGCTCTTCGTCCCGGTTTGTTCCTTCCACACACTCCAGATTGATGGCAGCCACGGAGAGGACCGACAGGCAGGCTGCGTAGGTCTCGAGGTGAAGCTCATATGGCCCGCAGATTGAAACGTTTAAGAAAGAACATCAGCGTGTCAGCTTACGTCTCCTCTGATCATATAGACCTGGCGCAACCGGGCTTTATTAAATACTCTTGCGGGGCCTTTGCGGTGGGAAGGGGGGGGGGGGGGGGGGTGGCAAGAAGGCCTTTCATTCAAGGGTGGTCCTATAGACCCCTCGGCTCATTGGGGCAAAAAAGGTGGGGGAGGTAGGGAAAGGGAAATGCCCACACTTCCACTTCAGCCATAACGCATGCTGTGACACTTATCCACGGCTGAAATGGCGGCCATTTTGCACGCAGTTTCATCTGCTCTGTTGATCAGCGAGCCAGCTGTGCGCCTGTAACTGTATGCTAGCGCTCGCTTTCCTGTTGCGCGCAACCACGTTGGAGAATTCAGGTCAAGGAACGGGATCAAATATCGGCTTCGGTTTCTCATTTTATTCTTGTGCAATTCCGCATTGCAAATACCCTTCACAGGCACTCTGAAAATGCACTAGAATGAAAAAAAAAGAAAACAGCACTTAATTGTATCAGTTCAAAGAGAAACACTCCCAAGACGCGGGCGAATGTGGTGTGCAGGATTTATGGCATCTGAAGTTTCTCCTTGCTCAATGTTTTGCTTTTTTTTTCTTGTAGTGTTCCAGAGCAGAGAGTCCATGGGTGTGTGTGTGTGTGTGTGGGGTGTGCGTGTGTGCATGTGGGTGTGTGCGTGCACGCGTGTGTGTGTCTATGTATGCGTGTGCATGTACGTGTGTGTGTGCGTGTGTGTGTATGTGTGTGTGTGTGTGGGTACGTACGCGCATGTGGGTGTGTGTGTGTGTGTGTGTGTGTGTGTGTGAGTGCGTGCACGCGTGTGTGCGGGAGCATGTGGGTGTAAAAGCAATGCAAACAGTAATGGAGAAGCAGCAGAGCACTCAGTAGAGCTGATGGCCAAAGCAGAGGCAGATGTGAGTGCAGCGCTGAACGGAAACATTCCCAGCAGCCTCCGCTCTCCGCTGCAGACTGCCCCACGTTGAAGCTGTTTAGGGGCTTATGGAAGTCACCCTACTACCACATTTAGAAAATTATGGAGGGGTTTCTGTGTTTCTGAGTTCTGCCATATAAGACAATCAAATTGGATGCGCTTCCACACCAACACCCAATTTATTTAAGCTGGGATAAGAAGAACTCCATTCCATTATAGTCCATTTAGTTCCCCGCATCCCTCCCACTTTCCCCGTTGCACCAGAGTTGAGCCAGTGCCGCTTGGTTTCTGCTGCATCTCTGTGATTTCTACAGTGCGAGCTTTAAGAGGTCGATCAGGAAGCCATTTTCATGGACTAACCCGAAGACCGGTCATGAAAATGCCTGGGTCATGCCATTCTGTTTCGGCACACAATAGAAAAATGGTAACTATCACAAACAAACTGAACCAGGCAAACTTTTATAGCCGACTAAAACTGAAATATTCATGACATGTTCTCCTCCAGCAGGCTGTTCTAAGTCAACTGACTTTGCTGAACTGCAGGAGAAAACAAACGGCGTTGCAAATATTTCACTTCTGAAAATAAAACAAAACAAAACATTTCCTTATTTGTTGTCCGGAAAATATCAGTATGGGTGGGAACATCTAGTCCTTACTAAATGTATTTTTCTTCTACAAGAAATTGTTGATCCACAGCAAGTAATAAAATTTTACTGACTAAGAGCTTGTTGATCAGTCATAAAAAAGGAACTATGGACCTGTGGATTTTGGGTTCTGAACAAAGAAAACTATGAGGCAACCTTGATCTTGAAAAAGGTGTCTTTCCCCAACTGTCCTGACCAACTGTTCCCTTATAATAAAAGAAATGGAGAAGAAGAGAGAGACAGAGCAGGAGCGTTACAGAAATGAGCTAAGGAAGAGAGGGAAAAAGAAAGAAAAAGAGAGTGTGTGCATGTGCACGTGTGTGTGTGTGTGTGCGTGTGTTTTCATGTGTGTGTGAGCATGTGTGTGTATATGTGTGTGTGCGTGCGTGTGTGTGTGTGCGTGTGTTTTCATGTGTGTGTGAGCATGTGTGTGTACATGCGTGTGTGTGTATGTGTGTGTGTGCGTGTGTGTGTGAGTGTGTGAGTACATGTGTGTGTGCGTGCACATGTGCGTATGTGAGTGTATGTATGAGCATTAGTGTATGTGTGTGTGTGTGTGTATGTGTGCGTGTGTGTCTATGTGTGCATGTGTATGTCTGAGCGTGTGTGTGCGTGTGTGTGTGTGTCTGTGTGTGTGTGTGTGTGAGAGCGTGTGTGTGTGCGTATGTGTGCGTATGTGTGCGTGTGTGTGTGTGTGAGAGCGTGTGTGTGTGTGTATGTGTGCATGTGTGTGAGTGTGTGTGTGTACGTGCATGCGTGTGTATGTGTGTGTGTGCGCGTGCATGTGTGCGTGTGTGTGTGTGTGTGTGTGTGTGAGAGCGTGTGTGTGTGTGCATGCGTTTTGCGGGTGGGCGCGAGTCTTCTCAGTCACAGCCGCCCTAAACACACTCTAGGGTGGGAGCATATTCCGATAAGCTGAGCTCCTTCAAGGAAGTCCTGACTCTCCTTGGTGTGTAATTACTACTCAAGGAAAGAGAAAAAAGGGAAATAAATAAATAGGAGAACGTGCGGGAACTCGGTAACGTCTGTTCCGGGGGAAAGGCGGGTTTTATCAGGCAGTCCAGGGTTCTCTGTTCGACCGCCTGCACAGCGACCGGCGAGGATTGGAAACCTGGGGCTTTTCACACAGGGCGATAAACCTCGTTAGCAGACAGCCGGAAAAAATAAATTCCCTTCTTTCCGTTCTCCTTTTTATTTAGTAATTTATCTTTTCTTTCTCTCTCTCCTTTTCAAAAGCGCTCAGACACTGGAGCAATCAAGCGAACGATCTGATCGCTTATGATACTCTGTTTCTAGGTATTATTCTCCGCAAAATCCCTTCAAACAAGCTCATTTAATGAAAATACATTCCTGAGTTTCATGGATTTAATGGATTTTCTTCCTCTCTCTTCTTCCTGGATTTGTAGAATGTGCTGGAGCTCTCGCAGTCCATTTCAAGAACTGCTGACTCCAGAAGAGAGAGTATTTCTGTCAGCGTTAAAAGGAATGAGAGATTTCAACTTCCAGAATTTGACCAAGTCGCTTCTTTTAAAAAAAGCAATTAAAATCTACAGAATGTGTCAGTTGGGCAAAACTGACATATTGACAAAATCTTTTCCCATTCAAATAAACTGGGATGAACTTAACATGGATGCAGGAAATTTGATAATTTGTATAGTTGTTATATTTATTTATTTATTTATTGATTGATTAAAAGAGAGGACAGATTAGATATGATACGTATTTTTTTCCATAAAAGTACAAAACACCACAACTATTATCACTGTTGACCCGTTTGGCTAATCAGTGCTATTTCCTAGTGCAATTAGTGAATCACCTCCCACTGTTACAGTAAATGGAAGCACAACAGAAAATGGCGAAGCAAAGGGTACACCATCATGGGCCATATCATCCAGGACTAAACTGGAAAGTTGATGCTTTCACTTTCACGGGAAGCAAACTAGAAAAAGCCCACGTTGGAGTCAGTCTGTTTGATGTCCTGTTTTTTTTGGGGTAAAGGATTGGTTGAACCCTCTCTTGCAGAGGCCTGGGCGATTCCCATTTCTCTAGACTGCAGCAGTCTCTATTACTCCCTTGATCCATTAAAAATTGCGGTAGTGACCACCACAATGGCTTTCTTTTAAAGCCACGATAATAGCCGCGATTCATTCAGCTCTCCGTCCCACCAGCCCTTCTGTGATCGTATCATTCCCGATGGCGGGAAAGAGCCATCATCACCTCAGCCCGTGATAAACGTCTTCCTCAGTCCACCTCTCGTCTCATTTAATTGCCGTTTGGCTTCTTTCAGCCAGCCGGCAAGAGCAGGGAAAACGAGCGGACGGAACGAAAATTCTGGCCGCGTCCAGTCCAGTCCAGACAGTTTTATTTCAGGCCTGCCTTTCCGCGTTGTGATTACTTTTGCCGTTCGGTCTGCCGGTACTACGTAATCCGTCCTGATACACAACAGGTACCGAAGTCAGTGAGCACGGTGCTTCTAAAGAGGCAGGAAGTAACCGGCCCGTTTGCGTTCCCCACCGAAAAATTCGGGTGAATAATCGTCTTATCAAGATTCGTTTGGAAGCGTGGCGCTAGATCCACATAGAACCCACAACGCAGTCAGGATTTACAGACGCTCACATGCCGACGTAACGCGCACCAGATGTCTTCTGGGGCCCGGCCAGCTCTGGCTGTGCTTTCAATAAAAAAAGATGATCGCCTAGATGGGCCCGATCTGGCCCGTGAGACACAATCGATGCCACCTTCATCCAGTTTCGTTGTCGGATCTGCACGGAATTATCGGCATTCCAGCTCTGTTTCCTGTTACCAGCATAACGTACTTTGTAAATAAAATAGAATAGCGGGTAAACTAAGGAATTTAAACCGATTCAAGAACGTGATAGATTATTCCTTCCCCCCACTTAATGTAAGCCTATTTAATACTGACAATATGCAGCTATTTCTACACTAACATTACCTTCTGCTACCCTGTTACAAAGCACGTCATTGTACAGAAGCTATCTACAGGAAGCAAATTCACGAGTTGTCTCCCATTTCTGTGACTAACAGTCTTCGTATATTTAGTTGGGTGGCGAAGTAAACAATGACAAGGGCTAAAGTTACAGTGAACCTTCTTTCCAAATGGTCTCGATCGTTGCCAGGCTAATCCAAACCAGCCCCAGTTCCACGTCTGTACTCAGCCCCGCCAAATCCTCAGTCCTCGCTTGCGCCGTCACAGCTTGCGAAAAAGAAGAAGCGTTTGATGAAGACCAACCTCCATTAAGCTCCTAACACTGGCACTTTCAGTATTTACAGAGAAACGGCTGGAATAGCTGGACCAATGGGATGAGTCCGTTAATCAAATTCAGCCACGGTAAAGTTCTGCATCGTAACTCACATCTCCATCAGTTTGACTGGACCATTTAATATAACCCGCCAATAAAAAAAAAAACGAACACCCGGTCTCTAGGGTGTCTTGTTTTGGTAACGCATTGGTCTGTGCAGAGGCATGCCCCATGACCTAGTAGTGAATCAAGGCCTAGCCATCAGCCACTGTGGTCGGCAGCCCCTGAGGCCAGTGCATAGCTAACTGTAGCGTCACTAAAGGAGGGATGATTTCAGTTGGCAAGGGCTACTCCTGACTCACTGCACTACAGTACGGCACCAGCTGTGAGTGAGGTTTACACCTCCAAAAACAACGACTGCACAGCTCTGCTAGTAGACTGCAGAGCGGGGGGAAAGAAAAACAAAAAAACTGTGACTGCTGGCACACACTTTTGGAAGGGACAACATGCCTGTCAGCACTATTGTGAATTTTAAATAGCTGTTGTGACTATTTCTAATATGATTTGTGTAACTTCTGTTGTATTTTTTAGCATTCTTAGTACGTTCATTCACAGTGCATGTGATGTGCACAGTAAATTCGATCAGCTTATGTCCACTGTACTCATGAGAAAATAGTGTATAATCAAAATGCCTATACCAAAAAAAAAGGCGTTCATTTTTGTTGACGGGTGGGAGTTTGATATTTCTGTACAGTAACTGACACAACACGAAGTGCAAAGCAAAACAAGATTTGAATCCACCACAATACGATACTGCAGAATGACTGTCAAATAAAAGGATTCTGCGGTGGATTTTATGAACCAGAATATCAACTGTGGCGTAAAGGAAAGAGTCTGGCTCTTTACATTACATTACAGGCATTTAGCAGACGCTCTTATCCAGAGAGACTTACACAAGTTTTACATAGCATTTTACATTGTATCCATTTTAAATGGATTTGTCGAACATGCAGGTGAAGTACCTTTAGCTCAAGGTACAACGTGCAGCGTCCTATCCAGGAATCGAACCTATGATCCTTACGTTCATAGACCAGCTACATCAAATGCTACAGTGCATGTGCTTGTCCGTGGGGCGGGTTCTCCGCGGGTACGACCCGTCCACTTCGGGAAGCTGAAGCCGACCCAGGGCGGCTTCCCACTCCAGGGAGGCCCAGTGGCGCCCCCCGACCTCCGGCACCTGCAGCTGGAGCCGCCGGGCGTGGCCCTGGGTCGCTATGGTCTCCATGGGCACAGAGTACAGCTAATGGTGGTTATGGGCACAGAGTACAGCTAATGGTGGTTATGGGCACAGAGTACAGCTAATGGTGGTTATGCCATCAGCAGCAGAGGCACACACCTGTTGAGACCCAACTTGGGGTGACTCCACTATGGGGTCTCAACACACCTGTTGAGACCCCGTCATGTAGGCAAGGAAGAATCCCAGACAAGTCCTTGTTAGCGACGGCAGCAGAAGTATGGGAGTAGGGAGTTTTTATTTTTTTTCCCCAAATGTAGTCCTGTTAGACAACAGAAGGGACTGCAAACCACAGTCACAGAGTCCAGGATTAGAGGGAACGTTACTGGCCAGGTGTTTGATTTGACGAAAGCGATCAGCGAACGTAATTAACGTCGGTTATCCGTAAGGAACGGACGCCGCCGCGGCGTCATATTTCAGAACAAAGAACAAAACACGGGCCAAAAACACAGCCTGCGCGCAATTCTCCATTATTCATTTCACCGCTCTCTTAAATGCTGATGGATGGGGGAAAAAAAAGAGAAAGAAACGAAGAACGATAACCATTATTAAACTGCATATTTTATGAGGACCTCCATTAGAATGTCAATCGGTAGTTATGCATTCGTGTCTGCTACAGCGGCTCTGATAGAGCGACCTCGCGGTTGACCTCGCAAGCTTTGAATTTTTTTTTTTTTTTTTTTTTTGTTCAGCGTCGGCTTCACCAGAACGAGATGCTTTGATTCCGCGCTCAGCCGCATAAGTAAACCGCATTACATTTTTAGGAATGTAAATAATAGAAAAACGCTTTTGTGAACAGTCCATTGATGCCCCGACGCGCCACATAATGATTTGGGGGAGCGTATGTAAATAACTCGCGAGATTATGGAGGAATGCGTGCGATTTCCCCCTTCAAAGCCTAACCAGTCATTTGGTGCGTAGATTGAGGGAGAAATCATAAAAAAAATCGGATCGCTGCGGAAATTGTTTGCTCGAGAGCAGAGGAGGCCCGCGTTTAAAAAAAAAACAAAAAACGCATCGCTTGAGCCGCCTGTGATTACACACACACACACACGCGCGGATAAACGGCGAGCCTCATTTCCATAAAAATAACGAAAAGCGAACGGGAAAACGTGGCGCCGATTAGCGCCTCATGTGGGCGTAGAAGCACGGGCCGTGCTGTCCCTCGCGTGGGCGAGCGGGGGTGGGAGGGGGGAGGGGGGGGCTCGGCGAAAACGTGGTCTGGGCACCTGGGTACGGGCGGACCCTCGCGGTGGCTCCCGTCGCCCCCCGGCGATGCCCCCGACTGCTGGCGGACGCCCGTTACTTCCTGTCTGATCTTGAACGGGAGACTTCAGTTCGATTCAATTTTATTTGCATAGCGCTATTTACTGAGAACCGTCTCAAAGACACTTTACAGAGTAGCAAGGCAAGAGACAGAGCAAAGAGAGCAAACAGAGCAAACACCAGGCCTGAACCCCCAAATAGCAGGTACAAAAGGTAAAAAAAAAACTCCCCGTGAGGAGAAAACCCTCAAACGGTGGCAAGAAGAAACTCCGCCATTGGGAAGAAATCTCGAGAGGAACCCGGCTATAGAGGGGGAGCTCATCCTTCACCCGCCAGCCTGGTGTAAAGTAGTAGACAGCAAATAAAACGGGTTGACTTGTGAGGGAATCGCGCGGCCTACGCTCACGAAGGCCTGGCCTCGAGCAGTGGGCGCGGCGGCCATTTTGTGCCCCCGGCGGCTTCGAGCAGCCACGCCGCACGGTGCCCCGGCTCCGGGCGGCCATGTTGCGCCGGGACCTGCGGTCGAGCTCGTCCGCACGCTCGGGTTACGAAGGCCGCTCTCTCCGACGCGTCTCAGATCCCCCTCGTCCCCCTCGTCCCCCCCCCCCGCTCTGCTTTTTCTTTTCCTTTAATCAGTTCCACAACTAAATAAAATGGAAGGCAGAAGAAAAGAAAAAAAACTAGCAAGGACTTAAAAAAAGTTAACTAAAAAAAAAAAAAAATGATGCCATACAAATGTAAAATGCTTTAATTAAATGCCTTACTGAGAACAATCAAACCATAATTAAGCCGGGATATGAAGCAAGATTCAAACCGCAACGCAATCCGGAATTCAGCCTTAAAGAGAGGAGAAAACAAGCCCATGACATATACAAAACAGAACCGCAGCTGGGGAAGACGCAGAGATATCTCCATTGTCGATCTGCACCACAGCGGGCCTCTGAGCATTAGATTAAAGCAGTTAAACTTATTTATAAAAAAGAAAAATATCTTCAAAGCCGATAATGAAGAGAGATTTGCGTCACTTTGTATTATCTCAGAACTTCAGTGCAGCTTCAGTTAGCCTTCGTCAGGACAGGGGACGTCATTTCGCCCCCCCCCCCCCCCCCCCGTTCTCAGGGGACCTCCTCCTCCTCCAGCCCCCCCAACTCGAACTTCAGCATTCAAGGCGGTGAAACCCAGAGTGAACACACTGGCAGGTTTCCTAGCTTTTCTCTTTCTTTCTTTCTTTGTTTTTTTTTTTAGCATAATACCTTTTTGTCCTTTGCGTTCAGCATCCTTTCATACCCTTTTCAGCCTTACAGTGACTCCGTATCTATTTTGGGGAACGCTCTTTTTTGTTGGTCCTAGTTAATTGGTCGGGGGAACGGAGACACGTTTAGGGACACGCAGCGGGGGGGGGAAACGGGTCACGTGATTCACGTGATTTAAGGCGGGCGTGAATCAGGGAACGTCTGTTCAAACTGAATAACCCCTGACCTGAGGCCTGAGCAATAAATCCATGAGCCAGCTCACTCACCCTAACCAACCCTCCCACCCCCACTCACCCCCCTGCCGCTCCCAAAGAAACACAAGATCCGACCGCGTCAGATCTACGTGGGGTCCTCCTGGAACAGCGTGCCGTTTCCTGCCATCCTGACGCCACGCTTCGAACGACCGTTTCTAGCCTCCCTGTGAAGTCGGGCGGCTCGAGTTACGCTCCAGCGGGCAAGCTGGGCCTTCACCGGCCGGATTCGCAAGCTGTTTACACCTCGGTTCCCCGTCCGGAAGTGGGCCAACCCAAAACCCGAGGCTCTACAGATAGTGGAGGGCGGGACTTCCCCCGGCACGCTGGCTGGATTGCAGCAGCGGCTCAAGTTTTCTTCTCTGTGATTAAAACAGGGGGATGGGCAGAAAGTTTTGATGAGGCCAGGTGAACATCTTCAAGCATTTTCGTCCCTTTTTCTTCCCCCCGCGGGTCCTCACCGGGTCCAACCCGTCCACTTTGGACCTGACACTGACCTAGAGCGGTTTCCCGTTCCACGGAAGGCCCAGTGGGGCACATTAAACTGGAACAACCACTGCTACTATACTACTAGTTAATTAATTAAACTGACACAACCGCTGCTATTTTATATAACTGCTGCTACTTTATTCTTTATTTATTTTCTTTATTTATTTTATGTATATCGTTACTATCTCTATGTTTGATGTGTGATGTTTAACTTGTTAACTTTTTAACTTATGGTGCTGTACTCACTGGAAACCTGAATTTCCCTAAGGGAACTTCCCTACGGGATCAATAAAGTTTCTATCTATCTATCTATCTATCTATCTATTCTCAGCCCACGAGGCCGTCAGTGGGATGGTCTCTGTGAGTTAGCCTGCCATCGCCTCGGCCCCACCATCATACCCCATCAGCTCATACGGAAGTCATCTGGCTCGCACCGCAAAATGATGCAGCAAAAGATGTAAAAATGTAAAAAAGACTGCTCAACGCACGACAGGCATGGTTTCTAGAATAAAGGAACTCCTCTCCTTGGCCTTTGAAATAGAGATGTGCAATGTCGAAAACCCGCAGTAGGCCAGAGAGTGGATGGGGGGAACTCCATCATTATGCTTAAACGCCATTCATAATTAATACGCACGCGCATGCGAAAAGACGTTCGAGAAAACGGCTCTTCACACGCGAAAGCATCTCAGTTATCTATCGCTCGTGCGCTGAATTTGTAGTCTCTTTCTGTATGAGAAAGGAAGGCACGGTATGGCGAAGAAACCGGTTTCGCTTCTGGGAAGAGGAGAGAAAAGCTACGGCCTCCATACTGGCACGTCCTGCAGTGACATGTACGCTGAATACAAATCAGAAGCCGGCGCTTCATATCCACGGTGCAGCTCTCATTTCTAATTCGAGAACTGTAGCGCAATCAGAGGTCCCTGGTGGATAAAGGGAAAGCCGTTCTCTGAATATTAGCTAATGCCACATTTGCAAGTCTTCAAGAGGAAAAAAAAAAAAAAGAAAAAAACTTGCTGTGCTGTTTGGGAGGAAAAAAGAGATAATTTCTTGCGAAACCCCTATATGAATCACTTTGTACTGCTGGACTGATGGAAGTGATGCCCAGGCAGGGATTAAACTCTTTTCATCATGAAGCCCCATCTGGTACCAAGACCACGTCTGTCAGAGCCTTTGCCTTTATAGTCCCGGCTTGGAATCCACATCAATTTATTCCTATCACAGCTGTGCAAAAAAAAAAAAAAAACGCACACATACGCACACGCACACGCAGAAATACGCACACGCACACAGGCATGCAGACCCAAATGCATGCATGCACACACACAGACGCACACGCATTTGCAAGCACGACCTCAAACACATGCAAAAAAAAAAAAACCACACAAGCGCATGCAACACAACAGGACGGCACTGATTTGAACGGTGCATATTTCCAGCCCGAAAGGGCGGGGTGGGGGGGGGGGCGCTAAAATTAAAAACAATGGACAAGAAAGAATGATAAATGGATGCCAACCCCCACTCCCTCCCTTCGGTCCAACAGATGTTACAACTTTTTAAGATGTTAGTGAGCTGAAGCAAAAAAAAAAAAAAAAAAAGAACGAAAACAGTGTCATTAAAATAGACTTCTGGGAAGGCATTGTGACATAGAGACCACTGTGATTTTTTTGCACGGCTTTCTGACTTCAAAAGACGGAGATATTTGAGTCTGTTTAAAAAAATGTTTTTGGGAGAGATATATCCGAGGAGTTTTTGACCAACCAAAGAAACACGGTTCGATACATAAAACCGTATGTGCAGCTACGAAGGCTATTCATCTATGCCGGAGATCATTCTTTGAGGGCTTTACTGCAGTGGCAATTACACACGGTGCGGACAAGAGGATCCAGGCAGACTTTTCCAGGAGCATTTACGCGATTCACCGCAACATGCATCTCGGGAGGGGGAAAAGCACGGCTTCCAAAAGCAAGCAGGAATGTGTTCCTTTAGTTTACCCTTTGACCCGTGATGTCATCGCGAAGTGAGGAATGCCTCCACAGTGCATGAACGTAATGCGCACCATGTGTCGCGCCTTCGCCAAGTTCAACTGCGACTGTGCGCAGTGAGGACACGGGGATCGAAGTGAACTTACGAGACGTGGAAAGGCTCGAGCAGAGCGGTTCGTTACCACGGCATAAACACATTTCAGCTGAAAACATCTAAAAAATAAAAACTGCGTAAAAACAGTGAAAACTACAAAATTAGAAGATTAGAAGAAAAAAATGTGGGGAAAAAACTGAAATCAAGTGGCGGGAAGGTGTATAATAGTTAAGCATCTGTGTCGATGTAGTCGGGGAAAAAATGCAATTGAATAGAAAAAGAGACATCAACCAGATCAGTCTCTTCAGGCAGAATTAGCAACGCGAGCCAGACAGACCACTCCGCTATCTTGGCACATGTCGTCCATGTGAAAAAGAGGTAGATTGAGTCTATTAGGGGTGACGGCTGCCATTTTGTCATTGGCAGTTTTCTTTATTTTTTTTTTCTTTTTAAATTCCGAAATCTTCAGAAGAAAAGACAGGATTTCCTCTGTGGCGCAGTTTCTCGTTTTTTTTTTCTTGTCTTAATTAGGTACTTGGGAAGAAAGCTCTGGAAGTCTGACAGAGTCATCATTTTTCCAATCTTAGCGTTCGAAAAAAAAAGGCAGTTTCTTTATCGGCCTGTGATCTCTTCCTTTTCAGAACTGTTTGAAGTCCATACCATGTTAATAGCGCTGAGAACAGGAATAATTTGTGTGTGTGGGGGGGGGGGAAATAGCGGCACAGAATAAGAAAAATATCACTGAAACGTGCCTGAAGTACAAGGAATTAGACAATGATTTGGAATGACCCAATTAAACATGTTACTAAATACAACAGCTCCAAAGAATTTATATTGTTAGTCCGTTTATTTCTGCGCAACACAGAAGCTCACTAATCCAAATCCGTTTGGTATCAAAGAGAATGTTAATATTGGCCCGTAACAAGGCTTAATGAAGGCACGTTTTCCCTGCAATTAAAAAAGGGCCACATTAAAAGGTTTTAGCACTCGCTGACATTCGGCGACAAGATACAGAAACAAGTGCATTCACATGTTAATGCTCCAGATATTTTAACGCTTCGCATTGACGTGAAGAAATGCTATGGCGGAGAATTCCAGAAAGGCACACGATGGGCTTCATTTGTGAGCCGCACACCAAGGGCCTGATTATCCATACC
Source organism: Anguilla rostrata (assembly GCF_018555375.3). Classification (NCBI taxonomy): domain Eukaryota; kingdom Metazoa; phylum Chordata; class Actinopteri; order Anguilliformes; family Anguillidae; genus Anguilla; species Anguilla rostrata. The sequence continues at coordinate 68,083,879 of NC_057934.1, forward strand.
AAGCATATCTGAGTTTAAAAAGGACTAGTTCAGACCCTTCATAAAAATTAAAAATACTACTATTCCCAGAGAAATAGAAATTTTGACGGATTTCCCTCTGAACATAGTGTGTGATCTATAGGGCAAGGAGGAGCAGTTTCTCCAGATAACAACATCGTGTTAAAAATCTCTTGAAGCAGCACAGGATTACTAAGTGAATAGCTGTGGTAGACAAAAGGGTACAGAAATCTGCCGGTTGTCCAGTGGGAAATTAAAAGGTAGATGCTAAAAGGTAATGCTACAAACTTCTGCAATGCTGTTTATGGGGAAAAAAAACAGCTTCACAGCCGCCTGGAGGGAATTATGTCTTCCTGGTCGATTTTCTCCCCTTTCAAGCTTAAATTCTAGAATCTAACCGGACACAGTAAACGACAGAGAAGAATCCAGCCGGCGCTGTCGGCGAGAAAAAAAAAAAAAAAAAAAGCCGAAGGAAAGTCTGGTAGAAAAACAGGATTAAAGATTCAAAAAACTGATTTATCTCTTTGCGTTCCGTCAGAGGGAGGGGGGGGCTCTGCGAAGATCAAACCCCGTTTGCGACTGCGCCTTTCCTTCACCGAACGTTCGCCGCGCGATCTGTCCGCTGGCAGTCGAAGAGCTGTCCGTTACCCGTCCCTGTTGCTCAAGTCTCCGAAAAATTGCAACGGCGCGATAAAAACTCTACGGTCGACGCCGACGAAATTTTACCGAATTTATCGGAAAAGGCAACGGCGGTTTCAACGCGCCGTCAAGGACGGAGTGTAGCACAGTGGGTACGGAACTGGGCTTGTAACCGAAAGGTCGCAGGTTCGATTCCCGGGTAGGACACTGCCGTTGTACCCTTGAGCAAGGTACTTAACCTGCATTGCTTCAGTATATATCCAGCTGTATAAATGGATGCAATGTAAAATGCTGTGTAAAAGTTGTGTAAGTCGATCTGGATAAGAGCGTCTGCTAAATGCCTGTAATGTAATGTAATGTAATGAGGAATGCAGCCCGCCCACGTTCGGGAGTGAAAGTCAGCCAGCCTTCGTCATTCTGGGTCAAACCCCCAAAAACAGAGGCACCGACCTTATTAGAACAGCACTTCAGCATTGCAGTAATGGCCGCCATCTTGAAAGACAGATCATTATGAACGGGATGGTTCCGTGGCTTTGTGATGGCGATGGAGGTTTCGAGGGACCCCCAGGCCTTGATTAGAGGCCCACAGCAGCGAAGCAGCAACAGACCCGTGAGGCCCTGACGTTAGCTCAGCGGCTGTTAGCGTGACCCTCTTGGGTGGGCCGCTCGACCTGATTCGTCGCGTACTAACACACGCATCCAAGGAGATTGATAACAGCGGTCGAAACGGTTCTCTACGCTACACCCGTCACTCCCGCACGCCCTCCTTTTTCAATTTTTCAACAGCCGCAGCTGAAATTGTTTAACGCTCTTTTCTGATTTTTTTTTGGGGAATTACAACCCTGTCATAAAATCTATACTTTTTTTTCCCCCTTCACAAAGTGAGACATTTATATGCAGAAAACCAAAGGCACGGGGGAAAAAGTGTAACCCACTGTACATGAAAAAGCGCCAGATTTAGAAAAAGTTCTGAAAGCGTTCGTACGGAGGGAGCTCACACGGTCTCTTGGGTCAGACAGTGTGGATTGAGAACTGGCTCCAGGCGACCATTTTTTTTTTTATTATTTAAAAAAAAAAAGAAGAAGAAGAAAAAAAAACTGCTATCCTGTAGTGCTTGCCAACAGTGAAACCTCCATCCCCAGAGACTACCGTAACGTTTGATTTTGTTTGTTCGTCCTTTCATCTTTTTTAAAAAAAAAAAGGGGGGGAAAAAAAAGAAAAAGAAAAGCTGGGCCTAAGGGCGTGAAGCTTCCACTTTTAGATTCTAAAATGAAAGGGTCCCTCCTACCTACAAAACGCGCTGGTTACGGCCCCCTGGGAAGGTCCCTGGAATACACAGTTTGTAACATCTGGGTCACCTCAAGTGCAGACGCCGGCCAAAAGTCAGAACAAGGTGAAGAAGCCCGCTTAGGAGAAGTGACGTCACGGCCAGGTGGTCTTACAGCAACGACAGAACGGCTGAGCAGTGAAGTAAGCATTCAGGGCTACAGGTGGGCCACACAACAACAAAAAATACTGTACTCTCGAATCACGGAAAATATTAGGCCGAAAACATTTCCATCAATCACAAGTAAATAGGGGGGTTAGGTCATACCCCCCGCCCTTCTAACTCCCCCTGTCCAGTACGATGTCATACTGCAACCAACCACCCCCACGCCCCGAAATGTCTTGATTCAGCTCCCTTTGAACTCCAGTTCAACAATAAAACAATAAAAGGGACATTCCCAGCACTGTCCTGGGACAGGAATGCCACTGCCCACAACTTCCTATTAGACAAGAGCCCCTGTGCTTCCCAGGAAAGATCTCACAGGGGCAAGACTCATTCTTTCCTTCGCCCAAACTCATGGCCAGACAATCCCCCTTTTAAAAGACAACTCACCACATCAAAAGATTAGTCTGAATTCCATCTGGGGGAAGTGGAGACTTACTCATTTTCAGGGGAAAGGCCGCTCCCTCAAACACTTTTCCACAACAAACCATTTCTCCAGTGGATTTGCTCCACATAAGCCACCATTTTGTTGTCCTTTGTAAAGCGGAGACAACTAACCTTGACCTTCAACTCTCAACATATTAACTGGAAGATGTCATTTCTGACAAGACATTTCATATTTTCACTAAATGCGAGAATAAACAGACAAAATAGCATTAAATGTTATCAGGGCTAGGCTGCGACTGTAAGTATACAATAGCTGGATTTTCCTGAACGTTTCCAGATAACTTCAAAAGGAGAATAGATTCGGCTAGCTTAAAAAAATAATAAAACCGGAGAAGAAATGTTGTGATGAAATACCAATGGCACTGACAAGAAGAATCATGCAATACATTTTTATATTTTCTGCCCTCGATCCAGCGATGACGTTATTATCGGTTACTTCACTTTGCTTTTTCAGATGCTATTTCCGAATAAAGAACCTGGGACTGCTGCCAGCCTGAAGGTGCATTTGTTTATATGAATAAATTCATAGACATAGCCTGTGCGCAGCCAGTGTGTGTACAAAGGGAGATGTGGCATGATGTATACTAACACAGAAACTCACACACAAACAAACACATGCACGCACACACACACACGCACACAAACACATACACACACACATGATTTATAAGATTAATTTAAAGTTCATTCCTTCTGTTAGTACCCTCTCTATCAATCTTTAACGCTCACTGATTGCAATGTCCCTAAGCTTGAATTGTGACAAAAACAGTTCCTCATGCTGTCAGTAATTCCATACACTCCGGATTGGTCCAGTCTGGTCATAGTTCAGCTTTTTTCGAAGTGATGGTTTTCAACTCCAGGATCGTTCAGCTAAATCTATTCACCTTTCCTCTTCTACCTTTTCAATTTACAAACCCATTGTTGCTCACAGAGCCTCAAATGGGTTTATAAGATTGAGATGCTTAGCCAGTTTGTTACTTAAGCACAGTGGCAAAAGATAAACAATCTGAGCTTTAATAAGTTTCATACCTTTCCTGCAAAAATGGCCCGAATATGCCATCATTATGGAAATATATGTGAGTTTTATTTTCTATATCACCTCGGTATTCTGAAAGATCCTGGGGACTAATGCTGCAGGACACTTCGTTTTATTGACGTCTGTTTTCTGACGCATGCGGAAACTATAAGATACAGTATGGAGTACTGTACAACATGCCTGTGGTGATGCTCAGCATTCCTGAATGAATCATATGCCTTCAAACAACATTTTATTGACGAACAAAAATCAAAAATCGAACACAAATCTTCACATTACGTTATTCCCATGTATTAGTGATAGCACATCAAAACACAAAGAAAATATGTTTGCATGCAGCCAAATGCTTCTTTCTCAGAAGGAGATTGTGGGGGCGAGGAAGTTTAATGCACTACTGACCTCAATCCAATCATAAAACTAAGATCCCCAAATAGATCAGTCAAGTCTCAAAGACTGCTTAAAGTTCCTGCCAGTAAACATCTTTCTTTATGCTTCAGGCTAAAAAATATGACTCAGAAGATTTCAGAATTTCAGGAAACTGCACACACACACACACACACACACACGCACACACATTTCTTAAAGCAACCAGCCATCACCTCATCATAATCCTTGGCTAAAAAAGACGTTCCGTGGGTTGATCCTGAAAAGTACTAAGTTTAATAAACTGTCGAGTGAAACTATTTGAGACTTCAGGGAAAGATAAAATAGATCATTCTGAAGCCTACATCCAAGACTGGGCCATGGATGGATCCACTAAGTACATTTTTATCATAGTCCACACGTGATTGTTGAGTAAATACGTGGTGGTGTCAGCCCAACCAGTGAGTCCTCCTGGCTTGATTTTCCTGACACTGATGGACTTTTCCAGAGGAGTGCTTCTCACCTGGTCTATCTCCTTGCCAATCTGTTTCAGCAGTATGCTCCTATCTCCAGTAACCACATTTCCATATCACCAAATTTGAATTGACTGCGAATGAAATGTCAATGTGAGCTATTGTAGACCAAAAAAGAATAGCAATACTTGCGCTTTCATTGACCAAACATTTTATAAAAATCCTTCTGGTTCAATTTACAAACCGCTGCTTGCCAAACAACAACTGAATGGGAATCTAATGTTCCATGTATAAGGTTGTAGCTAATGTGTGTACCCCCAAAAATACCGTGTGTTACCACGTGTCCACAATTACATGCATGCTAGGCTAGAACATGGCAACACAGAGCAGTGGAAGTTAATCACTGTGTTTCCGAGTTTTGTTTGTTTGAATTGGTTTTGCTCATGATTATGCAGATCTCTAGAAATATCATATGTAAATTAGCAAAGTAAACCACATGGGGAAATGCCTACAGTAAGTACACACACCCCAGCTTGATGAACCCCTGCAATAATAGCACTCCCAGTTATAAAATGCTAACTGGGAAAACATCCCTGAAGATAGGAACCAGTTAATTGTGATTCATTTTTCAGGAAGAAACGCTTTACATTGTCATGCACAAAGATCATTTTAACTATTCTGAGATATGTTCTGGTTTATTATTCTCTTGTGTTTTTTTTTTTGTTGACAATTCTGGTTTTAAATAAAGATGACCGAAGAATGTCTGAACCAAAACAATTCTAGTTAAATCTATCAAATGATCATCCTTCATTTTCTTTTGAATTGGATGGAACTTGCTAGCTGCAAAATAAAAACAAAAACAAAAAAACATACAATATACAAACAAAATGGCCACTATGAAATGGCCTGTGGGTTTATATTTCGTGTATTGCTGGGTAAAAACTGTGAGGTCCAATGCAGCCCTCCCTCACAGTGACCGAGCTCTATGTGGATGCCGCCATTACCTCGCTGCCCCCCCCCCCACACACAGAATCAATCCTGCTGATTTCCAGCTAGGAGCCAATAAAGATGGTTTTTCCATGCTGACAATATACATTTCATCTTCAAGTTTGAAGAGTCAAACACATCCACAGCTGGGGGTCAGTCAGTCAAATGGAGTCCCACAGAGACCCAATGACAACAGATTTTGGGAGGAATGAGGAGCAGGAGGAGGAGGAGGAGAAGGAGAAGGGGGAAAGGGAGGGCAGCATGGGGCGCAGTAAACCTGCTGACGAAAAATCGGAAATTCTAAGCATCGCATCGCATCGTCCGACCCCCAAGGTCTGAAACAGTGAAGTAGCGGTGAACGGAAATAGGAGAAATGGCGGTTTTTGAAGGGTGAAACGTAACGGCTACTCGCAGCGCTGACAGATAAACAGAGGGCGCCCCCACCGAGCGCACCGTAGTTCAGCGGGGCTACGGCCGTCCATGCTGAAACATGGCTGGTGCAAATCCAGCCAAACGGCGGAAGAAGAAAGGGGAAAGGCAACCCAGGGTTTGGAATGAAAGGCCCGAAATACATTGTCCTGAGAGAGTTTTTTTTTCTCTCCGTCTGGCAACCTGTGGTTTCTGAATATTAATCTTTTCTTTCCTGGCTTAAACCCCGCCAAGTAGAGAGAAAATACAGAATTCTGAAAGTGAGCGGGTTTTTTTCATTTTCATGTTATTTCGCCCGGTTTTTTCCCCCCCCCCACCCCCCCACCACCGTCCACATGACCAAAACCACCTGCCAGAATGTGTGAGTAAATTACATCGAGCAAAACAAAACACATAACTGTTTTTAATTTCCCGTTCTCCTTAAACTCAACCCTGAACGTCCCACCCCCACCCCCGAAAATCACGTTGTATGTAACGTCGCCCTCTCGAAAATGTCCCATAAGGCTGTGTTTCGTGACACACTAGCAATATTTACAATGTTTGAACAGTCATGATATAACAGCTCCAAATTGATACTAGCGGCGCCGGACATGACAACGACCCCCTACCTGGCTGTCCCGCATCCTCCAATCCTGGCTTTGTGTCTCCCGGGGAGACATCGTGGCCCACGACCGTTGCCCCAAACTGCCAATTTTCCGTTGGTGGTCCAGGACCCCGGCTGTCCTTCTCGGCATTGTGCTACTGGAATAGGTGCGTCCTCCCCTGTTCGTGCTGCAGTTTCAGTTCCGCGATCTGATTGGACAATGGAGGAGCAAGACTTCATCAGCAGAACATCCCTGTCGTCATGACAACTTGCCCATATCCCCGCTAAAAAAAAAAAAAAAAAAAAAAAAAAAAAACGTGTTCGGTTTTTGCCTCAAAATCTGAAACGGCGACACTCGCTTTTACATCATCGTTACCTCATTATTTATATTTTCCCCCGCCCCCATCGCTAATCTCTACATTCGACAATCTTCCGGAGTAGGCCACTGTTGGTAGCTGCTTTCGAGCTGCAGCCATATGCTATTTCTAGCTAGCCTCGTCCAATACGGCACATAGCTAAACTGGCAAACTGGCTTAAAACGATGCCTGTGATCATCATTATACGCTTTATTCATACAATTGAAGGCAGTAGAAGGAAAAAAGTAGAAAGATAGACAAAAGTGAGATGTGCTCCTGCAGACTATTTTTTACCTGTAATTCAATTCTTCTCGACAGACTGCACACGGGACATAATGTCTAATCTATCCCTAATGCCATTACAGTTCATGCATTTTCCTCATTTTAATCGCACTTCAAAAAGTTGCTTTTGCCCCATCTCTTCCATTCAATTGCCCCGCCCCCCCCCTGTCCACCCCCCGTCCGATCGCGAAATCCTTTTCATTTTTCTCCATATCGACCCATTATCATTAGTACGCTATTGTTTTCGCAGCTCACAGTTCCGAGCACAATGCGTAAATCCGTGAGCGACAGCTAACATACAGTTGTCATTTGAAGAAAAAAAAGAAAAAAAAGCGAGAAAAACGAGAAAAGAAAAATAAAAAAAATGTCAAAAAAAAAAGAAAAGAAAAGAAAATGAAGCAAAGAAAGACGGGGAAAACAAAACAAGAAAAGAGGAAGAAAGCGGCGGCATTATCTCGTTGTCAGCCACGGTACCCCCGGCACAAACAGATGTACGTTTAACAGGGGAGGGCACCTGCTGTGCGGCGAGCCCGGCGCCGTGGACGAAGCGGGGAGAGACGCCGATTCCCAGGGTCCTTTTCCCAAGTCCCCTCCACGCTGGAGACGGTGACCTTGGCCCGGTCCGGCCTCCCCTCCCCTCCCCTCCCCTCCCCTCCGCGCCCCGCCGGCGATGGTGAAAGGCAGCCCCACGCCGAGGGCCCTGGTCCCTCGCCGCTTTTGATGCTAATCCTCCCACATTGTCCCGGGCCCGGCACCCTACCTGGCCCGCGCGCTAGCGGCGGCGCGGCGCGGCGGCCATTGAAAGCAGGTGATGAATGGAGGGGCTCCAGCAGGAAGCCGGAGTCCCCCCCCCCCCCCCCCGGCGAAACCGCAGGCCACAAAGCCGCTTAAAAAAAAAACAGCCACTTGCATTTATTTCTTCAGATTTGGTGGATTTCGAGAAAAGAAAATGGATGCTTTTTTTTCTTTCTTTCTTTCTTTCTTTCTTTCTGATTTGCAAAATATATGCATATGAACTTGAATGGAATATAATGCGCGAAAAAAATAAAAAAATGTTACTGGAAAAAACACATGCGCAAAATATATACACGTGCACGCAAAACACAGGCGCAGACACGCAAAAAATGTATACACGCGCATGCAAGCAAACACGCACAAAAAAAAAAAACTAGGGAAGTATAAAGCTGCTAACCGTAGGAGTCTGCATGAATCGATTGAGAGTATTCGAAAGGATATCGCTTGGACTTCTTGCCTTAAAGTGGTAGCATCCCATTTTCGAGACCACCGCCCTTCTGTTTTTCGCTAGAAAAAGAGGAAAAGGGCCTGACAATGAACTGCACAGCAGGTAACTTATTTAAATAATTGTGTTTTATCAAATGCCCCCGATTCCTTGACTGCTTCTGAATGTGTTCGGTTCTGCGTGTGTTCCCCTGCGTAACTCGGGTATTGCAATTTAAGCACTAAAAAAAAAACTACAAAATGTAAAATACATCACATTCTGTATGGTTCAGAGTAAAACTCCTGCAACTGTGTTTTTCCACAACAGGTTTTCTTTATCTGCTAAGCTAATATCTCTAGTGTAAAAAAAAAATCTCTAGTGTTTCAAAATCTCATTCAAAAGAGACTGTTTTATACACTATATCATCAACGGACCAGAGGTAACGTTTCTGCATCGTAAGAACGTCAAAAAATTTTTGTGTGTGCCCCGACGTAAAATCGTCTATCCGTATCGAAAAACGAATTGCGAAAAAAAAAAAAAAAAAAGACCAGGAAGCGAGGAGAGCACAGATACCTCATTGTAAACGTCACGGCGCGGAAGAAAGGGCTTCTGGGTGCCGCGTTCTTAAGGGGACCGAAGCCGAATTCAATGGCGCCTCGTCAGGGGGCCTGATGTGATTACCGCCCCCTGCTAGGGCGGGAACAGTGGAGCTGTCTGGAGCCGGCAGAGGCGAATTCGAACGGCACCGCGGGCCGCCCCCCGTCGCCCGTCCCAGACTGGAAAGAGAGAGAAAGAGAGAGAGAGATAGCCAGCCGCCCCGGCCACAGCAGGAGGCATCAATCGCTCACAGAGGGGTGTCAGAGAGAGAGAGAGAGAGAGAGAGAGAGAGAGTCTTTGGTGGATGGACTCAACTTTTTTTGTGTGTTGTTGTTGTTGCTGTGGATGTTCCTCAAGATCTAAAGTGGCGGGGCGGGCGGGGCGGGGGGGTGGGGTGGGGTGGGAAGGGGGGACGAATTTGTCATTAGCTGGCTTTGTACGGAACGTTCCCTTCTCCCACCCCCCCCCCCCCCCCCCCACCCCCCAACAACCCCACTACATCAGTTCAATGTCAAGGAATAATGCTGATTCTGTCTGGATGGGGCCTGAATGGTGCTGAGCAAGCGAGGGGGGGGGGCGGGGGCGTCGGTTGGGGGGTTACTGGAGTTAAGGGCATCTGCTCTTTGATCACCTTTTTAAGGCTGAATCGTTGCCTAACATTCAAACATTACATTAAAATGGCCATAGGTTTAGGACATCCTGTCCTGTAAAAACATACAGGTCTCAAACAGGATGAGAGTCAATTGAATGTCAAACATTCCACTCACTCTCCAAAAAGTAAGAGCAGCTTGTTGTAAGCTAATTTTGGGAACCTTCAAAGAAAAAGAAAAAAAAAAAATTTCTCTGAAAATGCAAATATTTTCTGGAAAACATTGATTAGTCTAAGCAAAAAGTTGACATATATCCTTCCCGTGAATATATGTGTATAATATTTTTCTTGTTTGTGCTTCATATTTTCAAAATCATTGTGAAATATGGATACAAATAATATTGGAGAAGCAAACTTCTAGCTTCAAAAGAACTGCACTGAATTATCTCGCTTAACAGGTACAGAGCTAACAAATGAACAACACATACAACACTTTCAAGCTAAATTAACTGAAATAGACCTGAAATATGATCTACTTATTCGGACAAAACTGAATCTTTGCAACCTTCATTTATAGAACAGTTCAAGCATGGTAACACGGAAGAGAGCAACCTGATTTAAAGTAGGTGGAAGAGAAAAGTTCACACCATTTTTTGACTGTGATACTTAACTGTCGAGTATTTTAGCTACAGGCACCATTACTGACATAATTTACCACTGCTACCACTGCTGCGCAACTTCTGGACTTAAATCATCTGTAAGGTATCGTTTCAGTACAGTTTATAAATGTGCATATGAGTGAAATATATGGTCTTCTGGCTGTACACCTAAGGTTTATGTAAGTCCTCACCTGCTATTGGTTAGGGGCAGGTCTGCGATTTCAACATGGGGCAAAAGATGGGATCAGCACGAAGCACTGCTTTGGGGGACCAGATGTGTTTGACAACCCCACCCCTGGGGGATATAACAAAATCTGGTGAGCTGTTGCACACTCCCTATAAATTAACATGTTATCTTTTTTTTTGGGGGGGGGGGGGGGGAATATACAGACAATATGCACACATGTGACAGACAGACAGAGAGAGAAAGACAGAGAGAAAATGTATGCTTTTGTATTTAACGGTTAATTAGATATTTGACTATACAAGGTAATTTAGAAAATATTGAAATGATAGCCATTTTGCAAGATTATGTTAACACAACTTTCAGACAGCAATACAAGGCACACAAAATTGACCACCCATGAATTAAATAAGTGTTGTGAAATAAAATACTGGACTTGTGAAGATTGTTACTTAGAATAAGAAACAGTTATGCAAATTCAATATTACTACACTTTTTGAAATGTGTAAACACATGGAAAGCTTTCACAGACCCTGCTGTGTTTGCCCTGACCCAAAGCAAAACAGCCCCATGTGGAGAAGCTGGCTAGAGTAAACTGTAGAAACTAATCAGCTTCTGCCAATTCCAGATATGTGCATGTTATATTCTACGTTAGCCAAGTACCTTTGTGGGCCCCCATATAAAACATGACATTACAACATTTAATAGTCCTGTACACGGTACTCACACTCCTGAATTCAGATCCAAATGTGCACATGCATTCAGAATAAACAAAACAAATAAACAAAAAACAAAAAAATAGTATAGTACAACCCTCTAAATAACATGTACAGGTGTTCATCATTTTGAAACTTTTAAGTGAAACATTGACTTCATCATTTAATGATTGGAATTACTGTGCTACATTATGACTGCCTTGTATTTAGCATCTATTCTCATTTGTAGATTTCTTCATTATAGTTAACGTCAATAACCCATAATAAAAACGAAACGTGCTACCTAATGTAAAGTGGCTACTTTGCTAGCTTGCCAAAATGCAGAAAAACATTGAAAAATTGTGCTTATTAATCTTGTTCATTTTAAATGAGATCTCATAAAAAAACACATTTTCAACATACAAAAATGCCAAGTTAGTCACACATACAAGACATATACTGTCTAAAACTCCTTCATTCAAACTGGCAAAATCTAGGCCTGCCATTAAAAGTATTGATATCAAAATGATGCCAAGTTACTGTACTACAAACAATATAGGTTATTTTGCCTCACCGAAATTAAATAAACTGTATTTCAAAGCAGTGCTGCCCAATGTTTCCTCAGTTGCTTCAAGTCACTTGGCCCTGTGTGTATAAGCATGCAGTACATGGACAGGCAAACATATGTGTGGATGGGTTTGTGAGAGTCAAGATTTAATCAGTGTTAATTAACTTCCAAACAGACAGGCTAGTCAGTTTGATCTCAAAATGCCGTAAACGTTTAATGTAAGAATGTACGTTTGCGTTGAAGTTGTGCTTCGGAACTGATTCTTTATGAACTGTAAACTGGTAACATTAAGCTAAAATAAAGACAGGTTTTTAGCCCCAGCTTCTTAAATATACATGTGTTGCATAAGGCAGACAAAAATCAATATATAAAATTTCTGTTTGCAAGTCAACAGCCTTTATTTGTTTGTTTTGATGCCCAGGTGCAGGCTTTGCTTCAGTATCAACGCCTCAGTGGTGTGTGCGCGAGACCCCTACAGACCCCTACAGACCCCTACAGACCCCTACAGACGGTGACCTCATCCACCCACGGCCCAGGGCTGGCGATAAGAACTTGACTATTTTCCACTGCGGTGATTGGGGGACGTCTGCACAGTGAGCTAATCCTTTTGTCTGGAAGTTGTGTGGTCCCAAAATGTGCCTTTTTTGATCCCTGCTCCGACACCACACTGGTCCGCAAAGCAGTGCCGGCATTATGGCGCTTTCCAGGCCTTGATGGGAAACAGCCTTTGGCTGAGTTTCTTGATGAATGCCCACAGACGTCCTGGTGTACTGTGTAGTAGAATAACTACATTGATCGCTAGAATTTACCCTATGAACGAAAGCATTCCTTTTGTTGTCAGAAGACTTTCTTTTGAAAGCCTTCCTGGCATCCACAGTTCAGGGGACGCCAATGTGCATTACATTACATTACATTACATTTTATCCAAAGCGACGTACAAAAAGTGCATATCATGGTCATTGGACAACCACAAAACACAGGTTCAATTAGGTACGATACTAATTTCGTACAGCTACTTATAGCCAAGAACACAGTTCAGTTCACGCAGTGAACATTATTCTGACCTAACTTATGCCAAGCCAAACTAGGGAGAAGAACAAGTCACAATATTAGGACAAACACAAATGTGCACTTGCTTTTGTTACAAATGAAACAACTAGTGTGTAATGAATTAGTAATTGACCCATCGTCTGTAAAAGGGGCTTTGTTAAATATGTTCGATTTGATGCATTGGCTGACGAAACAAAATCACACCGTTTTCCTGGATGCTGGAAGTGTGGGCGACTGTGAAAAATAAATGGAAGGCAATGAGCTAAACCAGAATTTTGAGTAAATCAGAAAAGAAAAAGCATAGATGCATGCAAATATTTGTTCTTTACTATCCCTGGAATGTTGAAACTATCACACGCAGAGCCGATTGTCGGGTAATCCCACTTTACAGTATGTATTTTCAACAGCGATAGAACACATACCATATACTGTATTTATTCACAGCAAAACAAAAAAAAAAAAAAGATGAAACAGTTCCTACAGAAAAAAATAATACTGTCATATCTGTGATGACACATATTTTCATGGGTTGGGCAGGAAGGAAAGGGGATTGAGGTGAAAAATAAAAATAATAATACACTGCACATGCACTGATTCCAGGCCTTCTGATGGAAACCCCGCAGGGGTCTCCATGCACAGGGAAGAGGACAGCGCACTGGACTTTCAACTGTTCATAGGTTTGAAATTCTGGTGGGATGGTGAGTGTAGTGCTCTATAACTCTCCTGGAAAAAAATAAAAAATAAAAATGGGCTTCGAAAAATAGAAGCAGAAAATGTCTGAATTGTATGTAAAATTGTGCAGTGTGGTACGGTGTGGTACAGAGGTGGGCAACGAGGGCCGTATCTGTTTCTGGTCTCCATGCCAACTTCTGCCCCTTAAATATTTAATTAGCCCTAATATTTACGCCATCTGACATGTTGCCTACATGATAAGTGAACGAATGAGAGCCAAAGACTGTTCTTGTGTCCCTAAATGACATGTATTACTGTGATCTAATCTACAAGTGAACCTAGTGTTGGTGTATGCAGCAAATTAGCTCGCTTAGCCAGAGTAATTGGTGGAAACAAAAGCCTGCATACACACACTGGCCCCTCCAGGACCGGAATTTCCCACCCCTGGTATGGTATGTATCTGTACTTCAGCGTTAAAACAACTCGTACGGAGTACATTACATTACATTACAAGCATTTAGCAGACGCTCTTATCCAGAGCGACTTACACAACTTTTACATAGCATTTTACATTGTATCCATTTATACAGCAGGATATATACTGAAGCAATTTTGGTTAAGAACCTTGCTCAAGGGTACAACGGCAGTGTCCTTACCCGGGAATCAAACCTGCGACCTTTCGGTTACAAGCCCAGTTCCTTACCCACTGTGCTACACTCCGTCCTAGTACACATGGTCCCGGCATTCGGACTCATTTGTGCTCTTTTAGAGTTGAATTAACGCTGGACATTTTGCTGTGTGTAATGTGTCTGTAATGCAAGAGCGAAGCAGAACTTTTGTAAAAGAAAATATGCTTCGGAAAATGTGAGCTGAAAATGTTAGCATTGTAAGTAAGACGGTGCAGACTCCAGTACAGTATATACTGCAGTGTATCTGTAATGCAACTGGATCCTCAACATGGCAGTTACTAGGAAACTAGTTTTGAAACGTGAGCAGCGACGGAGAAAGCCCCCAACACAAAACCCTGCACCGACACCTCTTTCTGGAAAACCGACGTGAGATTTGCTGTTTGGGTTATCAGCCTTTCAGTATGTGCCCCTGCTTTTGCTGCTCCCCCCCCCCGGGCTTGTGTAAAATAAGACTTCAAAGAGATCCGAAATAGTCAGGGCGCTAACTGACTTCCTGCTGTTAGCCGGGCTATGCAAACAGGACTGTCTGTACTTCCCAAGGGCAATGGATGATCAGATGACAATTTTGCCATTAGACCACGTGCCAATGAGCATACAGGACTGACTCTGAGTCACATTCTTGTTTGATGGCAAAACAACTTTGGAAGTCTCCTGACAAAATGGCGACGTACAATCCTTTGCCTGATGACAAAGTTACATTTATTATGTGGTGTAGTTATTTTATAATGATGTCATGTTGTACAGCAATGCCTAAGTGTGGTGATTCCACAGAGAACGCGGTGATTATTTCTAGCTATTGGTCAGCAGGTTTGGACATTCTATCATTTGTACGAACACAGCACACTCGCGGGCAAATAATGCATCTGCTTTTAACTGCAAGATTTCAACAGTTGGTAGCCTTAGTGCTCTTTCGAAGGCCCCCTCCCTCAAGAAACTGGGTCTGCCGTGTACTGTAATGCAGTGATGTCACAAAGCTGGCAATGCAGCAGACAGAATTCGAAGAGGATTCAAAATGCATCAGATAAAAACTCGAAAAATAAATAAAGGCTTGTGTTATGAAACAAATAAATAATGCGGGGCATTTTGCACAAGGGTTTGACGGAGTTTCAGGTTTCAAAATTCCCTGGACCCCCGTCTGCCTGTTAGCATCCATTATACTTAAGTCTGTGTGTTTTAGCTTGCTGTTTTATAAATCAATTATTTTCTTTATTTCCTGTATTTATTTCCCTCCCTTTTAACTCCCAAGTGCATAATTTGTGCAGAAATTTGACTCTTGCGAATTTGTTTTTTGTATTGTTTATTTTTTTGTGTGTGTGTTCTTTGTATTCTGTTCTACTATATCGTCCAGGCCCATGAAAAGGAGAAACATATTATCTTTTGTTTGGCATGATGCTTTCGGTCTTGCTAAAGCCTCAGAGATGCTCTGCTGAGACAAGGGAAATGTAGTCCTCTAGGGTGATTCTGAAGTTAGCAATCCAGGAAACACTGGTAAAAAAAAAAAAAAGAAAAAGGTGTGGCATTGGTGTGAGAGAGTTTTCTCCCCTCTCTCAGATGAGATGCTGAGATAACAGAGACTCTGGCATGTTCATTAAAATACTATTTGCAATCAAAGATGACTTCCAGCACCACAAAAGAAATGTAATTTTTCCCCCCCCTTGCACAAACACTTATCAACATCTTACATTTTAATCAATGTATAAAATAGCATTTTTAGACTTTTAATGAAGACAAAACGATGGTGTCATCAGATCAATCGCAGCTCATATTTCTGGGTAAGCTATTTGTGAACATTCTTATGGGCTTCAATCTCTTCAGCAGATCAGCCTTTCCCTTCATAATGAAGTTAGCCTGAACGAAAAAAATAAATTTCACATTTCAATAAATGGATTAGATTAGATGACCCTGAAGATGATTAAATAGCTGGATAATTTAAGAAGCTATGCGTAACCATGCAGGAATAAGGAATAAAATCAACTGTTATGTGAATTTTTAAAAAATCAAAGTCATCTCCGTCTGACGTTCTATTAATCTACCTTTGCTCTGTGTCACACATCTGCCATCGATTTGCAAATAGGAGCCATTAGCAAATAGATGGTCAAATTGGCATATTACTAGGTAGTCCGATATGAAACAATTGAGTGATGGAGATGGATGGAGAGATACAAATTGAACAAATAAATGGCTGCTTGAATTGAGTGACAGACCCAGGTTAATAATGAGGATAAGGCACAGGGCACATGTGTCTCATGAACAAACAAAGTCTAGCGTCGCTGTAAATTGGGAAGAGCTAGAAGAACAGAAGATGACCTCCTCCTGCTTAGGCTAGGGTCGGGTTAAGTTAGTCAGGGTTCCGCAGTTTTTTTGCCGAATTAGCTCCTCCAAACAATGTGACAGATGTACACAGGCTGCGTAAAGCTGTGTAAACAGAGTTATTTTGTTATGGATACGTATGTTTAGCTGTAGATATGTCCCTCCTCCAGCTCACTCTTGGTCAGTGCTGTGTACCTTGTAGTGTAAAAAAAAAAAAAAACAGCCTCTTGCTTGTGGACTAGTGCATTAGAGGAGTGTGTGTGCTTCAGTTGAAGTCTTGCTGGGGGTTCTGGGTGGCACAGTAACCTGAGAGGCACATTTGACAAGTCTGCATTTGAGGGCAATTCTATACTGGGGGGGGGTGGGGGGTGGGCTTGGGTGTGGGGAGTT
The DNA here is from genome assembly GCF_018555375.3 of Anguilla rostrata. Taxonomy (NCBI): domain Eukaryota; kingdom Metazoa; phylum Chordata; class Actinopteri; order Anguilliformes; family Anguillidae; genus Anguilla; species Anguilla rostrata. The sequence goes on from NC_057934.1 coordinate 68,100,582, forward strand.
GTTTTAAAAACATTTATGGGCACCTTGGGGAGGCATTGGCCTTATTCGATTCAATAGAATTTTATTTGTACGCCGCCTTTGGCAGTGACACTATCACAAAGACGCCGTAGGGGAAAAACAGGAAATGTGCTTTGTTCTTTCGCTTGTGTTCATCATATGGCATTGCACAGGAGAAATAAGACCTAATATTTGGAATAGACCTTCCTCGAGTCTTAGGCTGGTCATCACTGGAATGATTTCAAAACAAAACTGGGTTAGGCCAATTGGCCTACAAACCGGGGTTGTTATTTTGTCTCAGCGGGTTTGGATGAGCAACAAGGTCACTTGGCTAGAAAATTTTATTTTTAGTTGTAGTATTGTATATTATTATTATTATTATTATTATTATTATTATTGTTGTTGTGGTTGTTGTTTTTGTTCTTGTTTTTATTTATTTATTTATTTATTTGTGCAGTACCTATTGTACATAGGATGCATATACACACACATATACTGTATACATCACAATATGTGAGAGACAAAGAGTGTATTTTACATACAGTAGCATTTTATGTACTGTACGTTATGCTGTTATTCTATTCTGTTATCATACAAAATTTCATATTTTGAAGCGAATTGAAAGGTTTTTTATTTGATATTTAATGAGTGGCATTTCAGTTTTACTGCAAGCTAGCATTTTTGATAAGATGTCTCAGACAAAATTAGAGTTTTATTATTATTATTATTATTATTATTATTATTATTATTATTATTATCAATAGATAATGATTTTATTGCAAAACATTCTGGCATATCCTCCTGAGAACCAGCAGGTTTTTTTTTTCACGTTAGAATTTTTTTTTTTAAAACAACAGAATCTTTAATGACAAAACATGTTGTCTTTAAAACATTTTCAAACTCTTTACAAATGTTATTTTTGACTGAATGTCTCTTGTAGTGTAGGTTTCAGCATACTGTAATATGTGGCTCTTATAAGCTCTTATATGTCCCCTATATTTGACATGTATTTGAAAAGGAACCCCAGAATAAGCTGGACATTCTGAACACATATCAGATCAATAGACCTTACAGGATTTAGGCATACAGTAAGTTTGATGTTTCAAACCGAATACATTCCCTGATGAGTTAGTTCAGTAATCCACCCGATACTCTATTCTAGATGCCTCGAGCTAGACTATTTATAGTGTGCAGTTGGTTTTATTTCAGTTTTCTATGTCCACACACTTCTGTTGGGTCATTTATACTCTTAGCTGTTAGAAAACCAGATTAAAAACCAACCAAAAGATTCTGACTCCAGTAGGGACAACAGCTTATGACACTTGTGTGGGGAGTAAACAGTTAACATCACAAAGTATAACTCTTCAGATCACACAGATATCCGGTATGTTTAAGGTCTAAAAATAACTGTAAGTAAGGTGGATCAAAGATCTTACATGAGCTCTGTGCTGATATGATAAATCATGCCAGTATGGCAATTGCAAAGCTATCTGGATTCCCACGGTAACACAGGGAAGCTGATTACACTTGTGATGACTCATTGCACAATGCATTTGAGAGGGCGTATTTATATTTACATTCAATTTTAATTCAATGGCACGCAGGAAATTGATAAATTCAAAAAGGTTCTTAATGGAGAAAACATGAAAAAAAAACTCGATTTTTACTCAGAGATTCATGTGAATTAAAGAGACAGGCTGGCCTTGCAGGATGCACTTACAGGATCATTTAAAACAACTTGAGGCAAAAAGAAAGTTCAACAGAAGTTATGCACTGTAAATGTGCTGATTCAGTTTCAGAACTTAAAACAGTATTTGCTAACATACGTTTATTCACGAACCAATGATTTTAAAAAACATAATTGATTTAAAAAACCATTATCTGCACCATCCACACTGTCCACTTTACTGTTTTAGTCCGCAGTTACTGCCTCCTGCATTCCTTAAATACTTTTATGGAACCCACAGGATGAACACGAGGGTAGAGCAGCAACCACTACGTGTGCAGCATGTCAGATAAAGCTCACAAGACAAAATCAGGGTTAACATTAGCAGTTCATCCCTCAACCTTCAGCACAGGCGGATGAATGGCTGAAAGATCTTGTGGCTAGAAATCAAACACAGCTGTTTGGTTGTTTGTTCTGCGCTCGAGTTCTTTTTGCCAATTTACGTTCTTGTGTTCTCTTTTCTCAAAGCTATGTTCGTGGAGAAACCTATTTATGGTCACCAGTGATCATCCAGCTCTGCAAAAGAATATTTGGCTGCGAAAGCGGGCCAGCTAAAACACGAATGCTACTGAGTAGTACTGAGTGAGGTTTCACATTGGTCGCGTTTGAGTCAACCATTGGTTGGCTGTCAGCATATACTAGTTTTGACCTGTCTGTTTTAATTTTTTTATAAATACTGAGAAACACACGCTATTGGTAGGGACTGTCCAGCCGGGAAATCAGGGAAGTTCCAACAAGGCAATGGCCACGCCCCCTTTAGCGGTGTCGTCGCCAGGAGAAAGGGGTGGGAAGAGGGCGGGGTCGGACCTTCTGCTCGACAGACTGGCGTCCCTGCCTTTCACACACATCTGCAGCGGGGATGTTCCCCCTTCGGCGCGGAGACAAACAGGCCCCCGGGCGTCCGCGTTATCTTGGCCTGATCAAAAGCGACTCCCTATTTAAATTCTTGTGGCGAAGCCAGATGAGTCGGGAAAGGAGAGAAAGTAATTTGAGGTGGGGGGTGGGGGTGGGGGGGGGGGTCAAGTCAGATGATTTCAAGAGGCCCAAAAAAAAAAAAAAAAACTCTTCAAAGCATTTCCACATTGCTTCACATATACTAAAAGTGTCAGCAGGAACAAACAGCGCGGCTAGTGTGTGTGGGGGGGGGAAGGGGGGAGGAGGAGGAGGGGGGGGCTGTTTATGCCAACTTTCAGTATGCAAACATGTATTTTTGTTTTGTCGTGCTCCTCCATTCCTCTCTCAAATAGATGTTTTCCGTGATCCTTTTCGGTAAACAGGAAGCGCAGGCGCTCAGCATGTGGTGCTGCGAATCACCATCGTAGGAGACTTTCGTACTTGCGTGATATAAAAAAAAAAACGATTTTCCGACCTGCCCATTTCCATATTGCCTCGGGATTTTTGGCTGGCTGTGCTGATGCACGCTTTTTCTGAAGTCCCAAAACTCCCCCCCCTCCTCCCCCCCACTGCTCCCTCCTTTGTAGATGGAGTTTTGGATGACGCGGTATATACTACTTCCATTTTTACAACTTCTGAATGCAATTTTGCATTGAGATTTAACAGACACGGTTATTACAAAAAAATTGTTATTGCATCAGGAACGTAATGACTATAATAGACTTCAATCCTTGCCCAATTTAATCAGTGTCTTCTTATTTCGTTGTCGTCGTTGACCTCAAAACAAATTCCCTTTTGGTTGACTTGTGGGTTCAGCTCTCTGAGTATGTTTACTTGGAGTCATTTGGAGGCCAGACAAGTCATTTCCAAACAACTCGTGAGTCCTCATTGATAATCACGACCATCTGCCATCATCGTAAGATCTAAAAGGTTTTGTCAATATGAATTTGTGATAAATTCTTTCGCTTGGCAAAAAGATTACTTTGTGACCAAGACTTAACTTTAGCCCAAGCTTGCTCTTCTTCTTGAAATCTCCCACTCGGTTATTTATAAATATCTTCCCTCACTACTCCACCGTGTTTGATTAGGGTTTGTTATAAACGGGGATCTTCTTCCTGCACCAGGAAGGGGGGGGGCTGACCTATTCTAGACAGAGCTCCACCTGCTTCTAATTCTGCTCCAGCACACACTCTTTGTGCTTAGCCTGATACTGTACAGTCTGCTCATCTCCCCAGACACTGCTCTTTCTCCCTGCAGAGCAGCAACAGCACCGTGCCAGCCCTTATACTGATCACACACATGTGCACACACACACAATACAAGCATATGCATGTAAATACGCACACACGCACATGTACATGTTCAAACACACACACACACACACCTACACACACACACACGTGCATGTACACACACACAGTACACGCATATGCATGTATATACACACACATGCACATGTACATGTACAAACACACACACTCACGTACACACACACACACACAATATTTATATACTTTTTTCTTTCTATGTTGTCTTAATAGTCAGGATGCACATTGAATATGGTCTTATAAGTGAATGGTGAATTTACACAGAAATGTAAATAATGCCGCATCTGTATGTTGTGTAGTATATATGGTGATAGGGTGGCACGTTGGTGCCTTGGGTGGCACTGCCACTTCACAGCAAGAAGGTCTGTATTCATGCCTCTTGCCAGGGTGTATTGGGCGACAGTGTAATATAATGGGCAAGGAGTCTTGGTCTGGTAACCTGAATGTTGCAGGTTCGATTCCCCGCTAGGACGCTGCCGTAGTACCCTTGAGCAAGGTACTTCACCTGCATTCCTTCAGTATACATCCTGCTGCATAATTGGATACAAAATGTTAAAAAAATTCAGCGTCTGCTAAATGCCTGTAATGTGTATTCCTGACTTTCAGCCAGTGCATGCTGGGAGAGGCTCCAGCACCCCCTGTGACCCTGCCCAGGATAAGCAGTGTTTAGATAGTAGATGGATGGATCGATATATGGTGTTATATTGCACTGCAATTGAAATACTGGTTTAAGCCTGCACTTCTGTTGTTCATCTATGCCAGCCTTGTAGCTTGATGTTGCAAGAAAATCAAGTGCAAATCTGGGTTATGTTGTTTGACTGAAAATCAAGTCAAATTGCGCTTCATAGAATGTATATCAGCGGAGATTTATTTGAAATCCTAGCAAATCAATGGAAAATGAAAGTGTTATTAAAGCTTGAATACTGAATATTGATGTAAAATGTAAAAACTGCACAGTCCTCAGAATAAGAATAGAATATTCAGTGGAGAATGCGGCATTTTATTTGTAAAGTAAACAATTCCGTTGCCACTCACACCCAAAAAAAAAAACAACAAAAAAAAACAAAAACAGAAAGTGTATTAAACTGTCACCATTCTAATAAAGAATAAACACTTTTTTTTTTTCTTTTTTTGGGGGGATGCGTTGCGCATTTCAAACGGGCCGTCAGACTCCGGCGTGTTGCTTCTGAAGTGCGAAACAAAGTCTCACGGCTCGCCCCGTCCCAGCGACTGCGCGGCTGGCTGACTGACACCAGTCAAAGGAGCGCCGTCGCATTTCGGAAAAAGCGTCCCCAGCGCGGAGGAGGGACTCCTACAGGGAAGCTGACATGTTGCCCCCCCCCCTTTCGTCTGCGGGTTCTCTCTGGGGGGGAGGGGGGGGAACGTCACGCAGTGCGAGAGCGCGCAGCACCTTCTCTCCCCAAAATAGACGCTTTTTCTTCCCGCCCCCCCCCCCCAAAAAAAACAAGCCCGCAAAGCAGACAGCGTGCGGCGGCCGCGAACGTAGACGCACGTCCACATGACAGGACGGCGGGAGGCGGCGAGTCAGCGGGAGAGAGGGAGCCATTTCATCTTCTTCTTCTCCACTGAAGAGTTTTATTTTTCTGAAATGTGTTTTTTTTTTTCTTCGCTGTTGCTTCAGAACTGCAAAATGCATCTTTAGTGTAAATTTGCTAAATGATTATTAAGTATAGCGTCACCCCAACCTGTAACCGAAAGGTCATAGGTTTGATTCCTTGGTACGCCACTAGCGTTGTACCCTTGAGCAAGGTACTTAAACTGCATTGCTTCAGTATTTATCGAGCCGTATAAATGGATACAATGTAAAATGTGGTGTCGTAAGTTGCTCTGAAAAAAAAAGCCTGTAAAAATGCCTGTAATATAGGCATAGCATATGTTAGCGTAGGAGTTTCTATGCTAACATAAAGCTTCCTCAGTTGTGACAGTGCTTTTTGTATTATTTGATTTATTTATTTTTTTTTTGGGGGGGGGGGGGCACTGTCACACCTGAGGAAGTTCCAGGTTAGCACAGAACCTTTATCCCCAGTGATACTGTGCTACTGGATTGGTGGTATCATGAGCTCATGAACTGCACCCTCAGACATGTCCCTAAAGAGAGGAACACCTCACGATCCAGACAAGGCGGCCCAGAAGAAGTGAGAAGTACCCCCACGAAGCCTGCTCCGCTCTAAATAAACCGACCAATCTCTGTGACCCACAAAACCGGACGGGCCAGTTAAATACTACAGCAGAGAGACAGAGAGAGAGAGAGAGAGAGAGAGAGGGAGGGAGGAAGGGAAAGAGAGAGAGATCAAATGGACAAAAACCTACAAACATTATGGCTACAATTAAAAGAAGAGCATGGATTGGTGCCTTTGTTCTGTTGTTCTCCTGATATTTTAGTCACAGATACGGGTATCCTCCCCCCCACCTTCAGGAAAAGAGGTCCCTTCATTATAAATGCCTTTTACATTTTTTTTAATCTACTGCCAAACAGTAGACAGTAACAAAAACAGGAAATATAGCCAACACACAGAAAAGAAGGAAAGAAAGAAAAACTATAGGACCTTTCCTCTTTATACCATTTTTCTTTGTAATTTTGGTCTCTCTTATGTTTGACATCAAAGATCCAGAAATTGTTTTCCCCGATGTTGTGTACTCTGTAATTATTAATCTTCCTCACAACACGACTCCCTTCAGGGCAAAGCCCAGACACAAAAGGACCTTTTTCTGCATCTCTGATGTAGAGCAATGCAAAAGAAAAAAGAAAAAAAAAGGGAAAAAAGAAAAAAAATCTGCTTCCAAAATAGATGTGTGAACTTTTTTTTAGCTTCAAACTTTGAGATGGGGGCCGGGTATGTGGGGCTTGGGGGAGGAGGGGGGGTGTTGTAAAATCATAAGAAAGGGATCAGTGACAACATGATTCTTTTTCTGCTTTGTGATTGGCCATATCCAGTGCACACTTGTATGTTACCTATTTAGACAGATGGTTATTCACTATGAGAAAATTAAGCTACGTGTGGCGCTCAAGTGTACCATAGAAACTAAATTCGCTAAAATCTTTGGGCTATCGGCCCTCTGTTTGCAGCTGTCCCACACCATGGCTTACACAATAAGCTCACATGACCGTGTTAGTGACCATTCACTCGTCAGTTGACCACACTTGGAATGGGTGGGGACATGATCGATTAAAATTCCTGCATGGTCCATACTTGATGAAGATCCACGCATGATTGAATCGTTGTTATAAAGGTGAATAAAGGTGTACAGTATGTTGAGTTTCTGGGTACAAGCTGTGCTGAACTGTTCATGGTCTTCCCACCGTGCTACAATTTTACATACAAGTCATAAGTCACAGTACAAATGTTCATCCTTAATGTGCTCTGCTTAGCTCTTGACTAATCATTCCTCGTTGAGCAGACCAAAAACATCAGGGTGCATTAGTCTGTGTATTGACTCCTGAGAGTGTGGGGCAGTCCTATTTCTTACCTCTCACCTCTCCTGATACCTGCTTCAGCCAACCCCCACCCCCCCCAACCACTGCCCCCCACCCCATTAGCACTGTCCCCATTCAGCGCTGTCATAAGCAAACCATCTCACCTGTACATTTATAGAAATGACTTCCATGTGTCTAACTGCCAAAAAGCAGCCTTTTCTCATGTGATAGTTTGGTCCCTTTTCAGTGAATTCAGGGGTCATTTTACTGAAGTACAGTTATTTATGCATTTATTTATTTATTTATTTATCAATTATAATTGAACTGAAGATTGAATAACTTTGATTGACTCTTGGGGACAGGCTTGTTTTAAAATGCAGCCGTTCGTTTTTCTCAACAACAACAAAAAAAAAATGCAGCACTATTTGGCTGAATGTTTTCTCTTTTTTTCTCCGTTTTTTTTTTTGAGGGAGCATCTTAATAAGCACCGCGCTCGAATCCCCAGTGGCACCCTGTTTGTCTCGTCTGCATGTTACTCTCGGGCAGAAAGACAGGAAGCGCCCCGCGAGATTGACAGCGCGTGTCAGGGAGCAAGGAGCGGGCCGTCGATCACTGCCAGCGCGAAGACAGAGCGGAGAGAGAGAGAGAGAGGGAGAACGAGGAAGAGGAACAGAGGGAGGGAGAGAGAAGGGGAACGCCAGCTCCTCCTGCGGCCGACGGCTCCAAAAAACGGTCTCTGGCGGGGCGAGCGGCGAGGAGGGGAGGCCCAAATTAAAGACGCGGCCACGTCGGAATCGACGAAAAAAAAACCCCCCCTCGTCCCTCGAGCTGCGGTTGCCGGGGCCGGTGAGACGCACCGCCGGAGCGTCTGAGGGGGAGGACGGCGTCGCCCGTCCCAGACAGGAGACAGGAGGGCCCCGCTCCGTGGCGGATCCGTCCCGGCCTCGAAAAACCCACACGACAGCTCCGGAGTCAGAGCCTTCAAAGTATCCCTCATATCCCTATAGCTATATAGGGGCGATATAGCTCAGGAGGTAAGACCGATTGTCTGGCAGTCGGAGGGTTGCCGGTTCAAACCCCGCCCTGGGCGTGTCGAAGTGTCCTTCAGCAAGACACCTAACCCCTAACCTCTAACTGTTCTGGCGAATGAGAGGCATCAATTGTAAAGCGCTTTGGATAAAAGCGCTATATAAATGCAGTCCATTTACCATTTACCATCCCCCTTCGGTCACCTTTTTAATGTGCGTGTACGGGACAAGTTTAAAATGCTGTTCTAGAATTCCACAACAGGCGCAGCACGACCGTGAGATTAGTTTAAAGTTACATCGGCCTTACTGTTAAGGGCTATTCACAGTGTTTCACAAACGTGGCCACTATTTATTAATTAAGCAAAAGCAGTTTTACGTGAGGCCCACAAGGACGATTCAAAAACAAAAGCCCAAACATGAAAGGAAACCGTGAAACAGACTGTACTGTGAGTGGGAGGCAATCAGGGTAATAAAATTTTTGGTGTACCAAAAAATAAAAACTTGCAAATGTGAGTGACAGTGCCTGGAATTCACACAAAATAATATTATATTTGGGATTTAAAGGAACGTGTTGTTATATAATAATGAGTATGAGTGGTGTGTGTGCCCTGTGTCCAGGAAGTAGTCCTGTCTCCGGCCCAATGCATGCTGGGACTGGCTTCATCACCCCCCATGACGCTGACCAGGAATAAGCGGGTTAGATAATGGACGGATGGATAGATGGATGGATGTTATTTCATGTGCTCAGACACTGGGTCAGGGTGGGAGACTGTGCTTGTAATCAAATTCAAATTCATAGGTGGTGCGACACTTATCTCAAAGTCTATTTGGCTTCTGCGAAGTTAGCACACTAAAGCCTACAAAAAAACAGAAATTTATTTTAAAATCTATATCTAGCATGTTGGTATTGTTTGATTGCACTATATGTACAGTACAGTATATGTGGGGGGAAATGTTCACACAAAAGAATACAGCAACCTGAAGCATACACTATATGCAAAAACGTGCATATACTGCACTTTCTCGTCTACTACAAATTACTTTTTTGCAGCTGGACCCAAAAAAGGTTGAGGAAAAACATGCAAATGTATTCACTTTTAAACTCAGTGATTAAATGGAAGTGCTCCATGTTTAGGGGGCTTTAATGAGGTGTGAAGTTGAACGGTGTGAAGCAAGCGTTCCTCACACAATTACCATCAAGGGCATCATTACCAACAAACATTCAAAACATTTAACATGGCAATTAGTGACAATTCCGGGCCTCTCTTCTTTCCACTCATTAATTCCACGTATCTGTTGAATGTGAATCAGGGATGAGAAAGCACTGGGACTTCTGGGTCCATCATAACCCCCTTTAGAATTCAGAAGCCATTTGAGCGACGTGAGTTTGCGATGTATATGTAGCAGACCTCGGTCAAACACGTATTTGTTTTGGATTCAAATACTTTTCTGCGCTCGATTGATCTTGCCTGATGTAATTTAGCCGGCCAATATGACCAGAAGGCGGGGTTTTGTGCTTTTTGAGTGTATTTAATTGGTTCCAATACCCCAGACAAGATCAGTAAAGCGTAGAAAAGTATTTGAATACAAAACAAATATGTATTTGACCCGGGTCTAATATGTAACTACAGCATGCCCACCTCCACCCTGTGCCACGACATTTAACGGTGCTTTTATTACACATGGGTCGAGCTGCACTCAAACCCTGACCTTGAATTTCACAACAACAACAACAACAACACAATGTCCAGATATTTATTTTTTTATTTTACATTGCTATATTTCTGTTCAGCATGTATTACAGGTTGACAGGTAAATGTATGAGCTTGGTGGAATGTTCCTGAACTCCTGGCTCGGGCTGCAGGAGATCAGTGTGAGCACAGAGCAGCTGGAATATCGATGGAGCTGAGAACCTTCTGCTACACGCCCCTAACTTTCTGATTCACCCTGGCATATGTAGGGTATGTGGGTGTAAATATACGTGGGTGTTGAAAAAAAAAAAGTACAGAAACATATGAAAATCTGCGTACACTCTGTTCTGTTGGCGGGGAGGGGGGGGGGTGGGGGGTGGGGGGAGGAGTGAATAAAGGCTGTATGAACTCATCCAAATGGAATGATAAAGAAACCAAAGCCAGATCAAAGGACTCCAGGAAAAAAAAGAAGAAGAAGAAGAAGAAAAGAAAGAATTGCAAAACAGAAATACTCATTGCTTGAAAACAGGGCTCTTTTTCCCTCCCGAGAGACGGAGATACAGGCCTGCCAGTGAGCCGCTACAGCCCTGATGCTTCATAACTGACAAGTAAACACATGCATTCAAACATAACAATCATGGCAGCAGGAGGGAAAATAGGAGGAAAAAAAAAATCTATCTTTAGGTAAGACATTCCGGTTGAAGTCAGCAAAAGGGAAAACAAATAAATTCATCTGGAAGCAATGCCTAAAAATGTGACCTTAGGGGTAAGATATCATTACAAGCTGAAAACATGTTTTTTTATTATTAAAAATAAATACTTTGTGGACCTGGGAAAACATGTTTTTCCCATGTTGGGAAACAATTTGGAGAATAATTCAGCAGGACAGTTAGCAGGATGCCATCTCGTATGCTTTAATAATAAATAATAAGCACACATAAACAAAGTGTTGGCTGCACATCAATTTAAAGGCCTTTTTTTAACTTTGCAAGACTTTATATCCTTCCCAAGAGGTTCTGGGAGAATACACACTACCCATGTAGAGAACACAATGAGTCATATAACCGTTAGAAAATGACTGTGAGTAGTCATCATCATAATTCAATGGGGTTGTCGGCAAACATGTAAAGCATGTTTAAGGCATCAAAAAAAAAAAAAAAAAAAACCTGGGTTCTGATTTTGTTCCCTACTTAGTGGGAGTGATAGACTTTACCCATGAGTCATACCTACTCATCAGTTTCTGATGTTTTTATCATGACAGGAGTTTGGCAATGGCTCGTTCGTGTCTCCGAGCAGCCATGTTGAAAGCGTTGCTATTTAATGTCAAACGGATTTTCAAAAATTGCACATGAATTCAGCATCTAAGGGTCAGTGGGCACAAAGTAATAATTTCACAGCTGTCATGTAAAATAAAAACATTCCTTCCTGGCCAGCTTGAGTTTTGCTCATTTTTATGTCAGTCTTAACAAACACAATTCAGTAAATATCAAGAATACATTCAATCCAGTGATCAAGCGACATTTTAATGTCTTGATCTTGGCTTTGGGCAAGTTCATTGTGGTGGCTGTATTGATCGTTTTGCTTTGCTTGACTTTCCTCAGGGAATTTCATTCAGTCAGTTCATGGTCTGCATTGACGCTGACATTCGAGCATCTGGCAGAACCCTTTGACCAGAGTAATTCACACTGCTTATATTTTTATATCCCACCCATTTATACAGCCACACGTTTACTGAAGAAACATTGCTCGAAAAGGTCAAGTACCTCGCTCGAGAGAACAACTAGCAGTGCCCCACCCACGAATCAAACTCGCAACCTCCGCATTACGAGCCCAGCTCCCTGACCACTCCCCTGCACGACTATACACTGCGTTGTTAAAGCATGCCGTTAAAAAACAATTTCTTGAAATTGCACATGACACGTGCAGTGGTCACTGACACACCAATTCATTTGCAAAACACGGTCCTTTTGATCGTCCTGAATATCCGACGATAACGCGGTACAGAGTAACAGCGGAAAAGTGTTGTTCTCTGTTAAGTTTGGCACGTTCCGAACGGGTGGTGTGGGAAGACACCTTTTGGTGAACTCCCCAGCGTGTGCCGGGTGCCTCGTGTTCTCCGACTTCCACACCCCCGGGGAAAGACGATACTACAGCCACAGACCACCGGGCGCGGGACGCCTTCTCAGCGGGCGACAGGCAACTCCGGTCAAATTTACGGCTAAAGTTGGCCCGGGCGGGTGGGAGCTGGGGTGTGGGAGGGGGTCTGCAGTTGTCCGAGGGCACCATTTTGTGTCACCTACACTTTCCCAAATTGTTGGCGTGTACAGGTATGTCGCAGAAATTTCAAAATGGGCATCTTGTAGGAGCAGAGGGCAACCCTTTTACTTTGGTTTCATTCCAGATGAATTCGTCACGCATGGTTTTTACTTCAGGAAATGCTCTTATTCTGTGCAAATGACAAAATTTCATAAATTTAAATGTAAGATTTAGGAAAATATGCTAGGTAGGGGTCACAACAGACACTAGCACTCAATATATGAAATCTTAAAACATATTGTTAGGTGACATAGTAAGTGAACAGGGAAATGTAGAATGTATTATTAATAGGGAGCGCATTGGTTAGGCAATATAGTTTCAGATTTAGCATAGGTATGGCTTGTAAACCCATGCTAAACGTTCACAGTTCAGTATTAGGTGAACCAGATAATATAGACTTAAAGTCCCCAGGCTTCAAATTAATATATGTCCTTAACTTGGTCTTTAAGTTGTTTTATAGCAATAGTACAGTTACAACTACAATGTGTTCGTGACTGTACAAGATTAATGAAAAAAAAACATTTATTTTTACATCACTGTTAAGAACAAATATCGATTCAATCCATGCCTCCAACTTTACTGTACGTCGAAGGAAAATGGCTGCAGCATAGATCATCATCGTATGGTTCATGCTGACAACGTTGCTGCAGCTCAGGGCCTGCCTGCCTACATTAAAAAATCATACGCTTTACCCTCCAGCCTTTTGCCGTGAAATGGTTTTTTTTTTTTTTTAGCTCATTTGCCGTATAATAAATTACATTTGCCCCTTTAGCGGAGTCCATAGGAAGACAGTCCTCCGCGGCACCTTCATGAGCCGATTACCGCTGCCGCTCTGCTCCGCCCTGCTCTCTGATCCTTACGCAGGGAAATCCACCCTCCAAAGGGACGCTGCTCCCAGAATTCCCTCGCAACGCATTATTGATCACCTATAAAAGAATTTTTTTTTTTTTTTTAAATAGCCATTAACGCTATGTATCGGGCGAGTTCCGTAAATAATTGGTTACCGATCTGTTATAAAAACTGCGTCCGTTTTATTTAATAGACACGAACTATCCGCTTCTCAACATCACTCAGCAATGATCAACAAAGGCCAGCTGGAGTACAGAGCACATTTCTCCTTTCTTCTTCGTTTCCATTGTCTGGAACTTTCCGCTGCTTCTATTGTCTTTTCTCCCTCCTTCCGTCCTCATTATCGCCACCAATAATCAAAGCAACGAAGCAATGTCATTTCTTTCTTTTCTTTTTTTAATTTTTTTTTTTTTTAAACAAAACATTTATTTCGACTAGAGGACAAACTCGCTCTCCATTTGTCCAAGCGCAAGATTACCTGTGATTTGAATCATTGCTCAAGGACACGGCGCTCAGGTGGTGTAGTATCCGGCATATTTGATTGACGGTTATGATGCTTTGCTTTTTTTTTATTTTTTTTTATTATGAACCGCCACAACAGGGTGGCATCAGTAAAGCATGCCCTGCATGTACACACACACACACACACGCACACGCACAAGCACACACACACACTCACACACACAGCACATACTATACTATACTATACTACGGAGTATAGTATAGTGAGTGTAGCACAGTGGGTAAGGAACTGGGCTTGTAACGAAGGTCGCAGTTGATTCGGTAAGGACACTGCGTTGTACTTGAGCAGGTACTTAACCGGTTACTTAGTATAAATGGATACAATGTAAATGCTATGAACAGTGGTGTAAGTTGCTCTGATGACACAAGCCGACACAAATGCACTGTAATGTAATGTAATACTATACTATACTATACTATACTATACTATACATATGTAATTAGCTTTTTTCCCATGGCACACAGAGAAACAAAGGAATAACAGACAGGGCCTTTTCTGAGTTCAGCAGGGTTTTGAACCCGGAGTCCGGGCAGGGCGATGACTCAAAAGCCATTCTAGAGTTGCGTTATTGAAGCTTCCCGATGTGAGCGCAGTGGGCTACATATCTGAGCTCTGTGTGCCCGCGTTATACCCAACCCCCCCCTTCCCCCCCCCCGCGGAGAGAGTCAGCGTCAGCACAACATGCGGGAAGGGCCGATTGGAATGCCCATAACACACACACTATGGAAACTGTGACTGCTTTTCGATTTAAATGGTTTCAGATGCTTGCTCGTAGGAGAGGCGTAGCGAAAAAACAGCCGGGTTGGTTTTCATTGATATGCACACACACACACACACACACACAGCACACAGGGTGTTTTTTTTTTTTTTTTTTGGTGCACATCATCTCACTGAGGGAAGGGGAAGGGGGGGGGGCCTGGACAGCAGAAGTCCATCCATCTGATTCGAGAATACGCTCATCTCTCCGCATGTGCAGATGCATTCCTCCACTTGCTTCATTCTGTTTTCTTGCCTCATACATGAACACATACAGATGTGAAGCCATGAGTGAAATTTTCCATGGATGTCCTTCATATTTATGGCTGCTGTTTTTTATTTTATTTTTTTCCAGCTTTATTTGACAGATCAGTGTAGAGAGACAGATAGAACTAGGAGGGGAGAGAGAGGGAGAGACATGTGACAAGGGTCGGGGGTCGGACTCGAACCGCCGACGTCGCGGCTCGCATTGAGCATGTGGTTAGCGCTCTATGGGCTACGCCACACGAGACACCCCAGCCACTGCTGTTTTTTTTTTGCATGTTTTAAGCTAGACAAGACAAAAAATATTACTGTGTTGGTCATGCTTGACCCACTAAATGAAATGCATAAACTCGGCCTTTATATATGAAATTCCGTAGGCCTCACCACTCAGCCTTTGTGCTTCTATATATCTGAGCTCATTTATTTTACAGCGCATTGGAAATATTGGACACTTTGGATACACATAACCAGGTATTTTTCTCAGAAATTATAGATAATTTCATTAGATGCCACAAGAGACAATTTCAAGAAATGTTTTGAAATTCTCTGTCTGAGAGAATGTTTATGTCACTTAATGTTTGAAAGTGAATAGTGAATGGAGCTGGGGGTCTTGGGGGTGAATTATTAAAACATGAATGATTCCGGTTAACCTCCGTGTCGACCTTTTGACCAAGATTTGACTGGGGATAAACCGGACCGCGACATACATCTTCAAAGAAATATTTTCTTCTGAAGAAACACTTCAGGAAGACTTTAAATGGCATGGTTTGAAGTTGAGGGTGTTTTCATCTACAGTCACTGGCTTGATAAAACCTTAAAGCTAGCTCTCTCTCTTTTATAAAGAGCTCCCAACACCCATGGTTTCTTCGTTGGCCAAATTCCTACAAAGCTGTTGACTTTTAAAAAGTTTTCAAAACCCTTTTGAAGTGACCAAGGAAGGAACAAACCTGGACGTTTTCCCCCTTTTTGCGTTCTTTGTATTAACTGAAGGAGGAGAGGAACAGGCCTGCTTTTTGAGAGCGTTTCAGTCCTCCTATGTGTTCCTTCTACTCACCTCAAGTTCCTCTGCCCGAACGCAGCAGAAGAATGGAATGAGGGAGAAGTGTTAAAGCCCAAAAGAGGTGTAGGAATGTAAAGGAAGAAAAAGATACTTGCATGAACAACTTAAATGTTGTTTTTACACTGTTCTGTACACCCCAAATATACACCCGCATATCTGTTAGCCCTTTTTGTAGCCTTATCATGAAATGCTTGGTTAGACCGACATCCAAGGTAGTTTGAAACATATCTGCCTGCATTTTCACTTGAGGGTTCATTACTTAACTGATTGGGTTTTCAAAACTTAAGAATGGAAAACCTCACCAGAGCTGCGATTTAAAGTATCTCTTCAAACAGTTTGAGGTAATTAGCACTTCAGCTTGCTCTATTCTAAGTACAATGATCGAGAACAAAATACCCATTTAAAGCTAAATTTAAAGAGTTTTGTTGCAAGTAAGTGGTCTGTGGGTGCAGTCAAAAGTAAGTGGTGTAACTGTAGTGTACGTTTTAAGTCCATTGTTCCATTGTTTGTTGTAGTGCAAAGCTAGGTGTATAATGATTCTGTTCATACTGTAGGGACTTCAGGGAGGGACACGCCAGGCGGGTCACTTCTGTGAGTCACTGTGCTCGTTTATGAACGGGAAGAGCAGAACACAGCTTTGAAGCGAGTGCGGGATGAAGAAACCCGGAGGGAACGAGGGCTGTGTGCTCTTTTTAATAACACAGCCTTGCGGCCTATGTTCAGATAACAGCCATCGCACTGTCCAGTCCCAGAATGACTGCGCGTACACCAGGAAGTATTACACAAACACAAAAACTATACAGAAAGATGTGGCGGCTAGCTAGCTACTTCATTTACTTTGTTTCGTTTTTCAAAGCCAAAAACAGGAAAATTGCTTAACTGACCAAGTCATTCACCCAATCGGAATCCAACTGAACATGCATTTCATATGCAGAAGAGACAACTTAAGGCCACAGGAAACAAGCTGGGTCTGACGACGGCTGCAGTACAGGCCTGGTAGAGCATCGCTAGCGGTGTTCACAACTATTTTCTAGGGAAAGTAGCTAAGGCCTCCTCTAAAAGTCGCTAGATGACTTCATATGTTAATTTGCATATGTATGACATCACCACATAATCATTTGCATATATATAAAAAAACGTACGCTAAGCCACGCATGGTGATAGCAATTGCGATCACCGATAGGCATAGCGTATCTGTGTCTGCCTGCCCTCCAATGACGTTGGCCGAGCTGCGTAGTATCTGTTAGATCTGTAGAACATCTACTTCCATGTAATTACAGTGGCTGATTCTGCATAGGTCAGTCATTACTTTTATACGCGTGGGCAATGCTAGAGCACTAGGAAAGGCAGATGTGACTTCATTCACATTCACAAAGTCGCCAAATTTGTTGCTAGTCACTAAATAAGATTTTTAGTCACTAGGGAAGGTCAAAAATTCACTAAATCTAGCGTCAAAGTCGCTAAATTGGCAACACTGATTACTAGGGAAGATACTTAGCAAAGGATATGCGATTTCATTATTGTTGATCTTTTTTTGCTTTAAATTCCCAATTCTCTACTTGAATGATGAAATTTACAAAGATGGACGTAGGCCTGTTTTTCGTGAGCAACTGTTACTGTGCACTACACTTGATAAGAAATTTTTTGGCTCCGAAACAGTTTTTTTGCGATAGCGTAGGGTGTGAATACTTTTGCAAGGCACTGCAAATACAGTTTCAAAGGGTGTTAATTTGGCACGTTAAGCCTTGTAGTCCTGACATAACGACATAAGACTGTTGCAGTGACTGAAGAAAGTTGAAAAGGTCCTTCACAAGCAGATACTTGTAGGCATTTACCTGGGAGGCACAAACTTATGGATTGAAGTTGGAATCAATTTGAGCTGTCTTTGAGCATTAACCCTCAAGCGATATTGGGTGCCAGAATTTCTCCTGCAGCCCTGAAATAATTCCTTCCTCACAAGGAGCTGAAAGTGACAACAAAGACAGAAGAATTCCGCGCGCCTGAATATTCCTGAAATAAGGGACGATGGTGAAGCAGTACAGTAGCTACTCCGCTTCTAAACACAGAAATGACATTGATGAACTAAATAAAGCCATAAAAATATAAAAGGGGGACAGTGGCACTGTCGCCTCACCACAAGAAGGTCCTGGGTCTGAATCCAGGCCTGGGCCTTTCTCTGTGGAGTCTGCAGGTTCTCATCATGTCCGTGTGGGTTTTCCTTGGGTACTTCGGTTTCCTCCCACCGTCCAAAAACATTCAGGTAGGCTCTGAATTGCCCATTGGAGTGTGCGAGTGATTGGCGTGTGTGCCCTGCGATATATTGACCTGTCCAGAGTGTATTCCCGCCTCGCGCCCAATGCACACTGGGATAGGCCAGCACCCCCAACAACCCTGAACCTAATGTGATAAATATTCCAGATAAATACCATGGCCTGACTTATTAGAAAAGGAGGGAGGGGTATCCTGGTGAGGGAAGGGGAGGGGAGGAGGGGGGGTTTGTTCCATCACTGTGGGGTCCGTACAGACCGGCATTGTGATTGGTCGTGGTGACGGGAGCACGCAGGGAGGGGAGAACAAGTCGCATAGAGGTTGCGAAATGAATAGATCTGAGTGGGATGTAGGGTCAAAACTGACCGATGTTAAGGAGCATTCACTGTCCTCTAGGCTGGCACTAAGGTTTTTGACAGTACCTAACCGGTTGCCAGTGAAGAGAGAAAAGGATGGGTGTGTGACATGAGCATGCTGTGGAAGAGCGAGGACAAGTCATGTGGCTGCATCCTGCCCTGGCGATGGGGGTATAGTGGCACAAGCAAGGGGACCAGTGAGAACGGGCTCGCCATAGTTCGGCTGTTAGAGCACCAGAGCTTGGACTCCTGGTAGTGTGGAAGAGGTGGTGTCGGTGGGACGGATTCTTTGGATGTTTTATAGAAACCAGAGCAGTGGTAACCAACCCTGTTCCTGGAGATCTACCATCCTGTGGGCTTTCATTTCAACCCTAATTTGGCACACCTGACTCTACTAAGTAGCAGCTGAATGAGATCTCTAGCTGTTGAATGAGGTGTGCTTTGGTATGGTTGGAATGAAAACCTACAGGGCGGTAGAACTAGAGGGAGTTGGTAAACTCCTGTTACCCAAGGCCTCTTGCAGTCGGAGAGCTCTCAGTGAGCTCTCCTGTAGCATCTAGATTGAAGGAGAGGTCTAGTAGTAGTGAGGTGAGGACTTGCAGGGCATATATAGAGCACCGCAGTTTTAGCCGGGCATAGCTTTTTTTTCTTTTACAAATAAACATCTTTCCCCCGACCCAGCAGGTGACGCTCTTTCAGGTAGAGTGGAATTCAGAGTGAGGCCTGAGTGTCCGATGGGAAGGGAAAGGGAGGACACAGCTACATTAGCGTCATCGGCACGGTATGAGGAACCCTGGGTGGAGGTGACGGACAGGAGAAACTGCACGTTTTGGGAAAATAGAGATAAATTGGCTGTTCTTGTTGGAGTGTAAAAAAAGAATACATTGTAAGCCGATGACTTAAGAAACACAAACTAATTTTACAAATAAAAAACACAAATCTAGCCTTCTAGGGATGGTCACACTGATTAAAGTTCACCATAATGTACCTGAACACAGAAACTTCACTGTGGTGATGTATTCTAGCCTGATATTTTAATAATTTAAATGGGAACAAATTCTTCATAAGGAGAAACACCGTTAATTAGTTGCTACATACAATCAATATCATAACCTTATCTCACTCCCCAGCATCCTCCACATTTAATTCCCTTTCAATTGTGCTTTTTCTCCCCAGAATTGATTTTTTGGACAACCCAATTTTGTACTCCCACTCTTAATTCAATTGAATGCTGATCAACCATGATTTGAGATAATCCTATTTATCACCCAATCTAATTTCAGATTTTTCTTTTGGGTCATTTTTGTTAATATCCAAAGTGTGTACAGGCTTACCCCTCTTCATTTCATATCGTCATCCCAGGATGCATTTTAGAATCTTCTAGAAACAGGCGTTGTTGCTGGCTATCATTTTTACTTTTTTTTTGAAAGGGTATTTCAGTACAGTATGTAAAATCTAAACACACAAGTTTATTTGCCTGGATTTCATTTGAAATTCTCCCCAGGTTAAACCTCCTTGAAGTTTGCACTGCAAAGAGCTGTACCTTTCGCTGCAGTACCTGGAGTAACACCTGCGCGTTAAGTAAGTAGCCTGCAGGTCTGACCGCCAAGTGTCTGTCTGCCTGCCAGCTAGTGACAACCGCGGCAGTTCAAAGGCTGGCAAAGGGGTAAAATGAGGCTGATGAATGTGATAAGGCAGCCCCCCCCGATCGGCCAATCGGAGGCCCCTGCTGGAATAAAAGGCCCAATCAGAAGGGTCACCGAGGGTCCGCCGCTTCGCCTGTCCCCATTCAGACCAATTTCAGACAGAATTACATTTTTGTAAACGCTGTTTATGAAGACGCCCCCCCCCTCCCGGAGGTGCCGAGCGGGCAATTTCCACCCGCTGCATCAGAGAGGGTCCATTACCTGGCGGACGAGGAGCGTTTCATTATTCGTCTCTCCACCTTGTCTACCTGCAGACAGCGCGGAGGAATGTGGGGAGAGATAAGGCGGCTTCAAATGCGAGCCGGCCTTATTGATTTCCACGCCGACCAATCTCTCCCAATCAAAAAAGTTCACGCTGTGCAAAAAAAAATCAAAAGGGGGCTCTTTGTTTCAGGATTGCATGCTGGGTAGCTGTCAGGCGGCCGGCTCCGTGAGAGCGCCTCGGGTTTTGAAATGCACGCCTTTCAACTGTGTCTAACTTGCTTTCATAGTAATGAAAAAAATAATAACTATAAATTACCTTTCCAACACTTTTTAATTGCTGTGCACATCACAGCCTGAAATTCTCCCAGCGTACGGTCTTCGCTCAGCGTAGTGATTTTTTATTTTTTTTTGTACTTCACATTCCGAGGCCAAGCACACCTTGAGACGGGCGCTCCTGTGACTTTTAACCAGCCCCTCTCCTGCTCCTTCCGCTCTCGGCTAGGGCTCGGCTCCTTTTGAAGCCGTATGAAATATGAATGACAAACACAAGTCTTTGGACCCGCGGACCGCGAGCTCAGAGCAATCTGCATCACGTGCGTCGGTAGAGATCCTCAGTTCGCCGCATTCTGCTGTTCTTTCTTCCATTCTTCATCTTCCTTTTATTTATTTATTTATTTGTCTCCCACCCGCCTATCGAGCACGACTTAATGAATTGATCTGTTGTTTGATGTTGGCCTTCAAATCTCCTCTGGCCACCGCCTGCCCCCTCCCCCTGTGCACAGCCCCCCTGCCCCCCTGCGCCCCCCCTGCGCCCCCCCCCCCATGGATGGACGCCGCCCCGGCTCTGTCGCTGTGGAGCAGCAGCAGGTGGAGTCGGCTGCGGAACACAGTGCAGTGGCAGGCATGTGGTGGGGCGGGGTGGGGCGGGGAGGGGCGGGGCGGGGCGGGACGGGGTGGGACGGGACGGGGCGCGCCTCCGAGACGCACCTGGTTTCGATAAAGAAAGGGGCGGTGGAGACGAGCTGGGCTTCTGCACAAGCGGCTCGATTCCTGACGGAGAAGGAAATGCAGTGCCCTGAAACCTCCTGAGTGGAGGATGTTTTTCCCCCCATCCAACCACCCAAGCCCCCCCCCCCCCCGTGATTTTTTCCCAGTTCTCTCTCCATCTTTATTTTTTTTTAATTTTATAAATCCAAGCCTATTCTTGCTCAGGCAGCCACAGAGCGAAAAAGGAACAATTGCCTTCCACATCCGCGCTCCCTCTTTCCCAGTATGCTAATTTCCTGTGATGATCAGAGAGTGGTACGCGGATGAAAGTCCTGCAGAGAGAGAGAAACTTTGCTTTCTTTTTCGCGCTTTGTAGTTCTTTACGCCGTCGCCATAGTAACGCGAAACTGAAAATCAAATCGACGCTCATTTGCATGGAGACGTGAAGTAGAGGAAGAGAGAGAGAGAGAGAGAGGGAGAGAGAGGAGACAAGGACAAACCAGTGACATCTTGTGCCGGAAGAGAGGCACCTTGCCCAGCAATGCAGTACATAAATGACGACAACAACGGCAATATGCCTTTCATTACCGACCGGTGTCGAAACGCGGGCACGGGGCTGCACTGCGAAACAGCATCATTAGCATTACAGCATTAAGGGCGCATCAATCAGAGGAAGCTTTTGTTTTTTTTTTCTCGCTCCTACACGCCTCCCTACCACCATCGGATTCCTGTTCTCGCCCTCGCATCATCCACACGCTCACTTGATATGCACACGATCGCTCCGCTTTGAAGTGCCGGCTTGGCTTTTAAAGCCGGGAGCTGCCTTGGCCCGGGCCGTGCCGGAGTCGCGGCTCGTTACCGGGCACGCCGTCGGCCCGTTCCCCGGCGCCGAGCGGCAGACCTCACCTCATTAACCTGCCGAGCGGTTTTTTTTAAACTCTCCCCGGTGCCCGATGCAACACTTGCCATTTTTTGCAGTTTTTTTACGACAAATCCCAGCTCGCGCGCCTCGTTATTGAAGACGGGTAATTTATTCATTCCAATCTGTCTGTGATTTCAGGCTCGCTCTCTCTTCATATTGCCTGTGAGGACTGAGAAGGATTGAAAAGCTAATCTGTTTCAGAGGTGCATCATACAGTTTGGCAGACATTATTATTATTATTATTATTATTAGTAGTAGTAGTAGCGGTGGTGGTGGTGGTGTGGTGGTGGTGGTGGTGGTGGTGGTAGTGGTAGTGTAGTGGTAGTGGTGGTAGTGGTAGTAGTAGTAGTAGTAGTAGTAGTAGTAGTAGTAGTAGTAGTAGTAGTAGTAGTAGTAGTAGTAGTAGTAGTAGTAGTAGTAGTAGTAGTAGTAGTAGTAGTAGTAGTAGTAGTAGTAGTAGTAGTAGTATTAGAACTGGGGTGGCACGGTGGTTCAGTGGGTAACACTGTCACCCCACAGTAAGAAGGTTGTGGGTTTGAATCCCGACCTGGGCCTGTCTGTGTGGAGTTTGTATGTTCTCCCAGTGTCCACGCGGGCTAGGCTCCAGCACCCCCCCCCGTGACCCTGCTCAGGATAAGTGTGTATAGATGATGGATGAATTATTATTATTAACACTAAGTGCATTTTATTTGGTTCCTAAAATGTATTCAAATTCTTCAAAAAAACAAAACAAAAAAAAAAAACATGAAATGCTGTTAAAAATAAAAAAGGAAAAGGAAAAACGCATGGCCAAAGCCAGGGAGCACTGATGTCACGACGAAAGCATCTCTTTTCCTGGCAATTCATGCTTGCTCATTAGCATTGAGCAATCTATTTTACGACTGGGGCTGGCAAAAACATCAGCGCCCCTTTCCACTCGCTAATAACACATTACCAACATGTGGAAGAGGGTCTGATTCAGACTCCCTGCTGAGTTATGAATCCTGTCCAGGAGGGGCCGCGCAGTTTGTGATTTGTGGGCGGGTCTAAGGTTCTGATCCAATCTGGTTTGCCCAATTTCGAGAAAGAAACTCGAAGGAACTCGCAGTAACCCTATCGACATCAAGAAAAGATCAACGGTATTATATTGCAGTGGTAGCCACAGCATAAGCAAAAAAAAAGCAAGAGTGCAGAAGAAGGGTCGACTTATGAGTAGCAAAACATGCATTTGAATAAGCTGATGTTCCTCTCTTAGCCCTGCGAGAAGACACCATGGAAGATCTCCGCGATTTCGAGAGGGACAGCGGGAAGGGCAGACGGATTTGAACAGGGAGAGAACCCCCTTCAAGCACGAGGTGAACACGCCAGTTTCACAACTACGCTCACTGATATTAGAGCGCCTAAACTGATCTAAGTGGGATTAGGAAACTGGAGCGAAGGCGAACCTCGCGTCCATCTCCCCATCCTGGAAACAGCCAGCCAAATTGCTCGTGATGTCACCTTTGTTTATCCAGGCCAAACACAGGCACCAAATACGGGCCTGGGTCTCTGGGCACTGCAGCGTGCGGTAATTGCGTCTGGAAAGCAAACGCTAAGTAGAGTGCGATATCTCACGGACGAAGGCCAAATAAACAAACAGTAAACAATGACATCACTGTGTAGGAACGAACCAACAATGACATCACTCCAAACTGTTTGAGGAGTGGGCTCTTGGGTGCTGAAGGAATTCTGCATTTTTGGTGAGCTTGTCAAAAATGCCAGCCTCAACACTGCATTGTAAACTAAAAAAACATTTGTTCTCCACAAATTAGCACAAAAAAAGACTTAAATTGATGAATTTTTTTCTTTTCACTTATTTACACTCCCAGTAATCTCACACAAGCCTATTCTGGTGTTTTTGGCAGTGTTAGGACAGCCACATTCAACCACTGAATTCCTGTGGTTCTGACCAGATCTCAGAGTCACTGACTGATAACCATTACATTACAGGCATTTAGCAGACACTCTTATCCAGAACGACTTACACAACTTTTTACACAGCGTTTACATTGCATCCATTTATACAGCTGAAGCAATGCAGGTCAAGTACCTTGCTCAAGGGTGCAACGGCAGTGCTCTACCTGGGAATCGAACCTGTGACCTTTAGGTCGCAAGACCAGCTCCTTACCCATTATACTACACTGCCGCCCCATAACCCCCCTCATTTACAAAACTGCAAGCCCATGTTCCTCATGATATCTATTCCAACCAAATTCCAATTTATCTCTCAGAACAATAGGGGAACCTGCAGATTGGCATAAAATGAAAACGGAAAAATTCCCATTTATTTCTAATCTTGAAGCACTTATGTTATCGCATCAATAGGACATTTCGATTCTACCTCGTTAATAGGCAAGATATAATGAATTTAAAATAGTAAAAACTGAACAGAGCTGGAACAGATCTTAAATGAATTAGGTTGTAACGGACCATGCAGTAAATGTACAACAGATGACCTCGACGATAGCCTGAAAAATATAGAAAATTCTGATATACATGCGCTACATGAACTCATTATTAACAATGGCGCATATCTCATTTTCCGATCTTCTAAAATAATCTCCAGAAAACTAATTCTTAAATAATTTCACATTGTATGGAATAATCAAGGAATCGCTAACACTTAATCTAATTTGCTATGCCCTACGTATGGAAAAGCGAGAGAAAGTAAATCTATTCTTCATACCACACTGTACACCAAACAGCTGAGCTAATTGCTGGTTTGATAGATAGACTTGCACAACTGATGTGCAATTAATTTAATGGGTGAGCATGATGGCGAAATCGGTGATTGCGTGCTTTTGAAAATACTTAAAGAATGGAACATGCTAAACAGAATGCGGACCAAAAAAACGATATGATTTATATAAGCACACAAATAAGCTTTGTTATATTTAATTGTGCAGCTGAAGATAATCAGAAAAAAAAACATTGTGTCACTGCAGGAAATGTTGGAGTGATTCTGCTGTGCTTGAACAGTTAACAGCCTACCTGTGTTTATTTAAAAAAGCGTTAAATCAAAACAATGTATTTGCATAGCTATAGCACGTTTCAGAGAGCAGGAATATAAAGCTATTTAATTTTCAGACTGACAATTTATTCAAAGGTTATCACAGCAGCAAGCATCCAATTAAAGGAAAGCTAGGTCCTTTAAAACACATACAAATAATTATGCAACGTACACCTAGATTGTCATCTGTTTCACAATATCCTCTCAATGACAGGATATAGCCCCTTGGGGGGTTGGGGGGGGGGGGGGGGACAGTGTGGTTACCGTTCAGTGTGTTTGTATTGCACAGGGTGAGAAGAAGATGGGGATGGCGGCAGTTCTGCATATTTACGAGGGTAGGTGGGACTTCTACAATTGTAATGATGCATGTGTGTATGTATGCACACTCAAAGAATGTGGTCCCCTATTGGGGAATGGAAGGGTGCATAAGAGGAAAGAGAAGAAAAAAACATATACATCTTCAATAAATTATTCATTCTCAACACAAAGGGAAATTGTACAAAGGAACTAATTAAGACAGGAAAACATTTTTTTGATGGGACCTATATAAACAGAAGGGAACGGAATAACGGATTACAGGATGTAGGAAAATATGTGACTGAAGGAAGCCAGTTAGGTTCCTGAGTGGTTCAGTCATTAAAAACATGAATGCAGGGTGAGCTATTGCTTAGACATTGATAGTTGTTTTGTATTTGCCAAATAAGACCAAATAAGAGTCTTCAGTGGCTGGACACTGGGTTTGATTCATCCGCCTCAGGTACGACAGGCTTCTGCTAGTCAGGGTTCCCTGGATGAGAAGACTGCGGCAAAAGCGCCCTCTAGCTTCTCACTAAGCATCTACAGATTACAAGCTGTTGTCAGTTAAAGACACGTTTCTCCCTCAGCCCTAGTGAGTGATAGTATGCTGATGTCTGTGGCTCGTAGGGTATAAAACAGTCACTGGCTTGTAGACAGGTGTATCTTGTGAACAAATTGTAAAAAAATAATACATAATAAATTTACTGAATTTATCAAATCTGTCTAAAACAAGACAAACAAAAAAGTGTCTTTAGTTGGAAAGAAGAGGCTGGGACTGATACACACCTGAGGGCATTAGTCCACCTTGTGGCACTCTGTACTTACCCCTAATCACAAATTCTCACTTCTGGTTTCCACACTCTGTAAAATATGTGACCGAACCCCTTTCTTGGGAAAAAAAAACTATTACGCGACCATTAGTTTGTTAGATATTGTATGATGCCAGCACTTCCTTTTGAACTATAGCTGAATATTACTGGCTTTTTTTCTGTTCACTTTATGTACTACGCTTTGCGACACAGAATTGATTCAGCCAAAAAAACTGGGATTGCTGGCTAAATCAATGTAATGTAATGTCCACTGGAGTGAAGGAAACCTGTAGCAAGAGCTAATAAGCCCAGCAACACAAATGAGACGTAATAAGAAGAAGATGAAAAAAAAAAGGTAACAGCTAACCTGGTTGCTCAGCAACATCCAGTGGCTTGTCGTTTGCAGGGCTGTGATGGGGCTGAAGGTGCCCGGGCATCTCTAGCGGCTGCCAGGTGTGCACGAGCAGCAGCTGTGCACGTGACACGCAGTGAGTCCTTTACAGCTTCACTGAAAAAGTGGGAGCGAGCCACTTTTAAGAAGATGAAATTTTTGCCCCTGCCACCTGATGTGGTGGATTAAGGCCAATTCATTTAGACAGTGCCTTCTCCATTTTGTTTTTTTGTTTTTTTTTTACT
Organism: Anguilla rostrata; assembly: GCF_018555375.3. Classification (NCBI taxonomy): domain Eukaryota; kingdom Metazoa; phylum Chordata; class Actinopteri; order Anguilliformes; family Anguillidae; genus Anguilla; species Anguilla rostrata. Next base: position 68,127,663 of record NC_057934.1, read on the forward strand.
GCACACTGTCCGCTTTGATCTGTCCGTGGCACATTTGATCTTTACGGGGACTGCTGTCAACACATCTGCATTAGGCCGTGTGCGTCTGACATGTTCCTTTCGTTCCATTTAATAAGACCACATTAGCACCCCCACCCCACCCACACACACACACGCAAAGCACAAACACACACACCTTTCCTTTTACCGGAGATATCTCAGCATAGCATTGAGCAGCTCAGTGGGATGTGGGATTCACTGGAAATTACCAATAAAATATTTTAAAAGAGGGCAAATTAAAGTTAATTTAATTTTCATGTTACATACTCCCTTTTTAAAATTCTGTATTCAGTTATAAAAACCCAAAGGCATTCCATGTTGAGAAGGCATTTGATTGTTTAAAAATTGCAAACAGGCCTGATTGGCTGTGGTCATAACCCTTCCACACTTATATGCTGAAGATCTCACTTCTCTTGTTGAAATTTGCCCCCTTAGTCCTTGTTTAAAAAAAGACACAATGGTGCTTTTAAAAAATGAGAAGACAAATGTCGGCAGTTACATGAAAGGCTTCTCGTTCTTTTTCTGTTGTTCTCTATTCTGCATCCAAAACCAACTCCACGCGAACAGGAGGCAGTCTGACAGGAGTCTTATGTGAAGTTTTGAAAACTGTGGGAGTCTCTGGCTGGCTTTGGGAAATGGCTTTGAATGCATTTTCTGGAACTGAAACAGGCTCAGTGAATGCATCCCGAACTCAAGTGTAAGGAGGATCTGATCTGGTTTAGAAAACCTTTTGAGAAAACGGAGTGGAGGTTCAGATCTCGCATGGGGCTGCTTCTTTCTGTTGCGCTAGATGTTCTGCAGCTGCTATTTCAGTTTGGGTGCAAACTTTTTCAAGTCACCAGTGACTGATATCTGACCGACATCAGCCAGATTGATCTGAAATTTGCTGATTTTGTAACGGACAGAAATAAAATATTACAGTGGCGCCTCTCACAGGAGTCCAATCCATGTCTTGTTCTTTCTCTGCTTCAAAGATGTACTAAAACAGTTCCATTCGTTATATCTGTTCTGAGCACAGGTAATTTCACTTGTTTTATTATACACATATAAACACAAGTATGTACATACAAATATATATATATATATATATATATGAAGAGAGAGAAAGAGAGAGAGAGAGAAAGACAGAGAGAAGAAACGAACCAAAGGAAAATTTTGGTGAACTAAGTTGAACCTCAGGCCTGGGTGTGAATTTGAAACCTCAGTTGTCATGACATCTGGTTACCTTAGCGGCAGATAGGGCACACTACAATTGCAAATGGCTGACAATGTTGTGGAATTATTTAACTGACACATCCCCGTCCAACAATACGTTTCTGTGCCTCATTAAGAATTCTAATATGAACCTGCTGTGCAATCAAGAACAATGGAGATAACAGAAAAAAAACAAAGTGCAATGCCACTAATGTATGAGCTGCCCTTATGGGTCAACCGATGACCAATAATCATTGGTCAAAAATTGTGGGTGGCAGTGTAGTATAATGGGTAAGGAGTTGGTCTTGTAACCTAACGGTCGCAGGTTCGATTCTCCAGTAGGACATTGCATTGCTCCAGTATATATGTATAATGGGTAATGTGAGTTGGCTGACCTAAGGTCGCAGGTCTGATTTCCGAAGGTCCATTGCATTGCTCGAATATATCCGCTGTATATTGGATACTAACTGTAATTGCTTCGATAAGCAGCAAATGGTCTGTAACTAATGTCTGTAATGCCTGATAACTAAATAATAATAATAATAATAATAATCGATAATCCCTCTCCCTCATTGTGAGAGCTGCAGTGCTTATCATCAAGACTAAGCTAGAATTAACTAGCCTAGCGGGACCATTCATGTGGAAGGGATATCTTCAGAGCCAGGCTTGGGTGTGAATTTGTCCCGTGTTACAGGAACAACTTTCATAGGGTATGTATACAAAGACACACCTTTAATCAGTAACAGTATCTACCCCAAATTTCATGAATTTCACAATTGCATTTCTCCAGACTCATGACCTGGAAGTATTCATGGAAAAGCAAAGACAAAGAAGGCAGCTACTGTGAATAAAAAGCAAACCTGATGCTGCTTTGTTTAATACATATTTGACAGGTTAAAGAAAACAAAGGAGGTTCAAAGACAAAAAAGCAGTCAAATGAAGCAGCATGGAACCTGGCTGGCCATATTTCTCATGGGTGTGTGCAGAGAATTTCATATGGATCTATATTTCCTAGCTGCAGTGTACTCCAAACAGTGAATCGAGTTGAGGATGAATGGGGGGGAAAAGTCTGCATGACTGTGGGACGTAAGAGGGAAAGTTGAGTGAAGTTACAGCAGCTGGAAGGTAAGTTTGTGTAGTATATTGGCTATGCTGTAATTTGCAGTTCATTCAAATCACTGATGCAACAGGACCATAAAATCATCCACCTGGAACCAGGTCCTTTTCTGGTTGAAGCCAAAACTGTGATTCCTTCATTGTGATGTTAATACAGTCATTACAGTTCGATCTTCACAGGCCTGGTTGCACCTTATCAGTGTACGTTCACTGGCAATGGCAGATGTGATATTATCTCAGAGTATGCAGACACACATGAAAACCTTCGAATGGACACTCAGGATATGTGGTCCTCTCGCCCAGCGACCATGTAGGCCACAATGAGTCACGAGTCACATGATAACCCACCACCCTCCCCCCCATCCCACCCCCCCCAAATACACCCCCCGCCCGGTATGAAGACCGATGAGGAGTGATGAGCAGTGAGCAGCAGCGGAGATATGCCTGCCTGCTATAAACAGTCCTGGTTGGCTGTGGTCATAAGCTTTCCACACTTATATGCTGAAGATCTCACTTCTCCTCCTGCTGAAATTTGCCCCCTTAGTCCTGGTTTTAAAAAAGACACGATGGTGCTTTAAAAAAAGAGAAGACAAATGTTGTCAGTTACACGAAAAGCCTTCTCTTTCTTTTTCTGTTGTTCTCGATCCTGCGTGTGATGAGCAGCGAGCAGCAGCGGGGATATGCCTGCCTGCCTGCCTGCCTGCGGTGGGGCTGCCCGCTGCTCCAGGACCAACGGTCACTACAAAGAATCTCTCCCGCGCAGGACTCTGACACAGCACGGCTCTGACCCGCTCCGCAGTTCACCTGCAACTCGCCGTCCTCCCCCCCGCCACCCACCCCCAAGGTCATCACAACAGCCATCTTTTCGTCTTTAAAGTTTTTTTTTTTTCTTTCTTTCTTTCCTGTTTTCACCTCAGGGGAACTGGCTGATGTCTTGAAGTGCGTTAATCCAGTTGAGGATTTCGCTCGAGCGGTAAGAGAAAAGCATCTTTCCGAAGGTTAAGGTGGCGGGTTTCTGCGAAGAGAGGATTTGAACCCAAGGCCCGACGGTCACCGGTCCAGGATCATTACCGCACTCCTGCGAATGGTGTACAGGCTCAGCTATCTCGCCTCTCTGTGTGAACCGGGGCACAAGATCACGACCAAATGTGTTTTTTCAATGATGGAAAGAGACAAGAAATGAGCAAATGAGTAGTTCTATGTTTCTGATACATTTTACACACACACACATACACACACACAACGTTGCAATAGAAAAAGGATGACGGTTTCGAATGCATTTCCAAAGTCCATAACCCAGAAATGAAAAAAATAAAAACAAATATTCTTAGAGATCGAGGAATTTTAAAGGCACCCTAAACACTCGCACAACAGTAATTATGGTTTCCAAACCACGGCCGCAACTCAAAAATCCCCTCGCAATACAAGTCGACAATAATTGCAAAACCTCCATCACGTGAAACAAAGACTAGTGTCCCCGAGCTCTCCCCGGTTCTGTTTATGTCGACTCAGCTAATACACGTGATTGTATTTTTCTATTCTTTGTTTTGAGGAATTCGTTTTTTGGTCAAGAGGAACCGTCCAGTGGGACAGACAGCCTTTTTTTGTCTGCTCAGTGGCCATGCATAAAACTTCACCTCGCTTCTGACAAACTGTTACCTGACGTGCTTCTTTGGAAACGCGTTTCGGTACAAAACGGGCTGCTTTGCGTGCCGTTCAGACACAGCGGGCTACGCACTGTGGACCGAAAAAAAAATCCAATTCCAGCTTCATGCAGCGTTCAGAGGCTCACTTTGCAGGGCTTTCAGATTTTTATCTGATGTTATTTTCAAAAAGTTACCTTTGATGTTGCTCTGATCCCTTTGTTCTGTTCAAAATATAAACGTTACAAAATTCATACTCGGAATAACATGAAGGGACTTCAGAAAAGGAACTATGTCAGGCGATGATCCTTGCAGTGCTCGGCTTTTTTGAAAACTCCCAATTTTTTTCCCGCCCTCAATAGAATTTTGTGTCCCTGAGATGCACTGTTAACAATAAGCGCCTACAGACTTAAAACACTTCATCGCTACCTAGTTTGAGGTTCCATTAACCTCCAAGTTCAAAAGATGGAGGACAGACTCCTACAAATATGTTCGGAAACCTAGCCGTGAAAAATATATGGCTACGAGCTCCGAGGAACCAGCCTGCACTCACACAGGCCACATAGGAGAGCAGAAGTAAAAAGCAGAGCACTTTTCAGAATCTAACCTTGAAGTTCATTTTCAAAGCATCTGAGCCACGAGAGATTCATATATAGATTTACAATTTCTCATTTTCAAGTCAGTTTGTGGGTTTTTTTT